>NC_090930.1:153602877-153921784 GCF_040938575.1 Ambystoma mexicanum | reverse complement strand
GGGCCGCAGGAGCAAAACTTCAAAACTTTTCTTTCAGAAAGCACAGTGGTGTAGAACCCGTGTTAATTTCTTGGGGCATGAGATTACTCCTCAGGGTCTCTGTCCCCAGGAAAAGAAAGTGGAAGCACTTCAGAAACTGAAAGACCCCACAACTCTGCGGGAACTAAGGAGCCTCCTTGGACTGACTAATTACAGCAGAAAGTTCATTGAGGGCTACGCAGAGATCACCAGACCCCTGATTCATCTCCTGAAGGGGGGGGTCAAGTGGAAATGGGATCCCAAACAAGCCGAGGCAGTAAGTCAACTCAAAAGAAGCCTCTCACAAGCGCCTTGCCTAGCTTACCCTGTCAGAAACAAGGAGTTTTTCCTTGAGACGGGGTTCTCTAATACGTGCTTGACGGCAGTATTATACCAAAAGCATGACAAGGTCAATAAAGTAATCTCCTATGCGAGCAAAACTTTATCCTCTGTGGAGGAAAAATTCAACGAGTGTGAGAAGGCACTCCTGGCAACGGTGTGGGCATTGAAGAATTACCGCCCGTTTATCCAGGGGGAACACATCATAGTGGAGACTCCACACGAGCCTCTGCAATATCTCCAAAGTGAGAGAATCCGGGCCGGAAATGTGAGTAATTCCCGAATTACTTCCTGGATTCTGTCAATGCAAGGCTTTCCTGTGGAGGTCAGATATGGCCAAAACAAGAAGAGTCCCCTCGCGCAAGGTCTGGCTGACTTGCATGATTGTGCCAGAGAAAACTGTCTCGAGGACGAAAGTCTAAAAATCAAGGACAACACGGAGGCATAGCTTAATTCCCCACACAAAGTCTTTGAAGAAGACAAGTGTGAGGGAATGCCCACTGTCTATGTGGATGGATGCTCTTACCATGTTGACAACGACGGGCAGAAAGAACTGGTGGCTGGCGTAGGGAATGCATGGGTGAAGGAGTTTCCAGAACCCTCCGCTGGATACAAAATTGGTCCCCGAAGTAGTCAGGTGGCAGAATTGATGGCTGTGCATCAGGCCATCCTCACTGCTGTCCAGCATCAACTCCACGAACTGGTCATGATCACAGATTCGGATTATGTACGGAACGGGTTCGTGGAGCACCTGGTTAATTGGAAAACCAGAGGCATGTTATGTGCTAACAACAAACCCTTGAAACATGGGAAGTTGATCCAAAACATTGATGATCTGGTCACATCGAATGGGATGACCATCTACTGGAAAAAGATCAAGGGTCATTCCAAAGTAGAGGGACCAGACAAAACTGGAAATGACTTAGCTGATCAGCTGGCCAAAACCGGGGCCATCCAAGGGGATCTAATTGAGATTGAGTCCCTGTTGGGGGAAATCCAGGTCACTGCTATCACTAGGTCCCAGACAAATGCTCACAATGATCTTTCAATTGCACAATGGAGTAAGGAGACCCCTGATGCTGATTTAATTACAGCTCAGAAGGGGGATCCAATTATTGGTAAGTTTTACCAACACCTTGAGGACCCTGAGAACTTTCCCCTGACGGATACCGATTACATTGGGAAAGAGGACCTAAGAGTGTTGATGAAATGTCCAAAAATGTTCCGAATCCAAGACGGTTTGCTGGTAAGGAAATCCAAAGCTGGCCACGATCAGTGGGTGGTTCCTACCTCATTCCGAAGCCTGATGTTAAGTCACGCCCATGATGCGGCTACCGCTGGTCATAGGGGGTTTCATACAACACTTGAGATCTTAAGAGAGGTTGCCTACTGGCCACACATGGGCCAGGACCTCAACCAATATTTGAAGGGTTGTCTTGTGTGTGCACAATTTCAGCCAACATCGCTCACACACCGGGCGCCTCTCCAAAAGAGGGGAATGACACTCCCATGGTCAGATTTGCAAATCGACTTTGTAGGCCCTGTGATTCGCTCGTCTAGAGGAAACAAGTACATGTTGACCGTTACATGCTTGTTTACCAAGTGGGTGGAATGTCTCCCAGCCCCAAACTGCAAGGCAGAAACGGCAGCTGCCTTGATGATTAACCACATCTTTTCCCGTTTTGGTCTACCTCAAAGGATTGAGTCAGACAGAGGTAGCCACTTCACCAGTGAAGTGATGACAAAGATGTGGGAGATACTGGGGGTCAAGAGAAAGCTACACATTGCTTACAGGCCAGCTTCTTCTGGAGCAGTGGAATGCTACAACCGGACAATTGTGAGCATATTAAAGAAGTTTGTGGCAGATTCTGGGCCAAGTTGGGATATCCGATTACCTCTGGTCCTAATGGCCATCAGATCTACCCCTTCATCTGCAACAAAAATGTCACCATTTGAGTTGATGACTGGGCGCAAGATGGTGCTTCCTCAGCATTTGCTCTACAGGACCCAAGAGCAGACACTAATAAATGCCTCCACAACTCACGAGTATGTGGAGAATTTAAGGAAACATACGCAACATGCTTTTGCTTATTCTCAGCGGAATCTAGAAAGATCAGCTGATAGCATGAAGACCCACTATGACCTGAAAACTTCCAGGAAGGAATATCAGGTGGGGGACCGGGTCTATTTATACAAGTTCCAAAGAAACCAGGCGAAACAGCAAACATTTTTGCCTACATGGAAGGGACCCTATGAGATTATAGACAAGATCTCCCTTGTGGCCTACAAGATCCGCATCCCCAAAGGCGGTTTGGCAGAGGGGGAAGACAAGTGGGTCCACATAAACCAGTTGAAGTGTTGCCATCCCAGGCACACTTTGCAGCAACTGGAAGAGTCCTCTGCAATCCCAGAGGGTACTGCTCCAGAGTAATTCAATTCCAACCCTAAAAGATCCTACATATAGCCTATCAAATTCTGTGTTTCTCAAGTTTATGTGTTCCTGTCTCTTCATTTAAAAAAATGTGCATGTTCATATCTGTTGAGTTCTAAAATATATATGCCACCCCACTATATCAATGGTGGGGGAGAAATGTCCATGAATAGGTATTGCCGCTTTTCCTTTGTCGTCCTAGGAGAAAGAAAACCTGGAGACTGGCCAAGGAGGACGATCCGGGGACCGGGAGCCGAGACCCAAGGGGCCCGGGGTACCGCCCAATATTCCCATCAGGACCGACGAGGAGAACCAATCGATCAATACCGGATGGAGGAAAAGATGCTGAACTGTGCCATCTGCAGAATTGGAAGAAGATTATGCGGACATACCAGTGCGTGGGTCATCACCTTTTGTGCACCCGACTCCCCATCGACTCAAATTCAAAGTGCAGTCACGTGGGGGGGCCTTGTTGGGTGTCCTGACCCACGTTTGAGCTATCATGCTGCAACATTTGGTGCTGTGGGCTTAGAAAATCCAAGATGGCCAAAAAGCCCACATGTGCGCCAAAATCCAGGAGAACCACACAGTTTGGGCACACTAAAATGGTTGCCTAACTTGCCACCCACCAGTGCGAGCAGGATGGGCCGGGGTGCCATGAGTGAAATGTGTGCCAAAGGAAAAACCGCACTTTAAAATTACCTTGGGTTTCTCTGAATGCCAGCTCAAAATGCCTATTTTCAAACATTGCAACACATCCAAAAATCTCACTGAACACCAGCGGACATCTGGCAGAATGAAGTATGTGTGCATACTAAATCTGGGAAGTTGAAGAGCCCCAAAACAATGTTCATAAGAAGACTGGCTGAGCTCTGCAGGTCTGCAGCAGCCTAACTGAAACTGGATTTAAAACTACCACAAATCGAAAATGTTTAAATTAACTGAGTGACCTACTTTTGAGTGTCACATAGTTTGTAACTGTTAAAATGTCATAGTTTTGAACTTAGAATCAGCATTCTAGCTGCATATGTAAAAATTGTCTTGACTTAAACTGGGGAACAAAAAGTGACATTTTACCTGAAACCTGGCTTAAGGAAACTGGAATTCTGCCAGACAGCTACCCCCGACAGGAGTGGGGGCTTGCCCAACAAATGCATTCCCAGGCCTGGCTGCATTCTGTTGCTCCTGCCAAAAGGAGGTCACACACTCTCTGATTGAATTACCAGGGGATTGCAAGAAACTAAAGAAAGGGCCCAGGCAGATGGTTTATCAGGGTGGTCGTAAATGGCTTCCTTTTGAACAAAGCCATGCCTTGACTCAGGCAGATGGTTTATTGGGGGGACCGTAAAACAGCTTCCTCTTGGCAGAAGCTGGGAGGGGCAGGGTCTCTGAGCTTGGCAGAAACTGGATAAACTGGTTTCTATACCATGTGACCTGAAAAGACACACCCCTGTTGGCCAGAATATGATTCTAAGAAAGATGTATAACTCACAGTGCGGACTTGTCAAAATAATTTAAATGATACCATAATTCTTGTGATTTTTCGGTGCACGTTTTAAGACGCGTTGGGAATTTGTGTGATGTTCTGGGGCAAAACCCCGCTATTTATTGACACCACAGACTCTGTGTTTAAGCTAGAGACATGGGAATTTACTGGAGTATGTATGGACAGGCCGTGTATATGTGTATAATTTTTAATGAAAAACCAATGTTGCAAAACCAGGTAAAAAACGCAAAATGTTGCCAGTTCTGAATGCGAGCTCTTAGAAACATCAGAGTTTGAACAGAGTATACCTCATGTGATCCGTGATGGGTGCATGTAATTTCAAACCACTGTGTATCTATGAAATATGTCTTTAGGTCAAATATAGATTTGTGTGTAATTTTACAGGGGAGTGTCCTTTCTGCAAGCCATTAAATGACATCATTCTGACACACAATCCTGTTCTCTAGTGAGAACGCAAAGAATTCTCCAACCTATCAGAACTCGGAAGGGGTTGGGCCTAGAAAGCTAGCCTCTCCACCCACTTTCAAAACACATAAAAAGAGACTGCTGGGACAGGTAGAGACATTCAATTCCATTTGCTGCGGAGCATGCTGACCGACGACTTCACATCCAGAGATCCTACACTTAGACTTCCAAGCTAAACAGAGACTACAGAACTTTGAACCAAGAAGGCCCACTGCAAGCTCATTTGCAGACTATCAACAGCCGGGCAAGCTGTTTGAATTCCCTGCCTAGAACATTGCTGTGTCCGGAGAAAGCGGGACTAGGAGCTGTGCAGACCGGTGCTAGACCAGACCAGCAGAACCCAAGATCCAGGAGCAGTGCCGGTGACCCAGAAAGCAGAGCTGTACTCGGAACCGGAGACCAGATCGCTGTGAAGTGCTGTGCGCAGTGACCGGATCCGTGACAAAGTCGCCTTCCTGTCCAAAATCTCTTGTGAGTACTCAGCAAAACTCAGAACCTATCCCTTAGTTTAATATAATATAATTCAATCTATTTAACCTAAGTAGAACTGTCACCTGTCATTTTCTAGCTGCAAGCTGTAACCTGTCGCTTTGAACTTTTAAAATTTCAAATCCGAAAAACTACCTTTATTTAATCGTCCGTATCTCTGGAACTTTCCTCTGAAAGCTTAGAATCTCAGCTTTTCAACAAGCTTAGAACCGACTTGCTACTCCTTATACTTTTGCCGTAATTGTGATTCACGCATTCGCGAATTTTGCCGCGATTCGCGATTTGGTTAAAAATCCAGCCACGTGTGAAAACAGCAGCTTCCTTGCTTTCCTTTGCCAAAAATTCGTTTAACCTGCTAGTTACTCCTAGATCCTTGCTAAAGTGAGCCTGAACTCATCCCAAGTATATTTCACTCACCCTGAACCTCCTAAAGGGAATTAAAACCATTTTCAGCATATTCCTCACTTCATTGCCAGCACATATAAAAGCATTATGGGTCTGTGTTTCAAACTTCTGTAGTCTAAGCTTGCTGGGGTGAACTGAATTACATTTGATTGCATTTCTAAGAACTGTGTGCTCTCCTCTTCATTTCCTTACATTGCATAAGGGGGGGAGTGGATTGCCAGAGAAAAGTGATTACATTGTTTTGTTGAAATCATATTGAGTATTTTCTGTATTGCATTTTCATTCAACATTGCATCCATCTGAAACTAGATAAAGCATTCTCTACCACCTTATTCTTCTGTTCCTATTCCCAAGCGTGCTACCTCATCCTTTATACTACTCCTGGGTAATCAAATCAGTTTATTAGTAGAACATTACCCATTGTTGTTAACTGCTCATGTTCTGAAGTGTGATATTAATTATTAATTTATTATAAAGTGTGATATATATATATATTGTTTACATTCTCAAATAAACCGTTTAAACTTGCAAAACAGAACTACTTCTTGGCTCAGTGGGGTCAGGGGGGTTCCAAGAGAGGGGTGTTATATAGGGGTAGTCATCCAGAACTCATGAACTGGACATAAAGATATATCAATAAGGGTTTCCATTCAGTATCCCAGACTAGGCATTGACTTAGCTGTAGTGCTGGATTGAATCCTCTTACCCCATCTACCATACTGAAACATGTAGGGGGACCCTATGCTCTAGACCATGGTATTACCATACCAGAGGAAACTGAAAAAGCATCAAGAGGACTCTATTCAAATAATATATATCAAAAACATTTTTTTCACTTGATACGAACTTTAGAAAAATGAGTCAATCATGTATAAATCAACACGTTTAAATTGTCCAAGCCATTACAGTTCACTCGCTGGTACCACTGATCATACTACTCAAAAGTGACCACATATTTGAAGTGCATATGAAATAGAAAGAGGCACAGGGAGAGACAGAGCGAGAGAGGGGGAGAGAGAGAGGGGGCAAGAGAGAGAGAGCGAGAGAGAGAGTGCAGAGTATTCTTGGATCCCTGGTGGCCATGAGAAAGGGAACAGTGCATGGTATACATGCCAAAACCATGACACAACATAATGAACAACAGAGAATGTACACAGAACGGTATTACCCAAATTGTTTGTTTACAATTGTTCGAATGAACAATTGACCGAATTTAAAGGGTCACAATTGACCTTTTCACAATTGACCGAATATATATATATATATATATATGGGTTTTGGGGGTTTGGCGTTGGGTGGGGGGTGGTGGGGGGTTTCCCCCCACATATATGGTACAATTGACCTTCACAATTCGGTCAATTGTAAAAAGGTCAATTGTCATTCGAGCAGTTGTAAAACGAACAATTCGTATACAACCCACAGAACACATTGTTATATGTTAAACAATAAAGGGAGAGAGGTTAGCAAAGCAGAGAGAGGGAGACAGATAGATTGCAGTGCCCTCGGAGAAAGAGAGAGAAACACAAAGAAGCAGTGAGTAAGGGAGAGAGTGTGCATGCACAGAGGGCATGCCAGGATATCTGCACTCTATGCCAATGACAGAGGTGTATGCCATAAATCCCAGTCAATCTAACATAGTGAATGCAGAATGATCGCAGAGCACATTGCAGGGAGGGAAAGAAGAAAGAGAGAACGCTTAGCATCTACACAGCACTTGCCAAGTTCAGTACTGAGCACCTTCTTTTTCCATGCTACCTTCTAAGGCTTGGGCTTGGTGGCAGTTTGTTAATGGAACTTTGGCATCAGGTCCTGTTCCTGCTTACGGGTGGGAGTGGTGGCTCGCAAACTCTGGGTGCTTATTCTGACTTTTTGTGGCAGGATGCAGGTCTAGTAGAGGCTCCTTGATTCTATGGCCAGCGAATAGTCCAGTATGGAGAGTAATGGGGGTACAGTGAAATATTGGCTCACCCACAGGATTTGACTTCTCTGTGATGGTTAAAGTAGATTCTGTTCTGTGTCTGTCTGGTGTGAGGAGTGCCATTGGATGGTGGCCTTTTCCTCTGACGATGAAGGATCAGGACACCTAGTGTATATTTGGTCATACCACTTGCAGACCGCTCAGATGTGCTTTTCCCTGCAACCTTCAGAAATCTTTGTTATAGATCCAAGAATGTGTTTTTGCCATTCTTAGTTTGCCTTGCAGGGAGCAAAGACAATTACTGCCCTACTGCCTTTTGGAGTGCTTTTGTTGCTATCCCGCATGCATGTAGCTCCCAGAACATTAACTATGTTTACATTTTAGAAACTCAAGAGACAGGATGTGCTGTTGACCCTAGAAGAAATACTGTGAATATAACGTTTTATTTTGCATACGGAGCCCAGCTGAAGAATCCCAAAATGAATGCCCGGGGACTATTGGCGAGGACTGCATGGCCTACACCGGATATAAATAAGCACACACAATAGTCGTAAGTGATACTTTACACTAAAGCTCCACCAATCCCTCACAATGGACTAAGCTGGATTGTGTTGATGTGAGTTAGCATGTAAAATATCTGGAGATACAAAGGTTGCAGATCCCTGAGTGCAACAATGTGTCCTTAATCCTGCATTACATATAAAAACAGGAAATCCCATAATGCTAAACTATGTTTTGATGATTACAGGTATGCTCTCCTAGTCTATGAGAGTTGTGGCATGATAACACAGATAAGTGACATGATCTCTTACATAGGCCATGTATCTGCCAATCAGAGCTACTACGGGCCATATATCTCTCAAAGCAACATCGAAGAGACAATAATCTGAGGGAGGAACTCCCTGAAGGAATATGAAAAGGAGCAAAAAGAGTAGCTGGTGATGTCACAAAAGACAAGTGTGACGCACTGAGAATACTGGCTGAAGAGAATGCGTTGATCTTACAGAAACTGATGACGAAGTTAAGATCGTGTAAACTTTCATATTGCTAAAAGAGGATTGCATGTGTGTGAAGCACTGCAGAAAATGCAACCATTCAATAACTGTACAGATGCTGTAACGCAAGTAGATTAAGTAATCTTAGAAGCTGGCTATATGTAGTGAATAGACTGCAGGCAAAGCCGCTGTTGTATAGAAGCTAGACATCGGTGTCATGAATTTAGTAACCAGGACCCATGGAGAGAAAAGGCGAGAACTGTGTCAGAGCAGGAATTAGCTGATATCGTGAAAGCGCCTGGTGAGGCTGTCTGGCCTGGTATCAAAGCTCAAGGAGCCGAGGTTGGTTATCTATACTTGAAGGCAGTGAACGCACAAAGCTGAATTATCCCTTGTTAAGGTGCAAAGAAAGAACTGTGCCATGTTTTATTCATTTAAGACATTTAAATGCTGCAAAATTGACCAAATCGTGGTCTCCTGTCACGTGAGCCAAGGATGGAAATAGAGCATGGAGTCCTAGAACAACGACAGTGAGTGCCAGCACTGCCATATAGTCCCAGAGACATGAATACTTTGCAAGGCCAAGTTCAAAGACAATCTTCATGGCAGAAGGCATGGGTGATGAGAGATATTGGCCTAATTGGGTGGGGAGGTAAAGTCAAGTCCACCTCCTGACACCTGGGTCTGAGTTTACCTGCTGCTAAGTGAACTGAATGTTCAAGACATGGCACGAGTGTGCCAACCATTAATAGAGGGCGGTTTAACAAAGGGCTTATAGTTTGAAGACCAATGATAGCTTGCGTACTTAATAGTGCTGAAGATGAAATTTTTTTAGAGGTAGGCATAAGTTGTCCACCTGACAGTGGGCAGTAAATCACAACCCTAGTCCCAATGCAATTTATACTTCGATGTTCTCCTTAAGCCTATCCCTTTTTGCAATAGGTTTTCTATTATTTGCCACATAGTATAACGTTCCCCTCTGATGTATTTTTTGCATATAAGGATGTTTTTATGAGAAATTCAATGAGAGCTCGAGCAAACATCTGTTGATGTCAGTTGTAACTTCCTGTTTTAGATCATTGTTAATAAAACAGCACCTTTGCCATCTTCCTGAGTTCGTTTGATTATTTGGTGTCAGAGTTATTATGCATCCCCATCCATTGTATTCACATTACTAAAGGAACCATAAGTTCACACCCTTTCTGGTACTGGGGACCATCATGTTGGTGGGGTTACTCTTGGGGGTGCTATGGGGAGGATCCCTTGGTCACCCCAGCTTGAACCCCATCACATGGCAGGGAACCATCACAGTGTTGCACCCGAGGCTAGTCTTGAGGGCCTGGACACTTCCCACCTCATTGGCCTAGTAGGACAGACTATTCTTAAAAGTGTTGATTTAGCCAAAACTCCTTGTAAGATCCGGCAGGGCAGCAAAATTTGTGCAGCTCCTCTCCCCCCATTAGGAGAGCCTAAACCGCCTTATTAGCAGACCAAAACATCTAACAATAAAATTGGCAACTTCCTGTTAAAGGCAAAAGGTTTCTTTGAGCCTGGAAATGGTCATCAAGTAGTATCGTCTTACAGTTGATTCTCACAGGCTATAATATAGATGGATAGATGGATGGATAGATAGATAGATAGATAGATAGATAGATAGATAGATAGATAGATAGATAGATAGATAGATAGATAGATAGAGAGAGAGAGAGAGAGAGAGAGAGAGAGAGAGAGAGATAGATAGATAGATAGATAGATAGATAGATAGATAGATAGATAGATAGATAGGAGAGAGAGAGAGAGAGAGAGAGAGAGAGAGAGAGAGAGAGATAGAGAGAGAGAGAGAGAGAGAGAGAGAGAGAGAGAGAGAGAGAGAGATAGATAGATAGATAGATAGATAGATAGATGAGAGAGAGAGAGAGAGAGAGAGAGAGAGAGAGAGAGAGAGAGAGAGAGAGAGAGAGATAGATAGATAGGAGAGAGAGAGAGAGATATCCAGTAATAAAACTTTAGTTAAGACAGTAACGTTAAAAGAGTCTGAAGTAAAAATCCTTGGCATTCATTCACAAAGTTGAAGTGACGTTAAGGTGAGAGCTTAACGCAACAAGAGCCTTGAAATTTGGCAAGTCTTGGAAGCTAAGAGACTTTAACTCTGAAACCCTGACATCACGCATTACATCGTCAATGACATGAAGGAAAAGTAGAGCACATTGATGACAGCTATGCCCTGTTGCCACATTGCCTGGGGCATTGCCCTCGGCCATGGCCAAAGCCCTGCCAAACCCATCCAAAGTAGCCATTCGGCCTGGATACATTACATTTCTGTTAGTATGGACTGCACCTATGTCTATACAATAGGTTTGTCATTGGTCTTGGACAAGGCCAATAGAATGTTCTACTATGATGGTTAGGTTCTCGTGATGTTTGCTGTTATGACGTCTGTGATGTCATCGGTGTGCTCTAGTTTCCAGTGCTGTCATCGATGTTGCAATAGATGACGTCAGAAGCAATGCTATATGTGATGACAGGAGTGTGCCCATAGACTACACAGGGGTGGGGGGCTAAGAGTTAAGGTAGCATAGTGAGGGGGCAAGGTGGGGAACCTATAAAGGGAAGGAGGAGGGTTGCACATGAAGAGTGGCATTGGGGAAGGGTAATACTTTTTCATTTTCAAGCATTTGCATATTTCTGTGGTAATTCGAAAATGCCGCGTTTCTGCAAGGACCATTCTCACGGTAATACACACCGGCACCACATCGATTGCACTTATGTTTCCATGGGAAATCTCTAGGGGAAAACACTGGGACATTGGTCACTGGGCCATGGTCCTTAAGTGTAACGGGAGGAAAGGAGGAGTCAACGATGGATCACAATCGATTACCCTAATTCGTGAAAAGTGGTGGGGAAGACGGCCAAAGACCATGTTCACCTGTGAGAGGCAAAGGTCATGGCCAGTTGGACCTGGTTATTGACTAGTGAGAGAGGCATAAGCCCTGGCTGCCACTGATCAGTGGGCCTCCGTTTTTTTATTCTACCTGTTGCAGAGCGGACAGTGATAAAACATCAGTGTAGAAATAGTTAAGATGAACACATTTATTGCATCAAAAACCCATGAACTGCAGCGGTTGCAGGAAGTTACAGCAATCTTAACTCGCAGTCCCCTTCCACCCTCCTGTTTCCAGCCCTTCAGCACATACATGGGGTCACTGCAGGGATCCACAATGAGATCAGTTATCCTCTGCACCCGTTGTCTTATAAGCACCTCTTCTCCTGGTTGAAACTCTTTTGGTCTCAATCCTCTTCTGTGATCAGCCTCTCCTGTGATCAGCCTCTTCTTTCAACAGCCTCTTCTTTGGCCTGGCGTTTTCTTGTGGCATCCATTTCTTTTTTATCAGCTTCCTTGTCACCACGCTCTGGCGGTATCTTGATGAGCCTGGTGTTGACTCAGTATGCCATCATGGTCTCGCATGGTTTCTTCCCCATGGCCTCATGGGGCGTGTTTCTATAGTCCCTTAGCAGCCTGCATATAGCCTGGTGCATTGACGTGCCTTCATCGTGTGCTCTCTGAATTGTTTTCTTTATAGATGACATGAATTTTTCGACCATCCCATTGGCCTGGGGCCACAGTGGTGTGATTCTATGATGGATGAAAACCATGTACCTGGAAAACCTTGTCCATTGAATGGGGGCCCATTATATGATTTGCTTGTGTGTGGGATTCCCCAATCACTGAGTATCTCGTCCATGACTGCTGCCACTTGGGGAAACGCTGTTGTCGGCATTCTCTTGACTATGGGGAACCTTGAAAACTCATCTATCATTACCAGTAGGAATTCTCCTGCTTTCGTCGGTCCGCAAGTCTTTAACCACTCTTTGCCATGGTTTTTCTGAGATCCCTGTGTGTTGCAACGGTAATGCGGGGGAGGGCAGCTCTGGCTGTGCAGTGACAGGGTAAGCAGAGGAGTGCCATGTCTTTCACGAGGGTGTCCATCTATGGTAACCATACATGGCAGCGCAACATTTTCTTTGTGTTTTCGGCACTCCTGGGTCCCTCATGCGCTATGTCTATGACCGATGTTCTAAGTGCCAGGGGTACAATAAGTCTGAAACCTCTGAGTAGGATTGTCTGGTCCATCACCGCTAGCTCAGTGTGTATCTTTGCCAGTCTTCCTATCTCTGCCTTGTTTGCTTTGGGGAGAAACTGGAATCGTCTGTGATAGTCTCTACATTTGTTCTGATTTGTTAGCTGTATGGCCATTACAATTGATGGATCTTGCAGCGACTCCAGTGCAACAATCTCTAGCGCGAGTGCTGGGGGCATTTCGTTAGCTGTGACGTACCTGGTGTATTCAGTATCCCCCTTCCTTGTTGTTGTTGTTAGAACACCCCCCGGATGTTGCGAGATGTAGTCGGCAGGGTTGCAATTCCCCCCTGGACTGTGTATGATGTTGTAATCATAGTCCTGTAGACAGATTCCCCACCTTTCGATTCTCTGCAGCATCTTGGTCCGTGGAATTCCAAATAGGAAAGCAGAGCCTGACGGTCTGTAACCACAGTAAATTAAATTGTGGAAATGCTTGCATGCCCAGACAGCTGTGAGGCTCTCTTTCTCTGCCTGGGAGTATGCTCTTTCTGTGGCTGAGTGGGCCCTCCTGGCATAGGCTAAGATGTGCGTGGGTTGTGAGTCTTCGTCCTTGGTTTGTGCTAGGACAGCCCACAACCCTACCAAGCTCCCATCCACGATGATCTCAGTGTGCCTAGCCGGGTCAAAGTAAACCAAGCATTTCGCCTCTGCCAGCGCACCTTTGATGCTGTCGAATGCCATCGGGCACTCCTCAGTCCACTGGAATGTGGTATCTTTATGCAGGAGGCGGCACAGGGGTTCGGTTTGCGTGGCGTAGTGGTGGAGTTACATGGTGCAGTAGCCTGCCATGCCAAGCAACTATTAGACGTCTGGAAACCTGCATGGGGGCCCACAGGTTGGCAATCGTGCTGACTTTGTCAGGATCTGGGTTCATCCCTACGTCCGAGAAGACGTGCACAAAGAGTGGCAATTTCTTGTTGTTGTTGTTGCACTTTTCAAGATGTAGTGTTAGCCCCGCCACCTGCAGTGCTGTGCACACCTTCATCAACACCTATTCATAATCCTCCTGTGATGTGCCATAAACTAAGATATCGTCGCTGTAGTTAAATATCAATTTGATGAGGAGGATGACTTGCCGGATGGCCTCCTGTAAAATCTGTGCCACAGAGGAAATAACGAAATTGAGGCATTTGTATCGGGAAGCCCCTCGTGTGTCGAGCATGTCGTTATTACCCTGGAGTCGAAGTGTAGCTCCAACTGATGATGCTGCTGATTGATGTCAAGCTTGGAGAACGGTGCGGCTTTGTTGAGTTGGACAATCATTTGCTCAATTTTGGGACCAGTGTACCGCTCCCTCTGAATGGCGGTGTTGGTAATCCTCATATCGATGCGGCCCCCATCTTTATGGACGATTACCATAGCATGGGCTCATGGCTCGCTCATTGATGTTGTTTTGTAAGAGTTGACTGAGCTCCTGTGACACTGCCTTCTGGATATGGAACCCAACTCTACGTGGGTGCTGGGGGATGTGCTTCACAGACTCATCAATATGTAGTTTAATAAGCACTCCCTTAAGTTTTCCAAGTCCACAAAATAATGTCGGGACCTTTGTCTTGATTGTTTCCTTGGATAATGGCGCTTCCAACATGTGGAATACGGACTCCTTGACCCTCTGTGGCCCTGCGGTGCACTGCAGTACATCAGTATCTTGGTAAGTAATGTCGATGAGGCGTAATTGTTTGGCGGTCTTGTAGCTGAGCAGGCAGTGTCCCCTGGTGGGGCTGCGATCCACATGAATGTTGAGGCTTGTTGAATGATGTTTGTGCACCAGAGTATGTTGAAATTGTCCAAGAGTCTGGAGCGGTTTACTTGTTCCCCCCTGGAAAATTCTTGCCATTGACTTGGAGAGGATGTGCTTATCGGCCATTTACAAGAACTCCTGCTCACCCATGATATTGACGGTTGCTCTGGTGTCTATTAGGAAACGTCGTTTTTGTCTCGTATATTGATGAGTATGTTTGAGGCTGCGTCGGCCTCCGTCTTTTCTTGAATAAGATTTACGTATTCATCTGGATATGTAGAGTACTCCTCAACGTAGTCCTGTGGGTCACTGTAATATGAGGCCATCAGTTGATCGACGTATCCACTGCAGGGTGGCCCGAGCACAATTGTACTCATCCCTGTACTGTGGGTACTGATGAATCTCATCTTCCCCTTGGTCAGCTTCGTAGTCTTGCATCTCCTCTATTGCTCACACATACCTCCATGGGCCTGAGTTATACCCAGTTGTCATTGTCATCTGCCCTTGGCCTTGTGGGGGTAGATTTGACCTGTTGCCTTATCTCCAGGCTGCCATGGGCTCAACCGCGGCATGGGGAACGGCTTCCCTTCTCTATAGACTGTTTGGAAGTGTCCTTCTCTCCCACAGTTGGCTTGTCAGCCTGGTGAGCGCCGGGCATGCTCCTGTATGTGGGAACGCAAACCTGCATCTGTAGCTCAATCTCTGGGGCCTGTGTGGCAGTCAAGCAGGTATCTGTATGCAACAGGGTGGTCAACCCTTGGTTTGGAGGCAGTCTCCTGCTCTTTGTATATGTAGCGCGGCTATTGCTTCACTTTTGTCCATCTTCTTTGTCTTGGTTTCCAGCGATGCCGCTTGGGCATCAACCCTCTCATACACTCTTGCAAGTTCTATGATGTCATCTAGGGGGAGTTTTTTTTTAGTAGCTGTTTCCTAAATGTGGAGGACATACATACTTCAATGACTCGCAGTCTGATGGCCTCTTCATCGGAAAACTGTGCGAATTGGTAATGGACTTGTTTTTGTCGCAGGCGCGTTATGAATTCATTGATGGTTTCCTGGGCTTGTTGCATACATTGGTTGAATACGTAGCTTTCATAGTCTCTGTTTGGCTGCATGATCAGTTTCCTATTGAGTGCATCCACTAGGGTGTTGTATGTTGCTCTCTCTCCATCAGGAATTGTTTTAATGATGGCCTTAATCTCCTTTCCTGCCAGGTTGGTAAACACATAAGCCAGGGCAGGCGTCTTGTCTTCTTCCACAGCTTTGACAAAGTCATTGAAATCTTCCACCCACTCTGCCCACCGGGGGCCCTTGTCATGTTGTGGCATTAAGGTAAATGGGAGTGGCATCTGCAGAAATGCTGCCCTGGAGTTAGAGGGCAGCGTGGCCTGGTGGACCTCTTCGTCTCATGCCCCCGCTCCATCATGGTGTAGGCTAGTGGCTGGTCACATGGGTACAGTGTTGGTGCTGTGGCTTGGGTCTCTTACTGTCTCACTAATGCACTGTGACACTGTATGAGGCTGGATGATGCGTGGCACCAGGTGTGGCACTGCTGGCGGTGCTTTTTAATGCGAGTCTGGATGTTGTCTGACACTGTTGCTGGTGAGGCTTGGTGGCAGCACACTAGCACTAATCGTAACATTTTAGGCCTGTGGCTCCACTATAACAGAGCTCCAGATGGAGCCATCACCACTCATAGCACTCTGGGGGCTTTTAGCCTGACTATGGCACAGCTGAGGATGGAGCGACGGGTGGAAGGAGGTAGTCTGGGGCGGGCTCACAGCCCGTTGCAGGAAGGCTCCCGATGGAGCGTAAGGATGCTGTGGGGGTCGGGCTCACGGTCCATTGTAACAAAGCTCCAGATGGAGCGATGAACACGTCAGTGGATGAGCTCGCAGCCCGTTGGAAAAGGGCTCTGGTTGGAGCATGCATGAACCAGCCGTGGCCATGACAGTGGGATCCATGGCGGGTTCGCCAGTAGGACCCATCAGCGGCGGGATCGCCAGTACCTTTTCACACATGTTCTATTGTTGTGAAGTCTCAAAAAGTGCGTTCACAAAACCCAGAAGATATTTCTTTACATTTGCTGAGTTGCATTCTGGTATTTGTAGTATTCTATTCAAGGTGGGGGTATATACTACAATTATAGTATTTAGCTTAACATATTCTCATACAGATTTACCTATTACCTATTTGTCCGAGTATATTATGATGTGTACTTTTCAAGTCATGTTTATAAAACTGTATTGTTGAGCGCAAATATGGGGGTGAGGAGGAAAAGGGAGGAGTGGGCAAGTAGGTCATGATAGTTTGTCAAGGATATGGAAGAGAGGAAGTTGCTTTCCTGGAGACTAGAGAACTTGTTTTCCCTTGCCCTGTGCTAATTTTGTCAACATTTCAAGTTCTGTGTAGTTCCTTACTGTCACTGCCTCAAGACCTAACTGCAGTGCTTAGCTTGCCAGGGCCCAAATAGTTTCTAGTGCACCTGGCATACATCAGGTGGACAACTCCCAACCCACTGCTGCCAATATCCATGATTGTTCCCCCACAGTGCCTGCATATTAAGGCTTAAAGCTACAACTCCCACTGGCTACCGCGGGTGATGGATGCACTACACATGGCAGATGTGCAATTTACAGATACCAAACAACATAAAATAACATAACATACTAGTTGAAGATAATTGTTTAAGTGCTTCTTTAAACACATCGTCATTGTTAACATTTTGCTCGGATTGTATAGGTGGCAATTGGAACATGTTCACCATCTATCCACAGAAAGAACGTTTAATTGAACGACAAATGCAGGAGAATTATTTCTGAACTGTTAAACTTGTCTGTCAAACATTGCAGTAAACCTTTTGTGTATAGGTTGACATTCATGGAAGGCACTCCTCTTAGGCAGTGGCTTTTTCCCTGGCCTTTCCCATGTGTTGATGCTGCTGGCTGGTAACTGCCGTCTTGTTGCCAACCCACACTAATGTTGTAGTGTGGCTGTGTATTGCAGTAGTAGAGGAGCTCCAATGTTACACAGGAGGACTGGAGAAGTGTGTGGGTGTGGCCAGCACAAGTACCCTGCAATGGCACCTTCCAACTCATTGTTATCAATGAAAATGGATAATTACCACTCTGCTTTCTACATGGATCATCAGCTTCATGAATAATGAAGAGCGGACAGAGTGTCAAGGGTTTTGACCCATGTTGAATCAATAGACTGGGTAGATGTGGGGATGAGCTGTCGCCGCCCATTATTCTATCCCAGAACAAACTAAATCAATAGACTGGGTGGATGTGGGGATGAGCTGTCGCCGCCCACATTTACGCCAGAATCCAGGAGAACTGCGCAGTTTGCGCACACCAAAATGGTCACCTAATCTGCCACCCACCAGTGCAAAGAAAGGTGGTTCTGTTCAAAATCCATTTTTTTTAATGTCAAAAAGTTGCTAAAATCATGGGCACAAGACCACTCTAAAGATACAACCTTCTTGTGGGGGGTTCCACATCACCACTCTACTGTAAGGATGCCATCAAAACAATGTTAAGCAAGGGTCCTATACTATCAAGCAAAAGACCACTCTATTGAAATGCATTAATTCAAGACAGATCCCAAAAATGGGTGCAGTACCAGCTTTGTCCACAAACCGGCGCTAGCGGTCTAAACTCTGACAGTAGGACTGTATCTCAGGAGTGCAAGAGGATCCAGCCTAACTGGGACTTCAAAGCCTGTTGGTAAATTAAAAATCTTAGCCACCTGCTGTTCCCAGAGGCCAAGAGGCTGAGAACTCTTAACACCCCAGAGACTCACAACAGGAGGCAGGATATCACATGGCCCTTCTGAGTGAGAGGGAGGGGGTTTCCCCTTCAGCCTGGAGGAGAGAGACAATAGCCCCTTTCAGTTGAATGGGGTATGTTAATTTTGAATGTTGACTGTAAACAGAGAGCTGCCTGTGAGCAGAGACATGTGATCCCTGACCCACCCAGCTTCAAGGGGCGGGCCAGACTTGAGTGTGGACTCCTATTGCAGCAAATATATATTTTATAGAAACAATCATAACTTATTGTAACCAAATGACAGGAATGTACAACTTTGAGCTTCTTAGTATGAAAAATGCCCTCACGATTTGAGTCCAAACTCCAATTTCTACGGTGTTCTAGGACCAAACCCTGCTATTTATTGATATTACAAACACCGGGTTTATGCTAGAAACCTAGTAAATAGCTGGAATGTGTCTAGAAGGAGGGTGTACATTGGTGTAATTTTTGATACAGATTTAACATTGATAAACCAATTAAAAAACAAAATTAAGTTGTCATTTTTTAATGCAAGGCCCCAGGAAGATCAGAGTCGGACAAGCATGGACCATATGGAATCTGTAATATGTACATGTAATTTCAACAAATTGTGTATCTAGGAAATATGTATTTGGGTCAGAAATAGATTTGTGTGCAATTTGACAAGGGAAGGTTCCTCTGACCATAAAACCTACAGCATCACTATGACACTCCATTTCTTCCCCCAATCAAGGGAGAGAGGAAAGCTTGGCCAATGATAAGTGAGAGGGGCAGGCTTAGCTAGGCCCAGGCACACACCCATTTTCAAAACACATAAAAGGAACATTGAAACCCAGGTAGAGACATTCACTTTCCACTTTCTTGCAGGACGCTTTGCCGGGAGACTTCAGACTTCACATCCAGAGATCCAGACTTCAAATCCATCAATCTCCAGAGACCAGAAATTAACTCCAGAATTTGTAGAAGAGAGGCCTGAATCCACAAGCTGAATCCTCTTCAGCAGGCCTTAAAACCAACCAAACTATTCAACAGCCGGGCAAGCTGTTTGAATTCTTTGCCAAAAACTTTTGCAAGAACCTGTAGCAGTATCCAGAAAGCAGTGCTGTATCCGGAACCAGAGAGAACCAGAGACCAGACGCTGTGAGCAGAACCGCCAGAGGTCCCGTTCAACCGGTTGACCAGATCGGTGACGAGGCCCATTCCTGTCCAAAATCTAGTGTGAGTACCCAGCAAGCACTGTGCCAAAACCAATCTCTTAGTGTAAAATAATCTAATTAAAACTATTTTAACCTATTTAGAACTACCTCATAGGAATCGTGTGTGTCATTCTGTCCTTTTTAAAGCTGAAAACTGTCATCTGCCATTTCGAACTTTTACATTTCAAATCCGAAAAACTACCTTCACAAAATCGTTCGTATCTCCGGAACCGTTTGTGCTAGGAGCGAAATTTAACTTTTATCTTAAAGCTAAGATTCTAGGCTTACCAACGAACGAACCGACTTGCTACTCCTTATAGGGCCTCCATAATTACGCTCGACGCACGTGATTAAATTTGCCGCGATTTAACATTTTGCACAATTTCAGCCACGTGTAAAAATCAGCAGCTCCTTGCTTTCCTTTGCTAAAATTCGTTTTAATCTGCTAGTTACTCATACAGCATTGCTAAAGTGAGCCTGCACTAATATAAACTAGATATCACCCACCCTGAACCTCTAAAGGGAATTCAAAGCATTTTTAGCACATTTCTCACTTCATTGTCATCACATTCAAAGCATTTTGGGCCTGTGTTTCAAACTTCTACCTGTTTTCCTCTAAGCTTGCTGGGGGGGGACTGAATTTCGTATTGTATTTGATTGCATTCCTGAGAACTGTGTGCTCTTCTTTCCATCTCCTTATATTGCATAAAGGGGGGGAGTGAATTGTCAAGGAAAAGTGATTACATTGTCTTTTGTTGAAGCCATATCAAGTTATTTTCTGTACTGCATTTCATTCATCATTGCGTTTCCTTGAACCATATAAAGCATTCTTTCCCACCTTATTCTTCTGTTCCTATTTATAAGTAACCAAGAACTGTGCTACTGTAGGATTACCTCTTGCTGATTACTGCTCATATTCACAAGTGTACTATCCATTATCAATTTATTTATAGAAGTTACTGCTCATATTCACAAGTGTACTATCCATTATCAATTTATTTATAGAAGTGTGATATATAGATATATTGTTTAATTTTTCAAATAAACCTTTTCAATTTGCAAAACAAGCCTACTTCTTGGCTCAGTGGGGTCAAGGGGGATTCTAAGAGAGGGGTGTTATACAAGGGTTCATCATCCAGATTATAACTTGCCATAAAAATACATAAATAGGGGCTTCCCTTGGGCATCCCAGACAAGGCACTGACTTAGTGGGATTGCTTGATCGGAGTCACTTACAAGAGGGTGGAAAGTATGTGGCCAGTGCACACTGTTGTTGTTTGTTGTGTAACACCTGCTGAATGAGATTTAATAATAAAGTTGCCAAAACACAACATCATAATCAGACAGACCGAGGGCTCAGAAATAAGTCAAAGGGCTGAGCCCTGGAAAACAGCCCCCCAAATGTGTACTGCCTAACTGGTATATAGGCTCTATTTCAATGGAAACCATAGGGCAATTCTGCAGTAGACGAACATTGCCTTGCCTGCCCGGGCCCAAACCCTTTCCTGCCGTCCTTGTAACCTTTCGTCACAGCATGAGACATAGATAAGTAGCTCACCTTATGTTATGAAAATAATAATAAGCATTGCTTGGATATCCATTTCTTTTGACAGGAAAAATAACCATCATCCTTAGCCTGGGAATTAAAAGCATATTGTTAGTTTAGATAGAATGGCTACATATATATCACTGTAGGCTACTCCCCCCCTTTCCCCATTTATGGGATTGGGTGTGAGTTTGTTCCTTGCAAACCTGATGACTACAGCTACCAGAAGTCCTTGCAGCAGAATTATCACTAAGTGTTAACACCTGCACTTGCTGTGAGCTGCAAGTTAAGACAGCCTCCCTGATGACGTGTATTGGCACAGAAACCGGTCGGAGGAGAACACCTGTGGCTGAGAAGGTTTACTGTGCAGGGAACTGGAGTGCGACCCTCTCCTCTTTTTTCAACACATTTGCAAGTTTTCTGAAGGGTGGAATCTTCAGAAATCTTATAGGGTGCTGCACCGGGGTAATATATGCCCAACTTTGGAGTGCCTCACTGTAGGCTACTCCCCCCCTTTCCCCATTTATGGGATTGGGTGTGAGTTTGTTCCTTGCAAACCTGATGACTACAGCTACCAGAAGTCCTTGCACCAGAATTATCACTAAGTGTTAACACCTGCACTTGCTGTGAGCTGCAAGTTAAGACAGCCTCCCTGATGACGTGTATTGGCACAGAAACCGGTCGGAGGAGAACACCTGTGGCTGAGAAGGTTTACTGTGCAGGGAACTGGAGTGCGCCCCTCTCCTCTTTTTTCAACACATTTGCAAGTTTTCTGAAGGGTGGAATCTTCAGAAATCTTATAGGGTGCTGCACCGGGGTAATATATGCCCAACTTTGGAGTGCCTCACTGTAGGCTACTCCCCCCCTTTCCCCATTTATGGGATTGGGTGTGAGTTTGTTCCTTGCAAACCTGATGACTACAGCTACCAGAAGTCCTTGCAGCAGAATTATCACTAAGTGTTAACACCTGCACTTGCTGTGAGCTGCAAGTTAAGACAGCCTCCCTGATGACGTGTATTGGCACAGAAACCGGTCGGAGGAGAACACCTGTGGCTGAGAAGGTTTACTGTGCAGGGAACTGGAGTGCGCCCCTCTCCTCTTTTCTCAACATATATATATATATATATATATATATATATATATATATATATACCATAACAATGAAAGAAATCATGAAACTGCTGCAAAAGCAACACTTCAGTTAGCAAAACATAATCACAGTTTTTGCATAGCATGCCACAGTCACAGCTTGTTTTCAAGCCAAAGTTGTAAAAATAATGGTCATAGACAAAATCCCCACCAAATTTCTGCAAGTGTCTGAGTTGCACACTGGTCTCAAATCCCATTGTCGCCAATGAACCTAAGTGTGCGCTCCTGGGATAATCGTTTTTTCTCACTGTGGGGTATCTGTCAAAATTAGAAGTCACCAAAGCTGAATCAGCTCACACAGACTGCTACTTTAAAAAAAAAACTTTCCTCGTGATATTTCCACATTTGCAATAATGACGGTCACTATTCATATACTGGACAGTACAAAGTTTGCCTCTTGGTTTACTCCTGTCAACGTCTTTAAATGTAACATCCCATGACAAGTATTAAAGACTGATTCTGTGATGTCATTTTCTTTGATGTCACTGATGTCACTCCATATGCAAATTTGGGGGCCCATCAATTTTTTGCTGTAATGGCCACGCCGATCCTAGGTCCAACCCAGTTTCTGAAGAATCTACATCTTGTGCAGGCTTTCTACTCTGTGCCCCAGCTTCTGGGGTTCCATTTGTCAACTGCTCATGGGCCACACTGCAGCTTAGGAAGAGGGACAGCCTTGCTTGCAGGCTTTCAAGTAGAGAGGGGAGGTTCAAGGAAGGGCCGCTCATTGTGGTGAGCGTGCATACACTTTGCCAATTGAATGGCGCCTTCCACCCAAACTTTGATAAGGAACAAGTTACTTACCTGTAACTCCTGTTCTCCAGCATGGGTATCTTACATGGATTCACATGCTTGTGAATAGTCCCTGTCGTCAGGTTGGGAATCCATGGTTATATTTAAAAGCAGTTTCGCTTTGAAGCTAAAAACTGATTGTCGCTTATACAACCTATTGCTGTCACTTTGGCTCATACTGCCCAAGCCAATGGTAGTCGTCCACCTCAGCTCCATCGCCAGTGGCCATCTTCAGGTTTAGAAGTGCACGTGAAGTGGCAGTAGGAACCAAAAGAGCCATAGAGGGGTAGGAGGGAGGGTTTCATGTGAATCCTTGTAAGATACCCATGCTGGAGAACAGGAGTTACAGGTAAGAAACGTGTTCCTTATCCAGCATAGGATCTACCATGGGTTCACATGCTCGTGAATATGACTATACAGCAGTGCATACACAACCACGGGAGGTGAGCTAGGCTCAACAGGAACAGTAGAATAACTTACCTCTGATACACACTTATCTCAACTAAATAGGTTGTGAATCACTGCCTCGCCGACACAGGACTCAACCCTGGAATCCCTGTTGACGGAGTAGAATCTCGTGAAGGTATGAGTCGACCTCCATGTAGTAGGCCAGCAAATGTTCAGCAGGGGAACACCAGACAGGAACACCATAGTAGAAGCCGCGACTCTGGTGGAATGGGCTCTCTGTCTCTGTGGTAATGGTCTATTTGCAAGCCGATGGCAATACATGATACAGCCAGAGAGCCACCTGGAAATGGAAGCCTTGGAGAGGGCTTTACCCTGTTCCCCAGGTGCAAATGCCACAAACAGCTGAGAAGTTGTGCAAAAGGTCTTAGTATGTGTGACATAGAACTTCAAAGAACGTGCCATGTCTAGCGAATGCAAAACCCGTTCTGCAGGAGAGGAAGGATTGGGGAAGAAGACAGGAGGAACTAAAGGCACGTTCAAATGAAATTCTGATGGAACATTTGGCATGAATGATGGATGAGTATGTAGCACCACCTTGGACTGATGGAAAGACTAATAAGATGGTTTGCAAGAGAGAGCATGTAACTTTCCACCGCATCTCGCCAAAGTGATAGCCACCAGAAAAGCAGTCTTCAAAGACAAAAACTTTAGAGGGACTCTTTGAAGCGGTTCAAAAGGAGGACTACATTTTTACAGAACGACATTGAGCTCCCATTCGGAGGCTGGCGCCTTCAAAGGAGGGAACGCTCTGAACAGACCTTTCAGGAATTGTTTAACAAGTCTGAATGGGAGAGCGGGTTCCCCCTTGTTTCCTGATGTAGAACATGGTGGTCTTGTTGTCCATGAAGATGCAGACCACCTTGCCTTGGAGTTGAGGCTTGAGCGACTTCAGAGACCAGAACACCACTCTCAGCTCCAAGACATTGATTTACAACTCATCCTCTGGTTGCCATCGGCCTCTAAAATGAAATTGACCTGTGTGTGCTCCCCACCCTCTTCAATGGTGACCGGGGCATGATGTGCTCGAAGGCGAAAAGGAACTAGTTGAGTGAGATGCTGACATGCAAACCATCTCTGCAGGGTCTACCTGAGCACTGGAATAGGGGTGATCTTGTTGTTTCAGAAGGCTGATAGTTGTTACATACTGGTATCTAGAAACTGTTCAAGAGGTCTCTTGTGCAGCCTGCAATGAGGGACTAGAGGGATGCATGGAGACATCATCCCTAGAAGAGATTTGATAGAGCGTATGGTTGTCACTCGAGGAGTTGAGAGCTGTTGCACTTTTTTCAAGATGGCCTTGACCCGCTCATCTCAGGGAGAAGTGAAGCACGTAAGTGTGTTGTGACATGAACCTAGAAAGAGAGCATTCTGCGATGGCACCATGCATGATTTCGGAAAGTTGATTGAGAATCCCAGCAAAGTTAAGCCCCTGATGATCTCCTTGGTGTGCTGCAAGGCCAGTGGATGAGAGTGGGTGCAGATCAGCCAATCGTCCAGGTAGGGATATACGTAGATCCCTGAATGCTATAGATGGGCTGCCACTGGAGCCAGGCACTTTGTGAGGACCATTGGAACTGGCTTGCGGGCGTAGGAAAGAGCCTTGAATTGGTAATGTCTGCCATTTACAACAAATCGTAGGAAGCGTTGGTGCCTGCAATGAATGGGGTTTTGGAAGTAGGCATCCTATAGGTCTAGGGAGGCCAGGATGTCTCTGTGTGTGCTCCAGTTGTTCAAGCATGTGCTGCAACATGACCATCCAGAGCTTTTGGGAATTGAGAAACTTGTTGAGTTGTCTCATGATGAGGATGAGCCTCCAAAAACCCAACTTTTCCTCACTAGGAACTATCAAGGGTAGACTCCGGCATTATCTCTATTGCTCCTTTTTGTAACAGTACCCAAACCTCTTGCCAGAGTAGAGGTAGGTGGATTCGCCTTTCTTATGATGTAAGGAATGGAAGGGCATTTGACTAGGAATTCGAGGGTGTCACCCTGCTGTACAATTCTCAGCACTCGCTTGTCAGTGGAGATGTTGCACCACTCGTTGACAAACAGTTATAGTCGGCCTCCCACTGGGGTACTGAAATGGGAGACGGGGCCCTGGACAGGCCTGTTTGGGCATCTGCGTCCTGGAGGATGTTCCACGTCAATGCTGTATTCCCCCTCTGTAGGACTGTCAACGTCCTCTGTATGCCTCTTGCATGCTGCAGCACAAAGGTTGGCGATATGCTGGCCTGTACTCCCGTGTGGATCTGGAGAAATGGCCCTTGGAGGAATGAAAGGACTGCTTTTGTTGCTGAAGAGTACCCAGCAAGCATGGCATTTCTGTGCCCACCTTTATGGACTATAGGGTCTCATCTACAGCCTTGCTGGAAAGGCATATCAATAACTTTTGATTGAACTAGTGACCTTCAAGCAGCCTTGCCTGTGGAGCACTGCCCAGTTGCCCATGTGTCAGAAATCTGAATCTGCAATGTCCAGAGTGACCGTAATCACACAATAAGAAGCAACCTCACCTTTGTGAAATAATGCTAACGCCTCATTCTTCTTGTCCTCTGAGAGGAAGTCTAAGGTGGGTCCCAGGTTATACCAAAACTCTCTATCGTATCTGGAGAGTATAGCCACTTTGATGATGGAGGTGGGAGTGGTGATGATGCGTTTCCCAAATGCGTCCAATTTCTTACCCTCATGGCCTGATGGAAACATGCATGGAGAGGAGGGGTTAGTGGATCTTTTCTTCGCTGGAGCAGAAACCACAGAGTCATGTTAAGGCTGCGAACGAAGATACCTAGGAGCAGGATCCAGTATTTTGTACTTCTTCTCTAGGCAGTTCTCTTTGGAGGTGCTGAGAAGGGATTTTGCATGACCAATAAGCCCTCTTCCCATATCTCGTCGAGCAGAGGGATTGACACAACTGATTTCCTAAAGGACTGTCCCATTTGGAAAAGGAACCTCTCCTTTTACTTCTCTTTCGGAACCAGATTGAATACTTATGCTGCACAGGTCAACAGTGCATGAAATTAGCCGATTTCATCTGGTGTAGAGTCTATGGAGGGATGATCCACATCAGGGGTTCAATATCAACCCGGAATTAGGTCCTTAAACTCATCTGTACCTTTAGTACCTTGTGAGGTGTCAGTATCAGAATTGTTATCCGTGTCTGTGAGGGTAGCCACAGGGATGGAAAACAGCCTAAGTGCAGTCATAGGTGGAGGAGAAGGCACTAAATGTGGCCTTGGCCCTGAGGGCAATGGTGGACTCCGAGCGGAAGCAGGTCTTCAGGGTAATGGTAAACTCCTAGAGGGAGCAGCGTGGGCAGCTGTTGGAGGCAAACGCTGCTGCAGCTCGGAAACCAAGGTGTGAAGTGTAGGCAGGATGTTCAAGGACAAGTCTCTAGGCGCTGTGCCCATGGGAGCAGTGGGCAGTCCATATTTCTAGGCATTTTTGTAACAATTAGAATGAGAAATAATTTCATTTTATGCTATGTTTTTATGTAATTTCCAGGCGGTTTTTAACAGCTATAGTGCATTTTACTAGGACTTTGGGACAGAAATGGCCAGTTAAGACTAGTTTATGGCTGCTCGGAAGATGTGACAAGTGTGATATTTGATGGAAAGAAGGAAGGTAAAATTAGGAATATGCTTGATCATTTGCAGAATCATAACTATTATACAGTTCATGAAAATGACAAAAATGTGCCAAATGGCCATGCTACCTCATATGGAGTTGACGATCAGTTTACCTAATTCCCTATGACCACCTCAACCCACATATCTAATGCGTATGTCAGGGGCTAGTAGAAATATGAAGTTATGAGACATAACTGGGTTTTTGTCAAAAAAGTGGCCAAGAGAACAAAGAAGGGTAATAAAATGCCAATAGACAGATGGTTCTATCTTACCTTGGACCAATCATGCCAGGGGGAGGAGATATGAATGGTAAACTGTCCTATGCAAGGGGTAGAGGTAATTCTAGAGTACTCCCCCTAGATTGTAAAGTGAGTGATGTCATTGGGGCTATATAGGGGTACTGGACTAAGTCAGGGAGACACACACAAATTCAGGGAGACAGGAGAAGGAGGAAGGAGAGGAGGCAGCTGAACCATACCAAAGAGAGTGCAGTGACCAGACCCCTTGCCTGGCTGTCCAGAGTGTCCTGAGATCCAGCTGGCTGCCCAGAATCCCAAACCAAGGGGAGTGCAGTGACCAGACCTCTTGCCTAACTGTCCAGAGGGTCCTGAGATCCAGCTGACTTTCCAGAATCCCAAACCAAGGCTTACTTTGCAAGTAGCAAATACCCCCAGCCATAAAATGCATAAGCCATTCCTTTTTGTAGCATTGAAACGCCATAGAAAATCCCTTTGAAAGCCCATTGAAAAGACCCATTGAACACCCAATTGAAACCCTCACATTGCTAGTGTAATTCAACCAACTTCCCATAGAAGAATCTGTGTTTAGCCTGTATATGTTAGCATATTCCCTTTGGTAAACCTCTCAGTGTCTGTGCAAATCCTTAGCATATTCTTAAGTAAATCAATTAATTCCCTCATTGAAATTCATGGTACAAGTTGGTTAAAATTCAAAATAAACCCCCTGTCCCTTGTGTCTTTCTTTAATAATCATACTAATTAAAGTGATGCCTCCTCGTAACTGAAAACCGAATTTGCCTGTGCATTGTGTGCATTATCCCACAAATTCCTATTTGCATCTGTCTTATTGAAAACCTCAAACCGTAGTCCCATTGAGAGCAATCCCTTTTGCCTACAAATCTATCTGTCATGTGTCTCTCTCCGTGTCAAAGAAAACCGATTTAGCTATTCTGAGCTATACCCCTTCCCTGAGCTGCCTGTCATTGTAAATCCGGTGTAAAATGAATTTCCACTTGCTGTTTGTATTTTTCCTTTGGCATTTGCTTTCTCCCCAAAATCGATTGTCCTACTTTATTTCTACATCGCCCTAGTGTGCTGATTAGTATTCTCTCAGCTTCCCTATTTCCTCAAGTGTAGCAACACAAATGTCCTTGTATTATGTACCATAGCAGTTGTGAGTAGCTTTGTGAGTAATAATCAAAATCCAATTCTGCCATTTTGCTCCAAAAACGGGTTTTCATTTTCTTTGCTGGCCTCCCATCCTGGGGTGGTGGGCTTTACTCAAAATCCGATTTTCTCTCTCTATCCCTACTCATTGCCACTGCCTTCCATTCAAAGGAATCAAATTAGCTAATGTTTGGGGCTGAGTGTTGCAGGGGGGAGTGCTAAACCATTGGGGTTATCTCTTTCTAAAAATTTCTCTTTTTCTGTGTTGCCATTAAACACTGTGAGAAGTGTAACAGTATATCTTCACTGAATTGTTTTGTAGAGATTAGTGCAATTGTGTACCACAACAGTAGAGGCTGTAAAATTGTTTGATTTTCTTTTTCTATTAAATAATAAATTAATAAATATCTTATTGATACACACCAGGCTGATTCCTGGTGCATTGTGACACGTGGTGTTTGTGGAGGTTGGGTGCGGGACTCGTTGGACGCCTACTCAAACAGGCCCACTCAAACAGAAAAGAACCTGTGGTTTATTAAAAATAAAAAGCGCTTTATTGTACACCACATTCATTGTCGGGGAAGGAGTTCCTGGCTGGAGTGTGCTGTGTAATAAAATGGCGACCCTTGTGTACTAAAAACATTATGTATTACTGAGTTCACAAGTTACTCACGTTTGCGTTTAGTAAAATAACCATAATACACACAAATAAATAACTTAAATAATGTATTCTTTGTAAAAACTATTTCTTATCAAACTATATAAGATATATCAAATAATGTACTGAAATGTTTTTCAGTACATATAGGTGTGCATGGGACCAGAGTGTCCATAGGTTGTGGACACACAGTTTGCTTCAAGAATAAAACTAAAGCCATACTCCTTTTGCTCTATATATTTCTATGACAATTCATAGTGTATGGTTAGTTTACCATGAAAGGCTAGTTTATTATGCAATGTGGTTTGCTTCCAAGGCATTGCTATAAATTATTATTTATGCACATCAAATGTACAGCAACACCTTAATAAATATCTATATCAACTAAACCTGGGAAGATTTGCTCAGTTGCTTAAATTGTCCACATCCGGGTTTCACCATTTAGCCAAAGTATGTGATCCTGGGCAAATCATTTAATCTCACTGGGCCTCATTCCTTAATAAGGGTATGCCTGCCTCCAAAATAGTGTCCGGGTCCAGGTTCCCTGAATGGTGAAATACCGGGCCATTCCGACTTTGGAGGGCCCGGTATTTCTTCCTTCAGGGAACCCAGAGCCGGTCCTTTCTCATTCCCATTCGAGCCACTATAGGGCTCGAATAATAACGGGCGTTTCCGGGTCCCGCGAGGGAACCTCATAATAGGGAGGAATGGGTTTACCGGCACTGGCACCAATACTGGTGCCGTAAACCCATTCCTCCAACCTCGTAATGAGGCCCACTGTGTCTTAATCTGCAGCTCTGTAGGTGATTCACTTCATAGATTATGTTGATATATTCTGCTGTTATTTAAAAAAGCCTAATGACTATAGAGTTGATCCATATATAATAATAGTGCAATTTAGGTATTTTGCACCACAAAGTTATTTGCAACTTGTCTTAATTATGGCAGCTTACTCTAAATTCACTTCCATGGTGCCTCCAAGTATCAGAGACTGCAGGGCTCCTGCACCATTTGGCAAAATGGTCCTCGGCGAGGGCCACCCTTAGTGCCGACGCTCCCCCCTAGGCACGGCCCAGGAAACGGTGGGTTTGCGGGAGGGTGCGGGCCTCGCAAGTCACCGCCTAGGGTGAAGTTTTTTTGGGGGGCAAGTGGGGCGTCATCAGGGGGCAACATAGGGTCGAGCTGCAGCCTGGGAGCACCCCTGTATAAAGTGCACTGGCACGTAGGGGCGGCCTCTTTATCTCCTGTTCCTGGTTCGTGATGCCCTCCCACCCGCCCTTTCATTTGGTTTTGGCTATGATGATATGTTTTTTCTTTCAGACATGCCCAGCGGATGTTACATGGTGGTCCCTTCAGAAAGTACTGGCAGATACAACAAGGGGACTGCACAGCCATCAGCTTAGAAAGAACGGCACCCAGGAGTATTAGTGTCAGGGGAGAGCCCATGTGAAAGGGGAGGGCAGGGGAGCTTGGAAGACCTTCCAGCCCCAAACGTGGGTGGGTGGAATTGGGGAGTGTAACGAAGGAGAAGGAGAGAAAACAACGAATCCTAACAAGGGGAGGAGGAGGAACAATGGGAGTTATGGGAAAACGGGGCGCTCAGAAGTAATGAGGAAACAAAGATTGAGGGCATGTAGAGTATGGGCAAGGAAACCTGAGAAGAAGGAAGGTTAGAGCGGGGATAGGAAGGAATTGGGGAGTGGAAGGGTCAGTTTAGGGAATCAATTGGGTATGCCTAGGATGTGGACCTTGGAATGCTGTGAAAAGTGGGCATCAGAGGAGCAGGGTTGGGAAGATTAGGGAAGGACATTCAGGAAATGGGTAAGGGGATGAAAATGGGGAAGGGAGTGGTTAACGGGAGCGGGGGGGAGGTACCTAACGGGGCGGGACTCGGTAGAGAACAGTATGGTAAAAAGGGAAGGAGCTGGGCAATGCGAGGCTTGATGGGGGGGATCAGCTTAAAGGCGGAGGAAGTTTGGACAAAACAAGGTTGGAGGAATGGGGGGAGAGTCACGATAGGTTAAGGAAGGAAAGCCATGGGGATCAGGAAAATTGAAGGGAAAATCAAGACTACCAAAGGGAAAGGACAAGAGGGTAAAGAAGAGGTTAATGTAGGGGAAAGAAAGGAAGAATTAAAGGCGGCAGATTGATAAGTTGAATGGAACAAATTAAAGGAAAATGAAGCAAAAAATGACAAGTGAAAAAACAAATGGGAATGTGAAAATGAACGATTAAAGTGAAAAAAGAAAAAGAAAAAATTGAAAGAAAAAGTTGGCCTGGTGTAGAGAGGGACGGATAGGGAGAGACGGGCCTTCGACAGGTCTGCAACAACCTTAAGGGGTGGGGTTAGGTTGCTACTCTCAGGGTAGAGTCCTGAGGGTAGCGGCGAAACAGAACACCTGTAAAATAACTCCTGACTTTATGTATTTTAATAAAGTTTGCTGTGGCAATTTCACTCGACTCAGCCAACTGGTCCTGCCTCTCATTTGGGTATCCGGGGGGGTGGGGACAGAAGGGTGGGCTCCAAGGGGAGGAAGGGAGTGCGAACGGAATGTGGACATGACGTAAGGGGGTGTAAGAGTGTGCAGCATCTCGGGATGTGCCCCCGATGCGGGGTGTCAGTGCTATGATGATGCTCCTTGTGATGTCCTTTTCTGTGAAGTAATTTCTGTTGGTGCAATCCATATGCAAATTAGGAGTATATGAACACCTGGGCAGAGCTTTGACAGAAGAGTTCCCTGCATCTGTAATGATTCTGAAGTTTTATTTTTTGTTATGTGTAAAAATGCCATTTTCCACTCATGTTACCAAAAAAGTAGATTGGGGCAAGTGTGGGCCGCAAATTAGACCGTATGGAATTGTGCGCACTGCATTTGGGGGGAAAGGTCCAGGCAGTAGTCGAAGTGTATAAAATGAAGTAGTGGAACTATGTTCCTTCTGGACTGCCCCCACTCGCCACAAACCCCATTGCTGTGCCCTCTCTCACACACCGTCCAAACCACCAAACAAACACACTTGCTATTTATGGGAATGTTAAGTGCAGTGCACTGAAGTGCAAGCTTCAACTTCTTCCTACACTTTCATTTTAAAACTAAACCATCCCAGAACGGTTTCTTTTTAAAATAAAAGTATAGGAACAGTGAAACTTAAAAATAAAAAGTATTGGAGCACCGCTCCCGACCGCTCTCTCCCACTTCGACCTCTGGTTCCAGGACATTTTTCGTGGCTCGCCCCCCTACTCTTACAATGCTGGATGCTCCCCTGATCTGGGCGAACTTTTTTTCAGAAGGTAGACTTTTACAAAACTTAACAAAATAATTCACATTGTTTCCTAAATGTAGAGAGAGCATGTGTGATGGGAAAGACCGTAAAGAAAGAAAGAGGACTTGCAAGAGTGATGTGGCTATTTGCCCCCCCCCCCCCCCCTCCACCCCGCTTCCCCCCTCGTGCAACAGGAGGGCCTGGATGTGCGCGAGCTTGTCGGGGGCTGGCGCTGTAGAAATATGGACATCTCTGTTATCAGAAGCGCATGAATCAATCCCAGCTGGCGAAGTGCCTCCTAGCGCCCTCTGATTGGCTGCCGGCTGCAGGGACGCTTTCTTATTGGCCAGGAGCTGGGAAAGTTCCATCCAGGCTCACTCATCGCGAGCCTCCTTGCTCCTGGGAGACGGGCATCAGCCTGAGAGCAGAGCGAGGCGGGAGGAGGTCTGCGCCGCTCGGGGGGAGACAGCAGAGAAAGCGAGCCCCTGCCACGGGATTCTGGGGGCATGAAAGGCATGCAGCGCCCGGGCGGCTTTCCCTTTCAGACAGGGCTTGTGGAATGCGTCTGACTCCCTGGAATGCCACCATGTCCCAGCACTCGAATAACTTTCTGCTGGTTCCCATACCGGAGTACCCGCTCGCCGACTGCGTGCCCAACAAGGTCATTAAGATCGTCGTGCTGGGGGGCAGTGGCGTGGGAAAAACAGGTAAGGTTGCTTCCTTAATTTTCTGTATGGCGCTTAAAGGGGCTATCTACCCTACCAAAAAAATCTGGATTGAAAGTATAGTGAAAACAAGGAGCAATGTCCTTCCCTGAAGAGTTCTGCTTCAACGACAATGCCCAACAAGAAGGGTTCAATCAAGCATGACCGTTTAATTTATGAGTATGTTTTGGGGGGCTTATTTCGTCTTCATTTGGTATGGGGAGCCTAGTGATAAAGGCATAACCCAACTCTCCTCAGCAGGGGAGTTGCTAGGTCTGGAAAAGACCCGGGGCTAAGCTGATGTCAGAACTGTTGGGACTGGGGGCTAGCTAGTCTTTTGGATGTAGCTCCTGAGATTCTATCCGGGGCTACAGCCAAAAGATCAGGGGCTATAGCCCCCTTAGCCCCCCCCTAGAAACGCCCCTGCTCCTCAGTTCTGCTCTAGCAACAATCATCAACAGCATTCTAAAATGCCCCTTTCCTTGATGAGGTTTAATTCTGACGTGCTGTATTAATATGCTTTACAGGGTCCCAAAGCACCACCGCAGTAGCTTCAGGGCGCCTAGGCTTGTCTGTGGACTGGCCTCTGCCAGGGGCGTGCAGCCCTGAATCTACGTAGCTTCAGAGCGCCTAGGCTTGTCTGTGGACTGGCCTCTGCCAGGGGCGTGCAGCCCTGAATCTACGTAGCTTCAGAGCGCCTAGGCTTGTCTGTGGACTGGCCTCTGCCAGGGGCGTGCAGCCCTGAATCTACGTAGCTTCAGAGCTCCTAGGCTTGTCTGTGGACTGGCCTCTGCCAGGGGCGTGCAGCCCTGAATCTACGTAGCTTCAGAGCGCCTAGGCTTGTCTGTGGACTGGCCTCTGCCAGGGGCGTGCAGCCCTGAATCTACGTAGCTTCAGAGCTCCTAGGCTTGTCTGTGGACTGGCCTCTGCCAGGGGCGTGCAGCCCTGAATCTACGTAGCTTCAGAGCTCCTAGGCTTGTCTGTGGACTGGCCTCTGCCAGGGGCGTGCAGCCCTGAATCTACGTAGCTTCAGAGCGCCTAGGCTTGTCTGTGGACTGGCCTCTGCCAGGGGCGTGCAGCCCTGAATCTACGTAGCTTCAGAGCGCCTAGGCTTGTCTGTGGACTGGCCTCTGCCAGGGGCGTGCAGCCCGGAGTCTACTGGAGGAAATAAAATGAGTGAGGGAAAGTTGGACATAGATGCTGCACACACACGAGGAGAGAGAGACAGTTGCAGCAGGGGAAGAGTGTTTTGTGATTCCATGTCAGTCCTGTTTCGTGGACAAACTATAACCAAAAAAGTGATGGGTAGAAGGTTTTTAATTAATCTGAAACACCGGTAACCTTCCACACCACTGTTTTTTATCCTGTCTGTGCCATTGCAAAATGGGTCCAGACATATGCAAACCAGTCAGGTATTGCCACCAATGGGAACAGCCAAGCCCGAACTGCTAGGCCAGGTCCCCTCTGTACGGAATGGCTTGTCAGGCTGAAAAACGATGGTGTGGAGGGTTGCCCAGAGCTCTGCCCGTGGTTAAAATTAATTCAAAACCTTCCAGCCATCATCTTTTAGTTTTGCTTAAGTCACCCTGAGTGGGGTGGGTATGCCCAGATGTGGGTCCCAAGCCTGCTGTTCCTAGAGACCCAAGGTACTCCTCATGGTTGACACCCAACAAGGCAGAAACATGTCTGGGGATGTGGCTTAGCAGTTCGTCTGGACTGTCCATTTTGAGGGTGGGACTAAGCCTGATTTGCATATGGTCTTTCCCTTTCTGTAATGGCTTGCAGGATGACAAATTATGGTCTGGAGGGTTGCCCAGAGCTGTGCCTGTGGCTATGATTAATTCAAAACCTTCCAGCCATCACCTTTTTGTTTTACTTAAGTCATGTTAGGTGGTCCATGGTTCTGCAAAGGGGAGGAGGTGGGTTTGCCCTAAAGTGTTGTGGAGAGTTTTAAGTTGGTCCGCAATGTAATGTTGGATGCAGGAGGTGCTAAGAGCGTGCTCAGCAAATCTTGGAAGTTTGGGGGGTTGTTGGCCCTGGCAACTCTATATGTGACACTCTGGATCTACCTCCAGAATGTTAATTCTGTGACTTCCAAGGGTGCCTTGTCAGGAATATAAAGGGAAATGTTGCTGGTAACAGAAGAAATTATTATATAGATTGAGGACAAGCAACATTATACATTTTTAAGTGCGGGTATGCGGTACGGCCAACTGAATTAGGGGTTTGATCATGATGAATGAAGCGCTAGAGTGGAAGCAGAGAAGGTGAAGTACAGGAGCAAGGTTGTGGGAGGGCACCATGTTAGCTAGAAGGCAGAAGAGAGGTAGGTTGGGAGAGAGGTAGGTTAGGAGGGTAACTCTGAGGCGAGGAGTGTGGGAGGGGACAATGGTAGCTGGAAGGCAGATGAGAGGTAGGTTAGGAGGGTAACTGAGGCGAGGAGTGTGGGACGGGACCATGTTAGCTAGAAGGCAGAAAAGAGGTAGGTTAGGAGGGTAACTGAGGCAAGGAGTGTGGGAGGGGACCATGTTAGCTGGAAGGCAGATGAGAGGTAGGTTAGGAGGGTAACTCTGAGACGAGGAGTGCTGGAGGGGACCATGTTAGCTAGAAGGCAGATGAGAGGTAGGTTAGGAGGGTAGGAGGGTAGGTTAGGAGGGTAACTGAGGTGATGAGTATGGGAGGGCACCATGTTAGCTAGAAGGCAGATTCGAGGTAACTCTGAGGCAAAGAGTGTGGGAGGGGACCATGTTAGCTGGAAGGCAGATGAGAGGTAGGTTAGGAGGGTAACTCTGAGGTGAGGAGTGCGGGAGGGGACCATGTTAGCTAGAAGGCAGATGAGAGGTAGATTAGGAGGGTATCTGAGGCGAGGTGTGCGGGAGGGGACCATGTTAGCTAGAAGGCAGATGAGAGGTAGGTTAGGAGGGTAACTCTGAGATGAGGAGTGCGGGAGGGGGCCATGTTAGCTAGAAGGCAGATGAGAGGTAGGTTAGGAGGGTAACTGAGGCGAGGAGTGTGGGAGGGGACCATGTTAGCTAGAAGGCAGAAAAGAGGTAGGTTAGGAGGGTAACTGAGGCGAGGAGTGTGGGAGGGGACCATGTTAACTGGAAGGCAAATGAGAGGTAGGTTAGGAGGGTAACTCTGAGACGAGGAGTGCGGGAGGGGACCATGTTAGCTAGAAGGCAGATTCGAGGTAACTGTGAGGCGAAGCGTGTGGGAGGGGACTATGTTAGCTAGAAGGCAGATTCGAGGTAGGTTAAGAGGGTAACTCTGAGGCAAGGTGGTAGCAATCTGTGTGACCTGTTTCTTCTGAAATACAAGACCACTTGAACATGTGGCCAGGACAGGGTCAGACTGGGGCATAAAATTGTCTCGGGCGCCAACGAAAAAGTGGCCCACAGTTGCAAATGGGAATTCATGCCTTTTGTGATACTGTTTGAATAGGGGGGAGGTTTTTGCAAAAATGTGATGCAAATTGTACATTTCAAAAATATTGTATTCAGTAACTCTGGTCAAAACTGTTAGCCGCATGGTGAAGTAACTCATCAAACTGGCCCACATTGGCCAAAAAAGTGCCCCACTTTGACCCCAAAAAACAGGCCTACACAAGCATTTCTTGTTTTTGGTTCGGCCATGGGCCTATTCTAAGACAGGCCATGCCTGCGCCAGGATGCCGGCTACATTGCATGTCAGGCTAGTGCTCAGCACAACATATTTCACTACAGTCTTTTAAAGGGTAAAAGGTGTGCACTGTTACTGTTTAACCTTTTGTGTGCAACATTATAGAAATGAAATGTCCTCCCAGCCCCCACTGGAGTTCTTTTCTAGGGGTTCGTTATTAACCTTTCCTGAAAGGCAGATTTGTATTAATGCCTGTGTTGAGAAAAATCTCCCCCTTCGGTACCGCACTCTCCAACCCCTATTGATCCCCCCAGTCCATAATGTCCATTCCCAACACGGATTTTCTCGCCTCCCTTTCCCCCTTTAAACCTGCATTGCCCAACCGCTTTCGCTTCTGCCAGGTGTGTGCGAGTTCACAAGATTGAGATTCTAGCGCTGCGCTCATAATTTCCGCAGACCATTCCACTGAAAGCGCCATCTTCACCTTCTGGCCACTCTGAAGCGCTAAGGTTACTTGGCATTTCCATAGCATGGTGTTGCTTTCACAATGGAGGATTTGAAATTGCGAAGCCGCCAAGCAGTGGCATCGCATGGGCTGGCCTTGGACTGGCTTTCGACTTTTGACACTTGTAACGCCAAGAAGCGAGTTTTAAGCGCTAGAGGGAAATACTGGCCATTAAATATTAAGTGTGGGTATCGGCACACACGCGGCCTGTCACCTGGTGTCACTTGACGCTATGGACGCTTGTAGGACGTAATGCACCTGTTTCTAAAAGCGAGCTGCACACGGTGTGTTGAAACGCCCCCAGAGCCACGGTGCAGGCTGAAGTCCACGTTAAACATTGGCTAGTGAGACTTTTAAACAGTTGGCTGCCTTTGCTTGCACGTGCAAACTTTCTATGTTTTTTCTGTTGCTTTTGTGTTTCTCTAATCATCCCCGACTTTTTTATTTTGTATGTTTCCATAGAATACTGGATATGTTGAAAGGAGTTTGATGACGCGACTGACCCAAGGTCAGGGACCGTTGACCTGGTCAACCCCCCCCACCCTCCCGACCCACCACCCTCTCCCCGTCGAACTATTTTAATGCATTCCCTGAAGTGTGTTGATTTAAATACAGGAAACTGCTTTGTCCAAATAGTAATTAAAGCTTTGGAATTGAAGCATAAACATGACCCACTTAATTCACTTCCTGTTCTTTTCTTGGTTTGCAATTACAGCATGGCAGAGCGTACGGCTTGGCCTGTGCTATTCCTTCCAGTAACCAGGGCCAAGGAAGCTGCACACTGCCATCAATACTCGCCTTGAGGGTCTAACAGTTACACCGAGGAGAGGGAGGGTGTATTCTGAGACGTACTGCAGAAGCTATGCGGCGAACCCGCAGAAAAGAAGTCTGACAAATTGGGATCCTTCACTTGCAAGCTTCTAAATGCAACAGCAGCAGCTCCGTGTTATGACAGCCAGGCCCTTCGCGCCTTCCATGCTGATGGCAGCTGGATCGCAAAGCCAAACCCGCATCCTTTCAAGGCCTTGCTCAGACGCCTGTATGGTAATCTCCCAACTCTTACCCACCCCCCTTGCCCACCCTGACCAGCCAACAATCCATCAAACCTTGCAGTATTATCTTATTTCAGGTAACTTCGGTTAGTTCCGTTTGCTGTATTGTTTTTTTATTTATTTTGTATTCACATAGTTATAATATTTGCCACATTGCCGATATAAACCCCCTTACCGGAACATGGATCACAGAGTTAGTATATGTCTAGAAACCTGCTCCAAGTATTATCAGTTTCCTTTTCTTCTGACGATTATAGATCACTCGCTCCATAGCTACCAGTTTAAACATTTCATCAAACCAGGTACTCTCATTTGGGGAAATCCTTGATTTCGAAAGTCTTAGAATGAACTTCTTTGCCATCAATGAGCCTTTGCAAAGCCATCTCTTCTGTGCCACAGCCCCCCCTCTACAAGTTCGTCCCCCAGAATCAATGTCTCAAAGTCATAATCAAGGGATAACCCAAGCACTCTGTGAAAAACTGCACACACATTTTCACAGAACTTACGCACCTTAAATTGTAAAAGCATCGTGTTTAGCGCGCTGTGAAATCTATTCCCACTCTGACTTGCTACCTTGTTCCTGCCCACCTTCCATTCTGTGATTGGCCCTGCAGCCCGGGTATAACACCCTGACAAGCGAGCAATCCTCTTTAACATCCTGGATTGCTGGTGAGTTTGGACCACACCACTTTGTGGTTGGGAGCTTTTAACAAGCATTTTGCTAAAATGTGTAAAACCATCGCGCTTAGTGCTATACATCACTGCATTAGCTTCAGACTCGTGTGCTGCTGCAGTGTGAAGACGTCCATCCAGAAGCTCTTCTTTTCTGCTGAGGTACTGTGTTTGCTTGGCTAATACTTACCTCGAGTTTTGTGTCGGTACAGTGACGTAATTTCACCAAAATGCCGAAGGTAGGGACGTGACATCACATGACCCTTGACCTCTGACATCACAGGAAGTGATGTCAATTGACCCCACCCCAAAGCGACATCACAGGAAGTGATGGAAAACAACCTTTCACCCCTTGACAAAATAGGAACTAGCATCACATAGCATTGTTCCTAACTACGATAAATATGGTTACGATATCACTGTAATGTGATATACATTTCATACAAGAATGAATCACCATATGTATTGTTAATGTCAGTGTGTATAGGCCCATATTGCCTAATTACTGTCAATGCAAGCAGAGGTCCAAGGCCAATTGATAATGATGTTATCAGATAGTATTTACGCTTAAGCGCTTTATATAGAACAAATATACATACAATAACACCCAACCTGTGTTGATACTCAATTATCAACCTCAAAAGAATGAAAGGCTGAGTTGGCCTTGCCAGGATTCAAACCTGCAACCTGCAAATCACACACACTTCACAGGAGCGAGCGATCAACCCACTGAGCTATGTTACTGGCTAGTGCTACCTTACTGGATATAGTAAAATGAGCAATTACTTGTCTGAATGTTCTCAAAGTCAGAAAGCAAATTACACTCTGTAGTGGAAACCATTAAACTGGTAACTGATATTTAATGGCAGACCAGTTCATCTGCAGGTCTGGTGCAAAGTTGGCTGCATGTTAAGCCTGCGTGGATCGTCTTTTCAGGCTTCAGAGGTTGGCAAAATACATACCATTGGGAGGGTTCATAAAGGTGTATTAAAGAATTAGAGTGGCCCAGGGAAAGCAGCACACTCAAACGGCATCCTGTACTCTAGGCAAGTATTGTATAGAATTCCAGAAAGAATGTTTGTTATTCCTATTCTTTCTTATTTAGGGTCACTGCCCAAAGTGTTGCACTTGTGGAATCCCCTTAAGAGGCCTGAACAAGAAAGCCAGCCACTCCAGAAACAAAGAGCCACATGGCACTGGCCACAGGCCAGGAGCTTCCATTAAAAAAAGAGACGCCACGGGTCGCAGTTGCGTCCCCTGGTGACATCCTAATGACGTCCCTGGCGGGGTGGGTGATTTGTGTGTTTGGGAGTTTGCCACTAAACAGACCTACTCAATCTTTTCCTATCTTATTCTCTATTAGCTGGTTGTCTGATGCATCCAGCCCACAGTTTGTATAATAATTTTATCTCGCATTTAGCCGGATTGTGTTAGTTAGCCATATCTCGCATTTAGCTAGATTGCTTTGGTAAATCATACGTTTTAAGTGATCATGATTTGTTATTTATATAGCGCATTAAGCCAAATCGCTTTACAGAGAACATATTTACATACATGTATCATCCCAACCGAAGTTGGTACTCATTTATTAACCTCGGAAGGATGAAAGGCGGAGGTGGCCTTGCGGGATTCGAACCTGCAACCTGCAGATCACACATAGATCACAGCAGCGAGCGCTCAACCCGCTGAGCTATCATGCTGGCTGTGTGACTGCATTTGCCGTTGTACCCCATTTTAGGCCATTCTCCCCCTAACCAGGTCTCCCAAGACTAGGTGTTGCCATGCACAGCATATAGGCTGGTGACCTCCCCCCCCGCCACCCAAGCACACCATAATATGTGACAATGGCAGGGACGCATACCACAGGTGGCCAAAGCGGAGGAGGACAATGGATCGCCACAACTAACCAACCCATTAAAAACACATCCCTGTGCTTACACTACACTTGTCAAAACAGAACCATACCTATATTCCACAACAAACCGCACGCGCTTCACTACACCGCAACAACGAAACAAAGCACACATAACCTCGCACAACAGCACATGACAACCTCTGACTCAAAAATCACATCTTTGTTGAGCAAACGGTGTAGACCGAACTGAAGCTGCCAACAGCACATCACAGCTCTCTTGCATTTTCCCCCACTCAGTCCTACTAACTTACCCAACCCTCTTGCGTTCCAGATCTGCCAGAGCGCCAGGGGACAACTCCGGTGGTGTCAGTGCGTGGTATAAATATCCGTTAATATAGCATAAGTGTGAAGCAATATACATGGGTCAAGCTTTGGGAGAGCTGCGGGACAGTAGAGTGTCCAGTATTATTATTATTATTATTATTATTATTATTATTATTATTATTATTATTATTATTATTATTATTATTATTATTATTATTATTATTATTTTAGAGTGTTCACTTAAATTACATCTAGGGGATACCATTTCAGCTAAGAAAAAGAAGAAACACTGAATTAAATGTGCCCAGGATCAACTGATTTGAAGTGGAGAGGCTGAGATTAGACATCTTTAGTTTTACAGCATTGTATAATGCTGTCTGCATAGTTGCCTTTCAAAAGATAATTAGTATTCTGTGTTCAATAAAGTTGACTTGCAAAGAGCCAAACTACATGGTTAATCAATTTCTCTGAGATCTTTTATGGAAACCTGAGGCAAAATGAGCACAAAATAGAATGCATACCTGCCAAATAATTACAGGGCAATCAAGTCAACTATGTACATTTAAATTGCATTTAGACTCTGACATTCTCTACAGAACAATGCCAAATGCAGCGCCGAGACGCAACTGTACATGTGTTAAAATCCGTGCGCTCAAACGATTTTTCCCTGCGTTGGTGGGCAAAGAATACTTTCACATATCACTCGGCCACTTTATTTAATGTGGTCTTTGTCAATGTATATCCCACATCAAGTTCTGGATACTTGCTCCCTCTCTCCATCGTGCCTCATCTGTCCTGGTCCTTTGCCTCTCTCCATCACACCTTTTCTGTCCTGCCCCTGCGCCTCATGCCTGTCTCTCTCCTCCTATCTATTCTGTTCCTGTTTTTTTTTTGTTGTGCCCCTTTCTTGTAACGTTTTCTGTATTCCCCTTTCCCTTTCTCTTCGCAAGAATCTGTAGCAAAGCGAGAACACCCCATACGGCTTTTAGTATAGCCAAGTGCACGTGTCTGACAGCTGCATCCAGCCCTCCTTTTCAGGCTAAATCAGGTTGCATTCTGGGACTTGTAGTTTCTTTTCTCCCATAACCTTTGAGGCTTAAAATGCAAAACGTCATGGGCTCTAGATCAAATGGCAGCCACTTTTCTGCCAACACACGCTTTCTGTCTATGGTGGTTGTGTGGCAGAGAAATATTGCTTTGCACCGAATCCGGAGTGAGTCCTTAATCCTGGCTTGTTTATTTCTTTGTATTCCTGTATGTGTTATTAGTAATTATGCCATTGCAAATGGAGAACTAGAGCTACAAAGATCCAAATAAACTCTGAACTGAATGGGCTGCTCACACGTGGTCTCGGATAACTTCAGATTGCGGGTTATTTGCAGGACCCAGTTAAGATGGTGTGTGCAGGATGTGCTAAACCAAGAGCTCTTACTATGTGACACATGCCCGATGTGAGTGATGCATCCACTATTGTTTCTCTCTCTGCGGTCTATTGCATATAGCTTTGCGTTTTCATTGTGTTATATGCAGGGCTATACGTGGCAGAATACTTAGGCTAGGAAGTAGGCACGTCTCACGCGAAATGTGGCCACTCGCGATGTCTGATCTCTGCTGGGCGTTGGATTAGCAACAACCATTTTGTTTTAAACTGGCAAATATCACCTTGCTGTAACATAGCATGTGCATCAAATGTGTGGTCTCGTCGTCTGCATTGAACTATATATCACAGGGTGTGCGGTAGCAGCCTTGTAGTTATGGTTACGTTGCTCAACTCATAGAAAGCACACTTTTTGGGCGGCTCATAACTTTGTTCCCCTGGACGAATGCTCACCAAACTTTGCAAAAAAGTATATGTTCCACTCAGAATGATTTTGTGAAGCTTGGTGCAACAGGGGGCAAAGTTATTGGGTGGTCCCAAAATGTCTGGAAATCCTCATAGATGCGATGGAAGAAAAATGTTTGCTCCTATAGCACAAAAAGTCAAAAATCAGGTGTTTTTTTTCTTCTCCAATGTACACAAACATCTCGGATGTTCGGGGGCACCCATAGATATTTCTGCATTACAGAGTCTGTGAAAAGCAGTTTTTGGATGGCTTATAACTTTGGCGCCACTCAATGACACTGCATGAAATTTTGCAATATCTTTGATTGATTGTTTATTTGTATAGTGCTTATACACAATGTGTTTCAAAGCGCTTCAAGGAGGGAGGGAACAAGGGAGAATACAGTTACATTCTTACATGGTCCTTGAAACAAATCAGAATGAGAAATAACTATCATATCAGATAGTACAAGTGCATGGAACAATAAGGGAGAGGAAGGGAAAAAAGAAAACAAGACTAGCAGTAACATGTCTGACGACAATTATTACAGTGCATGAATGACTAGGCTGAGGAGGGGAGGAGTGGGGCAGTGGAGAGAAGGGATAAGGAGAGGAACAGAACAAGTGACTTACTTGAAAGGTTAAAAACTAATCAAGGTAGTGCTAGGAGGGGGAGGGGAGGAGAAGACAAGGAAGGAAAGGGGGAGACAGACAAGCTGTTATCAGAGGTTGAGGGAGAAATGATAAGAGTAACTGCTAAGATATAAGAGAAAGAGGTGGAGGGGCCGGGACAGGCAAGATGGCTGCAAAAGGCAGGGAACTAGTATTTCTATGTCAGATGGCAATTGAAGTAGTGACCATCTTTCACAGGACAAGGGGAGGGAAGGGAAGGAGGTGGGGGTCAGCGACTGCAAAGACAGGCAGCTACGAATTGGAGACCTGTCCCGAGTGGTTATGCAAAGTTTAGTGCTGTTCCACCAAGAGTGGGCACAATTAGAGGGCGGGGGTCCCAAAATATTTGAAAGGTTCATAAATTTGGTGCCGTTTGTGCAAACGTTTGCAAAAAGATTTTAGACCAAGATATGAATGGTTTTGTGACAAGGGGGAAAAATTAGAGGGAGGTTCTCAACATTTTTAAATGGCTTATAACTTTGTTGCCATTTGACTAATCGGCACAAATTTGTTGAGAAAGATTATACACCAAACTTTGAATGTTTGTGCAAAGTCTGAATGGGATTTTGTCAAGGGGGGTTAAGTTGTATGACTATTTGTTTCTATGTACAGTTTGACACTTTTCAAAAATTAATACATGGATGGATTTGCAGCAAACTCGGGCAAGGAGCGTTGGCAAGGACCCGAAAGCATGTTTTTGCAAATGTGTCTGTTTTTTATTTTTTGAAAAGTGTCATAATGTAGGTACAAAACATAGTAATACACCCTTGGTGACTGAAGTATAGCAGAGGGACCAGCAATGGGGTTAAAGTGGTCATGGCCACCATTGACTGGCTATGTGGTAAAGATTACAAAAATCAGGATAGGTTTGAATGGGGGAAAAAGGTTCTGCTTGTGGCTACAGCCCAAAGTGCTGGACAGGATTGCAGGAAACATTCGCGAGGAGAATCAGCAAGGACCTTAAAGCATGGTTTTGCAAATCTGTCCTGTGTTTTATTTTTTCTAAAGTGTCAAAATGTAAGTACAACAAATAGTGATATAACTTTGTTGCCTGGGCAGTGTGCCTGGCCCTGAGCAAGGACAAATGTTTACTCTGATTAGCTTGTTGGGGAATGCGGCATGGCCGAAGCCCATGCGCTATGGATTGTGGAGACCGGTCCTGGCTGCAAGCATTGGTCACATTATGAGGGCATAGTGGACACTGAACTAGGATGCAGGGTAAGTGGAGTGGATAACGGCAGTGGTTTGGTGGGGCTGGGGTCATGGTTGAGCCTCATGCCCTAGGCAATTGAACCATGACTTGCATGCACTGCTGTTAACAACACACATCAGTATGCATTGCAAAAAATATTTTTCTTAAGGTAAGTTTACAGTTCTTTGATATATGTTAAAAGAGGAATTATTAATAACTTATATACAGTGATGTAACAACATGAAACATTTTCACTCATAAAAACCTATGAAATTCACAGAAAAAAACTTTGTTAAAGGGACATTATGGTTACAAGTAAATCTGAAAGACATTTTCCAGTTAGGGTAAACTAAGCTACCATAACTCACGCTGCTACTGTGCACTGCTAAGACTAACACCTAGAACATCAAAGATGACATCACAAATGTCATTGATGACATCACCGAAGATATCACATATGAAATTAATGCTGGTAATGTGGGTGCGATTTCTCGCCGTCAGCATAACCAGTACAATGAGGGACCCTGCAATAACTCAGACAGAAAAGAGCCAAGTAAACATTACTTTATTAATGCACAAGCATTCGCGAATGGGCTGCAAGTTCAAACGTCTCGCTAAGCAAGTCGTCGAAGTGCCGCGCCTTCCTCTACACATCGTGCTCTTTTATACTTTCCTGTTTACATTGCCTTGCACATAGAACACGTCCACCCCAGGGCGGATCTCCAGTTGGAGCTTATCTGAAGTATCCAGTTGGAGTTTGACGAACAACCATTGCACATTTGCTATCGTGGTCTATCGTGGTTTCCTGTTATCCCGGTCTTCACATTCTTTCGTGCCCCTTTGTGCCCGTATCTCTGTGCTCGAGGCCATGCTTACTCATTCCTTCCCCCCACCCGTAATCTGCAGATAGTTTTAGCAGGCTCAGCATGCTTCGACATACAGTGACCAAACACAATTCTTCTGTTAAAACAAGTTCTTGCCAGGTCAGCAGGTCTTAAACGCCGCCGTATAAAAGAGAAGGCCTCTTCTTTTAGCAAAAAGTACATTCATTTAACGCATATGGTGATTAGTATAAACTCCAAGTGTGAGCACAACGTTACATATGCATGCGTACCTTCAATCCACCCTTTGCTCACACTTGAGCATCAATCTAAACAGTCCTAGCATAAGCAGATGGCAGGAAAGCAACATCATTACATAATGTATGTACCATAATCTTCTCCAGGCCTCCCATGTCAAAAAATTCCTGTTGTACATGGCTTTTATCCATTGGATTTAGGCGCGTTATGCTGGAAGAACACATGGAAACACAGCACGACACACATACCGGGAAGCATTGGATGCAGAGACAAATTCCTACAACTATTGCCGCTAGAACCAGTATGGGCGTAAGGAGCTGCCACCCGATTTCTTTTAGGAGCTTCATCCACCAGCTATCTCCTGACCCTTCCTCCTGGTGGATACTATCCGCTATTTTATGTAGTTTGTTTATTCCATCTAAGATTCCTGTACTTTCTTCTGGTATGTAAACACAACATTGGGACCCCACCATGAAACAGACCCCGCCCCTTTCTGCAGTGAGTATGTCTAAGACATACCTATTCTGGAGAGCCACTAGCCGAATTGCTTTCATTTCATAAGTGATGTTTTCCATTAGGTCTGCGGATTCTTCGATTACGAACTCAAGGGCCCTGCTTAGCTTTTGGATTTCTTGACTGTTCATAAAGATGCCCGCTGGAGGAACCAGGGCCCCCATCAGATCTATAAACGTTTCCCATCCTGTAGGTTGATACGTAGGAATTTTTGGGTTTACTGCTCGTTTATTTCTGCTGTGTATTTCTTTATGCAGAGTAGACGGGGCATATACCATCACAGCCGGCATTATTCTGGCTATGTAACATACCCCAACAAAATCTTTCGCTAACCACAAATAAGCCCTCTTGTTACAGACGTAGGCATGTCCTTCTATCTGTAACAATCCCTTCGTGTAGTTATTTAGATTCACCATTTGACTGCACCCCGAGATCATTCTTTGATTACCTCTTGCGCTTCTCTTAAAACATATATTCTTTGGCCTAAACTCTTGTGTGATGGTGATAGGGGGAGGAGGTTCTCTTACTATCTGTACCATAGCAGGTGCAAGCCCGATTCCCTCAGTTTTGATTTTATAGCGTATCTTTTCCATTAGAAGGGTTTTGTTCTCTCCTCTAACATAACAAGCGGTATTCGGCATCATGTATTGCTGTGCTGACACTATTCTCATGTAAATTAATGTACACCCGGCATCCTCAGTAACTGGCGACGCGTACACTGGGATGCCTTCACTGCTATGTCGGGGCATGTGGGTGCAGATCCAGCAATCAGTTTTATTCACTACCCCATATGTTGTGTTTATTATCTTCACATATTCATTTTTAGCATAGTCTTCCGGGTCGTGTTGGTCATAGGCATCTCGATTCCTGCTCTTGACCCGATCTATTCTCCCTGTTCCGTTTGACACGGGTAACAAGTTCTTTAATTCATATCTAGATGGATGTTCCAAATACCAGAATAATATTGCGAACGCTATTAATACTACTATCGAGCATACAAAAAATAAGATTTTGTTCCTTGTGGTGCAAAGTGGTGTTTTTCTCTTACCTTCTGTGTTTGGGGAGCATACATTTATCTGCTCAGGGATTAAACCAGCATATACGGGTGCAGACATAATTCAGTATGTGGCTCAATTATAGGTACGTATGCGTATCAGATGCAACCTAGCGATATAGCTGTATTCCCTATTTAAAGCACCAGTGTCCTTATTACTCTAATAGTGGTAGGTCTCACTGAAAACCTTCATCCGATCTGTCCCACGCCTCGTAGTGCCTGTCCCATGAGGGGAACGCCGGAGGCCCTTCAGGCTACAAGCCCGTTGTCTTCAGTAAGGCACAATCCTGCTAAAACCAACAAGAGAGTCCAAATGTTCATCTCCCTAATGATCAAAGTTCAAAACAGTGTCCTTACACGTTGCTTGGCACATACACGTCACAGGATCGGAGACGATGGGCACACCTACTAATGGCGTCTGGCAGTACTGTTGCAACCTGGGGTTGGTTGGTTCCCTTTTCTGGAGGAATCAGTAATGGAAGCGTCTTCTTGACGTGATTCACATGGTACCAGTGCGGTTTGCCATCAACTTTTACCGCAGTTTGTGTTGCGAGGAGCACCTGAAATGGGCCCTTCCATCTGGGTTGCAGTCCGCTGGTGCGATCGAAGGCTTTTATAACAACCCAGTCACCGGGCTGCACGTCGTGACCTTCTCCTATCAGAGGAGATGGAGCTACTGCGTTCACCTGTGCATTAATAGAAATCAGTCTATTAGTTAACCCAATACAGTACTGTTGTAATGCAGGCCATGCTTGCTCAGACAATTTCTTAGGTGATATGGGGGTCCCAATACTTGGTGGACGCCCCATAACAATTTCAAAAAGAGATAAACCATGTGTACGCTTAGGCATAGTACGCATACTCAATAATGCAATAGGCAATGCATCCGGCCATTTCAGTCCTGTTTCAGCACAAGCCTTTGCCAGTTTGTTCTTCAGTACCTTATTTGTGCCCTCTATAATCCCAGCTGATTAAGGATGAAAAACTGCATGGAAGCGTTGATCAATACCAAGGGCCTTGCAAACTTTGCGTACTACTTCACCAGTAAAATGAGTCCCATTGTCAGACCATAGATATCTGGGGACCGTATACAAGGGCACCCAGTGTTTCAATATGCATTGTGCTGTGGAGGTGGCACTATTGTCCCGCAGGGGATATGCTTCCACCCATCCTGAGAACCCACATCTCATCACCAAACAGTAGGAATGTTTATTTACAGGCTCCAGCTGTATAAAGTCCATATACACCACCTCCAAAGGGCAGGTGGGTAACTTACTGTGGCCCGCCGGGGCTGGTACACCTTTCCCCACATTGTATAGAACACATATTTCACATTGTTTTGCCCATTGACGACAATACATTCCCAATCTTTTGTTGTACCACACAGCACTTAAAACTTCTTCCATAGTCCTTGCGTTAACGTGAGTTGGACCATGAGCCACACTCACTATCACAGGTAAGTATGCATCAGGTAGTACCCAAGTATTCGTATTGGTATGTGCCCATAGCCCATCTACCGTCTCCTCGTATTGATCATCCTTGTGCCAAGATAGTCTTTCTTCAATGGTTGCACCTGCTTGGATTTCCTTTACGCGCTCCTTCGTCCCTTCCATAGTCACATCCCTCCCCACTATGAGTTGTCGGGCCTCCCACCGTGTATCCCTTGTGGCAGCTAGTTTAGCCATCTGGTCGGCTAAGGAGTTTCCTTGCGTTACATAATCTAGAGTCCTTTTATGCGCTAGGCATTTCACTATGGCCACCATCTTGGGCAACGTAAGGGCTTGTAATAATTCAGCAATCAATTGGGCATGTTTAATAGTATCACCTTGGGAGGTTAAAAACCCACGCTCTCCCCAGAGTTTACCAAAACTGGAAACCACCCCATAAGCGTAGGCTGAATCAGTATAAATTGTCACTTTCATACCGCTGCTTAACACTAATGCTCTCGTTAGCGCAATCAATTCTGCTGCCTGGGCCGATTTTTCACACACTTTCCCACTCTCAATCAACCGCTCCCCTGTGGTTACAGCATACCCTGCTGTTGTCTCCCCAGTTGGCAGTTTGAAACAGGAACCATCACAGAATAATATACCCTCATTATCAACCAGCGGGGTGTCTTGCAGGTCTGCTCTACCCTTAGTGTGTTCTTCCATTTGGATCACACAATCATGCCTAATGTCATTAGGTGAGACGGGCAAAGGAAGCAGTGTCGCTGGATTCAAAGTGTTACATCGTTCGATTTTTACATTACTGGCAAACAGAATCATCTCATACTGTGTGAGTCTAGCTGTGGTCAAATGCTGTGTATGCACTCTATTCAGGAGAACGTCCACCGCATGTGGGACTTTTACTGTCACTTCGCTCCCTAGGATGATACCTGCACTTTGTTTTAGGGCTGCCGCTGCTGCGGCCACTGCTCTCATGCATGGGGGTAGGCCTCGAGCTACTGAGTCCAGAGCACTGGAGAAATATTCACATGGTCTCTGTTTACCCCCTTGTTCCTGCGTTAAGACTGACACAGCGCAACCTTCCCGTTCATCAACGAAAAGGCAAAATCTCTTGGTATAATCAGGTGTGCCTAAGGCCGGTGCGTGGCATAGAACATCTTTCATAGCTGTCAGGGCTTTTTCCATCTCAGGTGTCCATTCTAATGGTCCGTTTTCTTGTACTTCTTTTAAGGCTTTTAGCATGGGCTGGATCAATACAGAGAATTCAGGAATCCAGTGCCTACAATAGGATAAAACACCAATTATCCTTCGGAGACCTTTTGCCGTGTCGGGGCCTTTTATAGACTGTATCAAAGCAATGCGATCAGTAGACAGAGTTCGCCCCTCTTCGGACAACTCAAAGCCTAAATAATGGACCTTTTGTTTTACATATTGCATTTTGGCTAGGGCTACCTTGTGCTTATTCTCTGCTAAGTGCATTAGCACCAATCTGGTCACATAATGGCATTCCTCTTCGGTGACTGCACATAATAGCAAATCATCAACATATTGTATCAGAGCAGTGTTAGCGGGTAGGGCTAGGTTATCCATCTGTGTTTTTAGTGCTTGGCTGAATATGGCGGGACTTTCTGTATATCCCTGCGGGGCTCTAGTAAATTGGTACTGTCTATCTCGAAGAGTGAAGCTAAACAGGTACCTGCTTTCTTCGGCAATAGGAATGCTGAAGAAGGCATTTTTCAAATCAATTACCGTAAACCATTTCGCTGTTTTGGGAATTAAAGTGAGTACACTTGCAATATTAGGGACAACTGGATATCTGGGTTCTACTATTTTGTTTATCTCCCTCAAATCAATAATGAAACGATAGGGTACCGCTTCATCACCTTTCTTGTGTACTGGAAGGATCGGAGAGTTACAAGGGCTATCATTTGTTGGCTCTACCACCCCTAACCGTATCATATCCTGTACTATTTGATATAGTGCCTGCTCTCCCTCGTGTGATATGCGATATTGTTTTATCCTGGGCAACCTGGCACCAGGGCTTTAGTTTGATTACTACTGGGGAAACATCCAACACCCCTACATCATTCCCATGAGTGGCCCATAGTTCATTCGGGATGTCTTGGAGTTCCGGGGGCAGGGTTTGCGTTACTCCTATCATACCCATAGATTTGCTTATAGTCATTCTCACCCCCTGAGGGGAGCAATATATTGTGGCCCCTAGTGTCTTTAATGCATCAATACCTAACAAGTTTTCTGGGCAGTGATTGGTCAATAGCCACCCATTCTCCCATTTTACCCCATGAAGTTCCGCTTCTACTATTTCACTTACAGGAGTCTTTATTGGATTTCCCCCAAATCCAACTGATACCTTGCTTTTATCCGATAATGGGACAGCGGGGACGGCTCTGATATTCACGGAACTGTTTCCAGCTCCCGTGTCTACCAGACATCTCAAGTTTCGGTGGGGGCCGATCCTAATGGAGGCATAAGGCCCCCTCTGATCTATAGGTACTTGTACCACTCCCGCTGTCTCATTTCGGCCTCCTCAGGACATATTACTTGTGTTATCCTGGAAGTCGTCATTATAGTATACCCCTTACCCACATCCTTCGCCCTGGCATACACCTTGTACTTGTGTTGTTTGTTGTGGCTGATACAGTAGAAGGCACATACATCTTGGGGTAGCCCATCCCTCCTCCCATATAGCGCACCTCCTTGCACTGTACCTCTACCTGTCCCTTGGCCCCCTATCATGTTGCTACTATAGCCCTGTGACGGGCCATTATTATTGTAGTTATACCTGCCTTGGGGCCCTTGATGCAACTGTTGCATCAACACTTTGGTTTTTAGATCCTTCTCTTGTCGTGCCTTTTGTTGTCCCTTTACTCTTTCTCCTCTTTCATAATACCTGGCCATTTCGAGGAGATCCCGGGGGTTTCTAGTCATCCACGTACTTTCTGCCTTCCTAATGTTCTCCTGGATTGGCCCGTGGAGCCCTTCTATAAAGTTTGTGGCAAAGTACCGTTGGCCCGTCTCAGACCCTATCTCTAGCCGACTGTGTGCTTTAAATGCTGCTTCGTAACGCAGGAAGTACTGTGCTACTTCCTCACTTGCGCCCTGCATCACAGCAGACAGTTTCTCTACATTCACATCAAATGGGGGTAATACCTTTTCTAGAGCCCTCAGGACTGCCATGCCATGCCCCCTTAGGGGCTCGGGATATTCCTCATGCAGTTTCCTATTTTTACTCGCCTCCATTACATCTTTCCATTTTATTGTATCATTGTCTTTGGCACGAAAGGGGGTCCATATCTCCTCTGGGACAGTAGCTAACAATATGTTATCTACATCCTCTACAGTAAATAACCCGGGTCTGAATAGATTTCCTACTTCTTTGTAGAATCCTGCCGGGTCTATACGGGGGTCGGGGATGGACTTGGTGATATGCATCAATTCTATTCGAGATAAGGGGACATACACATAGGTGCGCATCATGTTACCAGTAACTGCATCTATGGTGGGTTGACACTCTCTCATTGGCATTGATAGTAACTTTTCCATGTTTGTTTGTTCACTTACAAGGGCCTGCACTGGTGATGAAGCAGAGGACTGGTGACTAAGGTTTTTCTCTTTTATTTTTTTATAATCTTTTAACAGTTTCTCCACCTTAGCCATTCTCCATTCTTCCGCCCCAGAATCATCCATTCTTATATTAGGTAGCAGTTTCTTATCCAATTCTGTCTTAATCCTATTCCACTGGGACACATATCTAGGCTCCTTTTCCTCTTCTATATCATCCACCCTAATAAGAAGATATTTAATTACGTTTACTTGTATAGGCCAGCCAAGGCCCTCCATCAGACTCACCAGGGTGGACATGGACTGCGAGTGTATGGATGCTATCATACGATTAGCTACGTTTTGGCCCGCCTGGTCTGCATCTTTGAGTTTAGCCTCTCTTTCCCTCACCTCTCTTTCCCATGCCCTCTTTTCCTTCTCCCATTCAACACCGCCCCTTATGACTTCCGCTATTATGTCGGACATACATCCCCATAACTGAACACTGGACGCAGTCACTGGTAGTAACGCGACAGCGTCCTGATATGCTGAGGGCAGATCCGCAGTACTCTGTCCTCTCAATTTACAGTTACCCTCATAAAAGGTATATAGTTTAGTGGCCACTGTCCTAAATTCCAAAGGTGTCAAACGCCCCAATTGGTCCCGTAGGCTGTCATTGAGGGGTGTGCCATACAGCCCGGTCATAAGGATTTGCAAGTCTCCATCTCTATCCTTTTCTACAGTAGTCGTTCTCCTGTGGTCTATCAACCTATCTGGGTCTCCATACTTCATTGGGAATTCCGCCCTCTCACCCTCACCTTCTCTCGGAGGAGCCGTAGCCCCTGGAAATAACAATTCAGTCGTTGTTTGTTCTGCTTCTAGTCCTATCACATCTTCATACCGAGGCGCCGGCAAGGCAGGATACATACCCCCGCTATTCTTAATCATCATACGTCTATCCAACTGGTCTAGTTTCTCATCCTTCTCTTTTATCTCTAGGTCACGTAATTTTTGATTTACTGTTCTCTTCTGCCCCTTTGCCTTTTGTTTGTTCTGAGCATTGCGCCTGCGCATTGCTTCTACCCTCCATAGTCGTATAGCCTCAAACTGTGCGGGTCTGACCCGTCTTTTTACTAATTCTATTTCTACTTTGGATATGCGGTCCACATCAAAGGACCCGGTGTCTGGCCATTTATGGTCAATCGAATCTTTTGTATATTCAGACCACTCCCTTAAGAACAATGTTGAATTCAATCCATGCTTAATCAACATATCAAATGCAGGGGTTCCTTCAAGAGGGGCATAGTGTCTCTTGCCTATACCACTCTTGCTGGAAGCCGCTTGACCCATTTTGTTGGTATACCGCAATTGCCTAAAAACACTCACCTTTCCCAAATGTGCATTAATAGGCTAACATTAACAGTACATCCTCCTGACATATATCGCCATACCAATATCAATACATCACCGTGTCATCATTATTATTCCATAGACGGACATACCACCGTCCTCTTCATAAACCCTAAATCGTTATTTCCTTATTCCATCATGCATCCATCCATACCACTTACCTTAAGGGTCCCGCCAGAGTGTTCCGGACCCGAAGGGCGACAGCCTGCTGTTCCACCGCCGACGGAGCCGGAAAAACAAGGATGACGCGTTGGTTGCAATCAAAGGTGCAGATTCAGTTTTTGGGGCCCCGTGATCAATTCCTTCTCCGGTTCCGCCGCGGCGTTCCTCACCCAGTGACGGACTGTCGCTCCTTCGCATCCCACTTCTGACACCAAAATTGTGGGTGCGATTTCTCGCCGTCACCATAACCAGTACAATGAGGGACCCTGCAATAACTCAGACAGAAAAGAGCCAAGTAAACATTACTTTATTAATGCACAAGCATTCGCAAATGGGCTGCAAGTTCAAACGTCTCGCTAAGCAAGTCGTCGAAGTGCCGCGCCTTCCTCTACACATCGTGCTCTTTTATACTTTCCTGTTTACATTGCCTTGCACATAGAACACGTCCACCCCAGGGCGGATCTCCAGTTGGAGCTTATCTGAAGTATACAGTTGGAGTTTGACGAACAACCATTGCACATTTGCTATCGTGGTCTATCGTGGTTTCCTGTTATCCCGGTCTTCACATTCTTTCGTGCCCCTTTGTGCCCGTATCTCTGTGCTCGAGGCCATGCTTACTCATTCCTTCCCTCCACCCGTAATCTGCAGATAGTTTTAGCAGGCTCAGCATGCTTCGACATACAGTGACCAAACACAATTCTTCTGTTAAAACAAGTTCTTGCCAGGTCAGCAGGTCTTAAACGCAGCCGTATAAAAGAGAAGGCCTCTTCTTTTAGCAAAAAGTACATTCATTTAACGCATATGGTGATTAGTATAAACTCCAAGTGTGAGCACAACGTTACATATGCATGCGTACCTTCAGTAACACGATGTCAGGAGTGATCGGGAGACCTATCATGAACTACTTAATGTATTAAAGAAATTCCTAATCTAAACAAAACATTTTGTTGGAGTGTTGTTGTTAATACAGGAACCTAATCATACATACAGATAGGCAATGGCTGCAGCATGTACGATAGAAGTACAATATTCTTAATCTGGTAATTTTGGATAATAAAATAATGAATGCTACCTTGTCAGAGTATTGAGCAATGTTAAACATGGAATAAATAGATAATAATTCAAGATTTACTACATATGTGTGTTAGTACAAACAATGCATATGACGACTCCCTTCAAGCAACTGCCTTCTAGAACTCTTGTGGTCTAGAATCTAGTGTTGCTCCACACACTGTTCCACCTTCTACATAGTACAACTAGCATGGGGTGCACTCGTGAGGACTACAGGCGACTTTATCTTGCAGTTAACGTTATTATTGTGTACTGTATCAGACTTGGAAATGGTACGCCGTGAATTTATTTGAGCTGTTTTTCTCCACTCAAGTAGATACGGGTAGCTAAACTAATAACGGGGTGTATATTTGGTTGCGGATCGGCGACTGGCAGAGCAGCAGCTTGAACAGAGCGCTCCAGCTCACCCCAGATTTTGATGGGTCAAGGATAACATGAATGCACTAAACAGCAATAAAATAAGATTGAACTGCTGGAAATGCCTACGCCCAACAAGCCTCAGCAAACCAGACCTACTGCAGATAGTGAAGGAGAAACACCAAGCTCTACAACATCTATTTGTGGGCTAAAGGTGTTGGAGAGGTGAAAACCTCAATTGGGGCCCTATCCCTTAAGGTTGCCTAGTTGCAGGGTAGGGTGACGAGTGGAGATGAAAACAGAGCCTACAACGACATGAAGGAAGACATTTCTGTACTGCACCCAATGGCTACACTGCTAAGCATAAGAATCAGACTGCTTAATCTAAGGCTGGTAGGAGTGGAGGAAAGGCTCTGGAATGAGAAAGATACACACCAACTGGTATTCAGGGTACTGACGAATATCTTTGGTAAAGAAGGATTTAATCCCTGAGACCTGGTTTTGGCATATAGAATGAGACGAATATGTGAGGAAAAAGCCAAGACAAATCATTTTAACAATGTCCAGGATGAGCGCTAGAGAAAGGCTGCTAAGTCTTTCAAGAGAAAAGGGCAAGTTATCATACAAGGGTGCACAGGTGGCTGGCTATCTTTCCGGAAGAAGTGGTAGAAAAAAAGGGAAGCTTTCTGGGAAGTGAGATCATTAGTCAACAATATGAACATTAAAGTACAACTCAACCACCCGGCAAGGCTTAAAGTATTTTTGTCAGATGACATGAAATACACTGAAGACCCAGGAGAAACTATGCTATGGCTGAAGGGATTTCAGTCAGAAGCTATGTGAACCCTTTTTATTTTTTTATTTATGAATACATTTGTCAAAATGCCACCATTATTAATATAATACAGATATATAAGCTAAGTAAAGGGGGCATTTACGTTTTATAGTTATTTCTCAACACTCATTTCCATAACCACATTTACATCAGGGTAGTTTATTTATTATTATATTCTAACAGGTAAGGATGGTAGGCAAATTCACAAAACTGAGAATGGTTTGTATGGTTGTTTTAGCTTAATATCTCTTCACAAGATGAGAATGCTCATTCTTACCTCTATGATAGATGATGGTTCAAGAATGAGAGTTACATCAGGCACGCTTATTGTACTTTCCTCGGTTCATGTCAGATGCGAGTTGCCCACGTCGTGTAGCCGATGAGTTCTTCCTCCCGATGGAACCCTCTGGTTCCAGGAATAGGCAACCAGAGCGATCGATCAGAGGAAAGAAAGGATGCCAGATGAGACGCAGACGACCCAGATGATGACAGGTGCCGCAGGAGTTGTTACCGGTGAAGCCAGGGTGGTACGAGTGGCCGAGGACAGGCGTTGGATCTGCAAGTGAGGGGTTAACACAACACAGAATGTATAACCAACCGCCCTTCTGACAACCCCGAAAACAACAGATCAAGAATGCAGTTCGTGTTTGTCAAATTCCAATAACAACCCCCTTCCCATGCGAGACTAGGGCTTACCGTGTTTTTGTCTTAATCACCGCCGGGGAGAGTCAAGTGGAAGAGAGCAGGGAAACAAATCCAAATCCGAAATCCAGAATCCAGAATCCAAGGAAAACCCAACCACCTATCCCGCCGGCACGAGGACGCCTAATACACACTTGGCAGTCTTGAGTTTGTGTACGTAGCAGGGAAGTCCAAGTTCCAAAGTTTCAACAATCCAAAAGTTCGAAATGTTCCAAAGTTTCAACAATCCAAAAGTTCGAAAAGTTCCAAAAAAAACAAATTCCCCAGACGCAATCCAGGTGAGTGAGGATCCAGAAGACAGATGAAGAGCAACCAAAACAAATGGGCGAAGGCAAAGAGGTCCATGAGCAGACCGAGGTCGAAGCACGATACAGGCAGCAAACAAGAACAAGGCAGTCCAGAATCAAGACCAGGTAACGGTCCGGGTCGGGGAAACGGGGCAATCAGGAACACAGGAGGGAATGGGGAGGAGGAAGGGTACTGCAACAGGGGTTCAAGGGAACAGGATACAAAGCACAAGGTACAAGGCGCCACCAATTCTCAATTAGAAGCACCGATACGAAGTGAAGGCGGTCCCTAAGAAGGAAAGGTCACATGACAGTGTTACGCGGATTCCGGCGTCGGCCGTAGGAAACACTGAGAGGACGCCAGCGTTGCCATGCCAACTTCCAGGCACCTGGTTGCAGCGTCCTTAAAGGGCTATGCAGCCATTTCTTAACACTGCTTGCACGCCCGTACATGACACTATCCTCCCTCAAAGGGGGCCTCACCCCCCAAGCAGACCAGAAACGAGACAAAAGGACCGGAGCATGGACGTTCCCCGCAGGTTCCCACGTACGGTCTGCAGGTCCATAGCCTTTCCAATCGACCAGATAGAGACGCCTACCCCTTGGAACTTTGGTATCCAAGATCGCACCCACCTCGAATTCATTAAACCCGTGCACCTTAATCAGCGGAGGACGAGCAGGTAGCCTGGTAGATGGGTGGCATGGTTTCACTAAAGAGACATGGAATACCGGATGTACCTACATTGGTTCAAAAAGGTCCTATAGGTCTTGGGGTCTCCATTGAACCGTTCCGGCGGAGCCAAAGGGAACTGGGCAGTCATATAAGCTGGTCCAGAACCCTGTTGGGGAGGACCAGCACCTGCCCCAGAGACGCTAGCCAAAGGAGGCGCAACTGCCCCAAGGGGTTGAAACCCTGCTTGCAACTCATCAATGCATCGCTGCGTGGCTGAATGAGCCGCAGTCATCCCATTTCGTAAGTCTACCACCAATTGTAAAATATTGGTCAACGTCTCATTGGCATCCATATTAAGGGCTTCTGATTATGTCAGATGCGAGTTGCCCACGTTGTGTAGCCGATGAGTTCTTCCTCCTGATGGAACCCTCTGGTTCCAGGAATAGGCAACCAGAGCGATCGATCAGAGGAAAGAAAGGATGCCAGATGAGACCCAGACGACCCAGATGATGACACGTGCCGCAGGAGTTGTTACCGGTGAAGCCAGGGTGGTACGAGTGGCCGAGGGCAGGCGTTGGATCTGCAAGTGAGGGGTTAACACAACACAGAATGTATAACCAACCGCCCTTCTGACAAGACCCGAAAACAACAGATCAAGAATGCAGTTCGTGTTTATCAAATTCCAATAACAACCCCCTTCCCATGCGAGACTAGGGCTTACCGTGTTTTTGTCTTAATCACCGCCGGGGAGAGTCAAGTGGAAGAGAGCAGCGAAACAAATCCAAATCCGAAATCCACAATCCAGAATCCAAGGAAAACCCAACCACCTATCCCGCCGGCATGAAGACGCCTAATACACACTTGGCAGTCTTGAGTTTGTGTACGTAGCAGGGAAGTCCAAGTTCCAAAGTTTCAACAATCCAAAAGTTCGAAATGTTCCAAAGTTTCAACAATCCAAAAGTTCGAAAAGTTCCAAAAAAAACGAATTCCCCAGACGCAATCCAGGTGAGTGAGGATCCAGAAGACAGACGAAGAGCAACCAAAACAAATGGGCGAAGGCAAAGAGGTCCGTGAGCAGTCCGAGGTCGAAGCACGATACAGGCAGCAAACAAGAACAAGGCAGTCCAGAATCAAGGCCAGGTAACGGTCCGGGTTGGGGAAACGAGGCAATCAGGAACACAGGAAGGAATGGGGAGGAGGAAGGGTACTGCAACAGGGCTTCAAGGGAACAGGATACAAAGCACAAGGTACAAGGCGCCACCAATTCTCAATCAGAAGCACTGATACGAAGTGAAGGCGGTCCCTAAGAAGGAAAGGTCACAAGACAGCGTTACGCGGATTCCGGCGTCGGCCGTAGGAAACACTGAGAGGACGCCAGCGTTGCCATGCCAACTTCCAGGCACCTGGTTGCAGCGTCCTTAAAGGGCTACGCAGCCATTTCTTAACACTGCTTACACGCCCGTACATGACAGTTCAACAGAGGATGCTCCTGGTTAGGGGTCTGGGGTTAACTGGTGCTCTGGAATTCAGGGATCCTGAAACCAAAGAAGTTGGGGGCTATAATTTAGGATTAGGGCTGGTGGGGGTTGGAGGCCCGTGTACTTCTTCGCATGGGATTACACTGTTCAGTCACCCAACCATCCTCATGTGGCCTTGCAGGGAACATTCTTCCTAGGGTGTGAAGGTTGGCAACATTTTAGGACAATGATAACTCCTGTTAGATGGTCTGACCACTGCTTGGTACCATTTGTGATCCCTCAAGAAGCTCCCATTCCTTTGAGGGCTTAACCTGCCATCTTGAAACGCAGTTGGCATAGGGTGTCCAACCCAGAGCTAACTGCTGCACTGCTAGCACATTGTGGCCCGACAGCTCTGTGCTCCGTCTCGAAATTGGAGTCTCCCTTTATAGCCACCGCTGATTTATTGGCTCCACTTAGCTTATGTAAGCAGAGAAGCCGCTCATCTGAGCCTTGGTATTCCAAGGAGCTTAGACCGGATAAGCTACGCTGCAGACAGGCAAAGAGAAAGTGGTGGGCGAGTTACTCTGTTGAGGCCAAATCTGTTTTTCGCCACACTCTCACTGCCTATCATAAGGCAGTTATTAACGCTAAAAAATATATTTTTAGTCTCAAGGTGGAAGGAACTGTAAATCAGCCTATGGCTCTTTTCGAGCTTGTCCAATCCCTATCCACTCCTGCTAAAGTGCGCGTGCAGCTGCTGTCGTCACAAGTTTTTTGTGATGCTCTTTCCTCCTTCTTTGTGACAAAAAGTTCGACCATTCGTGATAATAATGGGTTGCAGCAGCCGCCTGCTGCGGTAGCCCATGCAGAGGGTTCCTCTGTAAATGGGGATCGTTCCATGTTACCTATCTTTTCGGACCTAGACATTCTTGTGGCCATCCAACATTTGACATCAGCCACCCCTGTCGACGCCGTCCCTTTGGCTCTTCTGAAGGAAAATTTGGGGACCTAATTTCTCATTTTACTGTAGTAGTCAATGCATCTTTCACTGACAGGGTGATCCCTCCTGCACTTAAGCATGCCTTGGTGATTCCCTTATTAATAAAGGCCTCCCTGTACCATGAGGTGTTGGCTAACTATTGACCAATCTCACTATTACCCTTAATTATGAAGCTGTTGGAAGCCCTGGTCTCTTATCTGCTGTCCACTTTTCTGGAATCTTCTTCTTACTTTGATTAATTTCAGCCAGGGCTTCGGCCAGTAATGGGAACTGAATCAGTCCTTAATTTGGTACTTGATGGTCTGGTGGATCAGGGGGGGCATTGGAGCAGTTGATCTGTCGGCTGCGTTCGACACAGTTGATCATCTCACCCTGATCTCCAGACTGTCCGCCGCCAGTTTGTCCGGCAAAGTACTTGACTGGTTCATCGCCTTTCTGGCTGACCATTCCCAGTCGGTCTCTCTTCCCCCTTTTATTTCTAGCCCTGTCTTACTATCCTGTGGTGTCCCACAGGGATATGCCCTGTCACCAATTTTGTTTAACCTTCAGATTAGGCCTCTTCTGTTTCTCATCTTGTCTCATGTCTTTCGATACTATTCCTACACCGACAACACGCACATTTGGGTCCACTTAGATTTGAACCAGTCTGATACAGCTAGTCGGCTCAGGTAGTATCTCGGGCCGTGGGGGTGGGGATGATGGCTAATTGGCTGAAATTAAATGACAGTAAGACTGAGGTGTTGGTACCACTTCTCCCCTTCTCCTTAGGACCACAGACTGCTGGCCTGCATCTCTTGGCCCCCTTCCCATACAGGTTTTATTGGGCAGGAATTTGGGGGTCAACATTTCCTCCTCCCTTGCCATGGATGAGCAGCTTGCGGCGGTCTGTAAGACTGGCCACTTCAAGCTTTGCATTCTTAGGAAAGTCCTCCCCTTCATTCCCGTAAACTGTCAGGCACCGATGGTAGGCACGCTTGTTATGAGTGGCCTACACGGCAACTCGCTTTATCTAGCCCAGCCATGTTATTTGATAAATTGTCTTCAGCTTCTACAGAATTCTGCCCCTGGGGCCATTCTTTGCCCCCCTTTTGGAGCCCATATGACCCAGTTGCTGAGACATGTGTGTGCCCAATTGAGGGTCCCTGATTGATGCATCCCACAAAGAAGTGGCAAAAGGAACACGTGAATGTAAAAACGAAGAATAGAAATCAAGTTAGAATAAATCAAAGTGGTCCTGCGAGGGTAGAAGTCAAATCCATTGCACAGTCAAAAGTCTTTGATTATGAATAAATGCATCAAAGTCTGAGCCCGATCAAGCGAGACCTATTGTGGATTGGTGTATAAAAGGGTTCCGAGCCCGGCTGAGGGAGACCAACTGTGAACAGTGCACCCGAGACTTTGTAAGCGTTAGAATCCTGTAGAGAAAGAAACTTTGATGTTGTGTTTGGTAATCAAGGCATTCTATGAATGAGAGACTTTTGAACGGAAAGAGACTTTGTTGCAGAAAGCCCTGGTTTATATCCTGAACTGCATCCTCGTGCTGGGGAAGCCAGAGTCTGTGCTCAGCTCGAGTGTGCCACCTTGCCCCCTGCTGAAAACGTGGCGAAGGGAAGCTAATTGACTGGCTGTCCTGACATATTGTGCTTGACCACTCTTTCTTTTGCATACATCATTTTTCCACACCATTTGTATTTAGAAATAGGGATTGGCAATAGTTTTTATTCGTATAGGCCCTTTTTATTTTGACAAGACTCGATTAGGACTGTTATTTTTATTTTGATGGTCGTAGTTTGTTCCCATCCTTTGATTTAGAGTTAGATAGGCATTCATCCAACCCATTGAAGTTCTATAAACACCCTTGAACTGTGATCACTTGAGTCTGTCTTCACTGTTTGATACCATGCCTTCCTTACACCCATATTGTGATGTCTAGTTCTTTTGTGTATGGAACCATGGCAACAGTCCCAGAGAAGCCCTGCGTGTCAAGATTTTCACCTTATAGCAGGAAGTTTCCCCTCACTGATGCATGATTTAATGGCAACCATGATTTAATGTGTCGACCATGAAGGTGAATTGCTGTTACCTATCTCAGCGCCCACCAAGGGTTCCTCATCAGGGTGGACTGTCATGGACAGGACAGGCCATGCAAGAGTTCTCTGTTAGCTGTCCTACTCGGCTGTATTTATTGGTCCTGGGGAACACAAAGGGGTTGTTCCCACGCCACGCTCACCCCTCTGTACAGAACGACAGTGCAGTTCAGCAGTGCATCTGTCGTTGGAATGTTACTCCCATACATGGTATTCTGCTGCAGCATTGATGGTTGTGTCATTGGTTGATGTGGCACTTGGGCGTACGGGGGTCGTGTTGGCAATTGTGTATACACCTGGTGTATCTCGTGGGTATAGAGGTTGGTCTCATGAGCTGTACCTGTGGGCAGTTGGCAATAATTGCCATAGCGGTTGTATCCCACCCCCTGCCTACTCCTACATTCCCTTGAAAAATGTTGCCATTTCCCACAGCTCAGGGTCCCATCCCTTCTCCCCAGGGTCCCATCCCTCCAAAGCCCCCTCTGAACCCACCACTCCCATGCTGCTGCCCTCCATGTTGTCACTCGGGGTAGGGGCCCACATCCCCACTGTCCTTGTCTTTCTCCTGGCCAAAATGCTGCTATCCTGACATCAGGAGGGGCCGAGTCTGCTCCACCATCTCTGTTCGCACGCTCAATGCTGCTGCCCTCCTCAACTGCGATCTTTGGCAATTTATTTTGCATTAGTTTTGCTTCCTCTGCCTGCAGCCATTGGGCTCTTTTCCTTTTCTCTTTCCTTTATCCTTTTAAAATGATGTGTTATGATAGTTTGTGTCTCCACCCACCCTTTCACTTCACTGGCCACAATTTTCTCCAGTGCTTTCTGAACTTCCTTGGGCGAATCCCTTTTAATATCAAAATAGAAAATAGGTACTGAATGGTCCCACTGGTGCCCCTTCTCCGCCCGCCACATCTCCTGAAACTTAATAATGTATTGCGTGTGGTCTTCATCATCTCCTATGGTACACTGTATGATAGACTGCAGATATGGTGTATCGGGGTATGTGCGTCGCAGCGCTTCTCTCACCTGTGCTCTGATATTGTTAAATGGTGTACCATTGTGTGCGTCATCGTGCAGTTTTACTCCAGGATATCCTGCTTTAACCCACATGTCTCCCGCTTGGTCCCCCACTAGGGCAACAAGCAAACTTTTCATATCCCCCACAGCCAAGGGAATTCCCACTGTCTGTTTTTTGAAAGCATATATCCAATTTCCGGCCCCGGAAGTGAGGGGCAGGATCTGCTTAAGCAAATTGTTCCTTTCCATTTGCACTCACTGCACATAGTGCATTCTGCCTATGCCTCTGTGCAACAATGGCATCTGAGTACCTGTGTTTTCTCCTATTTTATATCCACCACTTCCCTTTTTCCTTGCTACTGCCACCTGTACAAACCTGTTGCTTAACCCCCACAAACATTCTACCTGCGGTGCTATCTCCAGCATCTGCTCATTATCCTCCCCCTCCTCAAACTCAGTTATGGGGTCCCCTTACTCCTTCCTTATTTCCCGGTCTATACCTCTGTCAGACCTTACAGTCCCGTACCCCATGCTTCCAACTGGCCTGTTGCTGCCTCCCTCCTTTTCGATGTGCAAATCCTTGATCGCAGAATGGTCTAACCTGAACAAAATATCTCCTGACCGCCATTCGTCTAACCCCTTTCCCTTCTCCCCCCCCGTCCTGCCCTTAACTGAGCTAACGTCACCCGTGTTGCCTCCTGGGGTGGGATAGTGTCTAGGTGATGAGATGTAAGGAGGTGGGGCTGTTGCCACGATGGACACATATGTTGGGTTAGTGTACCCTGTGGCTGGGCGGGTAGCAAGCAGATAAAACCCTGTGTGCGAGGACCCAGTCCTGTTCCTGTGCATTGTTGTGGACATTGTATCTGGGGCAGTCCCTTCAGTATTCTGAGTCCCACCCTCATCCACATCCTCAATCAGTTTCCATAGCTCTAAGATTTCTTTTCTATTTTAGAGTTGTTTACTTTTATACTTGGAAGCTAAGAAGGTGCTCATATGGTACAGAATCCCCCTACTATGGGTGCCTTGCTCTGACCAGGAGCAAGGAATCCTCCCCCTTTGTCTCTACCGCCCACTGTCTGTGATATTTTTCAATGTTGTCCCTATACAACGGGAATGTACTGCATATGTACTCTAATGGTGTCCCCTCTCCCATCTCCTCAAATTACATGCCCCACAAAAAGCTCCTCTTCACAATTATGCGCTGTGCACACTTCAATTATACAATGGGCCTCATTACGACCCTGGCGGTAAGGCCTCACCGCCTCATTACGAGTTCTGCTCGCGGGGCCGCCCTGAACGCCTGGTCAGACCAGACGTGCAGAGCGGCACCCGCTAGCAGAACAGGATGCTAACAACGGTCCCGTCATTAAGGGGAACGTTGTTAGCAACCTCCCCATTCCAATTGAGCCCTCTTGGGGCTCAAATGGGAATGGGGAGGTAACGGGTCCGGGTCCCGCGAATGGGAATTACTGGGCCCTCCAAGGTCGGAATGGCCCGGTAATTCCCATTTTTCGGGACCCGGACCCAAGTTTAGAGATAGCCATGCCGCTAAAAACAGCATGGCTACCTCCAAACTCGTAATGAGGCCCAATGTCTTTACCAGTCCACTGTCCCCTGCTTTTCGTTCCCCCCTGTGAGAAGCTCTCTTCCCCTCTTTCCACACGTGAACCCACACACTCTAGCACACTACAGATCCTCAAACCAACTTATCAGCACTGGCCCACATCTGCCCTCCTCCTTAAACACAATAAATTATAGTACACTAAACAACAAGCTAAAATAACAAACTAAAACAACAACTACAACTTCCACCGAGCCCACTAACTATACAGAGCTCCTAATACTGTCCTTTTATCTCCTTGTTACACAATTTAATGATGTCATATTCTTCCCCTCACTCTGAAAGGTTCTCTACACTCCTGTATTTCCTCCGTAAAGTCCTCCTTAATATCCCAAAAATAATAATAAGGAAAAAAGAATCTACTCTCGCCACGTTGCCTCTCCACACGCTATCCTCACTTGTGCACATCAAATACACACTACCCCTTGCAGTTATCCCTCGCAAGGGGTGTACTCACGTCTGCGTGTTCATCCAAGCTCCTCTGTCACAGGGTCCCAATAACGGCATGCACTCTCCCAGGACCCGCGCCCCGCTACAAAGAGCAGACCAGAATTCTGTAAAAATGCACATGCATACCTATGTGGTTTTCCACGCTTGGCACTGGTCGCTGCAGGTGAGCGCGGCCCCTTCAGAGAAGCGGCCTGGAAGCCTGTCATCGCGGTGGTCACTGGTATCACGTCGAGGTCAACAAATGTAGGAAAGCTCCTCAGACGCTCACACCAGAAAAAATACAACCCACTAAGGAAAAAGGCCCAGCACACCTCTTGCAAGGATACGTTTTATTTCCATACTAAAGGAAAAAAGCACCAACAAAGAACTCTGCTGCTGCAGAACGTTCTGGAAATCTCAGCATTTGCAGTACAGGCATTGTCATAGGTGATTTCATTGCATACAATAGAAACTCATGTTGCTAATTGGAGAGACCCTACAAATAGGTCACCTGCTCCATAAGGATGCCAGGCCAATGGTCTCTGCCTCGTCCGTCCATCTTCGTCCACGTGGGTGATGTTGCAGCCGTCACTGGTCAGCCGATGGTAATGTAACAATTTTTGTACCAGGACACCTGGCACTAAGCAGACAGGGGACTGGAGGGCGCAGGGTCGGCGAGGTCACACTCAATTCACACACACTTCACTCGCTCCCAGCCAGGCCGGCATTCCTCCAAGTCTCCCACCCTCACTTCGGGCTATAATTTCATTCCACCCTGCACCTTGACATGGTTAACGTCTAGATATATAGCACCTTTTTCAATTTTAATAATCTGACTGTCAGTGAACTAAACCACCTGGCGTATATATGTCAGTGAACAAAAACAAGTGGGCCAGATGACATTTGTGATGTCATCTTTGATGTCCTGGGTGTTAGGAGTGCACGGTGGTAGCGCGAGTTATGGTTGCTTAGTTTACCATAACTGGCGAATTTCAAGTGTTTTTCGGTTTTACAACGTTTTTTTCATTATATATATGTGAACCCGCCAACAATGGGTAAATGATTTTCAATGAGTTGGCACAATTCCAATTCCTATCTTTTGACGCCAGTGTCAACACAGTTTTTGGGAAGAGATTTTAATGTAGTCCTTGACCTCCTATTAGATAGAAGTGATGCTTCATGCAGGAATTGCTATAACACACAGGGAAGAGGGGCTATTTTACATCTGATTAATTAATTTAAGTTTTCAGACCGTTGAGGAATAGAACACCCCACAGCTAGAGATTATAGTTTGTATTCAGGTGGCCATGGCGCATACTCCAGAATAGACTACATATTGACTTTTGGGGTGGTGGGGAGGAAATGAGACAGGGATGTTCACATAATGATATAGGGCCTATACACATTTCTGATCATGCACCGATTGTTATGGATGCGTCTCTGGAGTTTCCGCTCTAGAAATCATGCAACTGGAAAATGAGGGCAGCCATCCTGAATAATGATGAGATACAAGGCGACTTTATGGAAACAAACGAAGAGGTGGATAATGGGCCAGTCTGGGAAGCATTTAAGTGTTGCATGCACGGCCTCCGCATTGGTCTATCAAGCAGGGCTAAGAAAGACAAAGATCGTGTAATATCCAGTCTGGAAAGTACGATAAAAAATCTGAAACAGGAATATACACAGTGCAAAAGTGCAGTAGCTAGATGAGAAATAGTTAAAGTAAAAATACAAATTTTATAAACCTTTGAGCTCGAAAGCAGAATTTGCTTTATTTAGGACAAGATGCAATTACTATGACGTCTAAAATAAATGCAAACAGCTATTAGCACATCACCTGAGTGTTTTGGAGTGGGAACAAGTCGTGTGTCCATACTGGCCACTGAGGAGCAAAAGAATTTAGATCAAGAAATAACTCAAACTGTTGATTTCAAGGGATCTCTCGGACGACATATCCAACTACTTACACCCGATCACCGACCGGTTTTCCGATGACGTCCGACACTGGATGCTTCTCCCCTTTCCACTGTTGGGCAGAGCAGCGATCTTTAAAATGCGGATATTGCCTCGTTGTTTGTATATCTTGCAGAACGCCCCTCTCTGGATCCCCGACTCGGAATTCCACTGGATAGACTGTCTCCTTAGGAAACTCATATGGGAAGGTAGACACCCATGCATCGCCCTCAGCACATTACAAAGGTCAATATGGCAAGAGGGAATAGGACTGCCACATCTCCAGTTATATTATTGGCCGAGTCAAATGATGTGTTTCACGGTAAGCAGGAACTTCCGCACATCAAAGCTGAAATTTTGAGACGACAAGACATGTAAGCAATGGCACTGCTTTAACAGCCCCTCACAAAACCCCCAAACTCCCACAGACGATGGCGGCACATACTGCCATAAAATGGGCGAAAGCACACAAATACATTGGGTGGGAGGACAGGGTAACCTTGATGAGACCCCTCTGGAATAACAGAACCCTGGCTGAAATGCGTAAACTCCCAACATGGTCAAAATGGAATGAGGCCCAGATCACAATAGTTGGAGACCTTCTCACTGAGGGGAGTATCACCCCATTTGAAACGCTCCAACGGAGGTTCGGACTTCCCGAAACAGAGCATTATCATTACTTGCAATTACCCATGCACTGCGCAGGCACCTACCCTCACTCGTAAACACGCCCCAGTGTACTCACCTGGAAAGGAATCTCTGGATGGAACACATACCCACTAGAATCACCTCCATCCTATATAGTGCAATAAGAGCCTTTGCCACTCCCAAACTGACCAGTCTTCATCTGAAATGGGAAGTAGATGTGGGCACGATCGACCCTGAGGCCTTAATGCACCTACGAGAAATCACTATTAGCTCTAGACTCCGCCTAATACAATTTAAGATTCTGCACTGAATATATTACTGCAGGGTCGCTCTACACCGATGGAACCGGGCTCCCGATCCGAACTGTTTACGATGCCAGGAAGAGGAGGGTACCTTTATACATATCCTGTGGGAATGCCCCCGGATTCAAAATTTCTGGAGGCAATGTTGTAACAAACTGTCTGATATTTTGGGGAGAGTGGTACCAATGGACCCTAAACTATTGTTATTGGCCATTCAGGACGAAGACACCACCAACCGGTGGGAAAAACTGTTACTATTCACAAGTCGGACTGATAAAACGAAATATAGCGCAACGATGGGGCTCGCCCGAATCTCCGGTTCTGGCCCAATGCGTAGCTGATGTCGACATGCGTGTTGCAATGGAGCACTGAGTTTACACCGCACAGAGATGTCCAATGAAAGCCTCGAAAATTTGGGGCAAGTGGGAAGAGGGTAACTGACAGGGACAATTCGCTATACTTGCAGAGGGTATGTGTAACATGTTGTGACTTGATTTTATATGTAGTACTTCGGAGACGAGATGACTATGTTCAAGGAAGTGAATGCATGACTCTTTGATTTTGTTCACGTTTGGTTTTATGCTTATAAAACAATAATAATAATATATATATAAAATAAAAAAGAAATTACTCGAAGTAAGAAATAACTCGAACTGTTTAGGTTTGCAATCGTCCTCAATACAGGTTAATGCCCTGACAGAAATGGTCTTCCAAATGAATTCTTTCGGATAATGCCAGAATCTGTCTTTGATGCATGGCACAAGATAGGCAAGTGTGTGCATGGGGAACATTTCTTACCAGTGTCTTAGACACGTGTATATCACTCTTCTCCTTAAAAAAGGTAAAGACAGTGTAGCTCTGTACGGATATAGACCCATAAGTTTAATGAAACTTGATGGCAAAATAATAGCCAAGGTATTAGCAAAGTGTGTGGAAAGTCACACAAAGAATGTTTAAGCTGAACCAAGCTGGTTTGTGAAAGGACGTCATTCTGCAGAAAACACGCGTAAGTTTATCGTTACTATGAGCGAAAGCAAGAATCTCAAAAATGATGTGGCGGATTTGTCGTGTGACGCTGAAAAGGCCTTTGATCGTATTGAATGGTCTTTGCTATTTAGAACTTTAAAAGAGATGAACTTTCAAAACAGGATTCTGCAATGGATCAGGCTATTGTATATGGGCCCCACTGAGTCAGTGGTAATTAATGGTTTATACTCTCAGCCTTTTCCTTTGGGCAGAGGTACCAGGCAAGGATGTTCTCTCTCTCCTCTACTTGTTGTGATATCCATGGAACCTGTCAAGGTGGATCAGGGAGAATGACAGAATAGTCGGTATTGGATAAGGAACAGGAGTAAACCACAAAATATGGCTCTATGCTGATGACTTGCGATACAAATTGTAAGACTCTTCACCAGCCCTAATGGAGAAGATAAATGACTTTTGGAAATCTCCCAGGCTACATAGCAAAATGGTCGAAATCTGAGGCGTTACATGTCACACAATTTTGCCAAATGGAGGATTGGATCAGCTTTGGATTCTGCCGGTGCAACACCAAGATGAAGTATCTAGGAATATGGCTTATCTAAGATTTAAATGACACAATGAAGGTCAAAATAGCCTATAGATTAAAGTCAGAGATGGTCTGTCCTGAGACTTTCCCTTTGGGGCAAAGTAAATGCTATCAGAATGACTGCTACCCCAAGAATAAACGATGTATTCTCCATGATTTCACTCTTGTGGGAAGGGAAGCTGAGATAACATTGTGGAAACCAAAATTACCAACCCAAATGGTGGAATGAATATACAAAACTTCGAGGCTTATGATCTGGCTTTCTCCTTGCTTCACATCTTACCTTTTCTCAAGAACAAATAGAGCTATAGGGTCATGGCAGAGGGTAATAGACTAGGCCCCTCCGGCACCAGGGGCTCTATTTTCGATAATCGCAAGAAGGGAAGATCATCTGGGGGGACCTACGGAGTCTTTGATAATGTGTTGAAAAGAAATGTCCAGGAGACTAAGAGTTTATCCACATGTCATCCTTGTGGTTTAACCCCACAATTACTCCTAAGAAGACATTTCATTGGTCACCATGGCACCTGTCTGCGATACAATGGATCGATTTGCTATCCAACGGGAACTGGATTCAGTTTGGAGGAGAAGGTAATACATTTGGGGAAACTTGGCCTCAGCCATATACACTCTGCTTCAGAACTCTAAGGAGGAAAATATGTCTTTATGAATCAAATGGTCTGCAGCTCTTGGTCAAGGGATTCCCACTGAGAGAATATGAGAAAGTAGCACTATCATCAGATGGAGCGAGACAGAAAAAATGTAAATGTAAAAGTGGTTTAATTATTGAGATTGTACTCTGTATGGACATCAGTTACATGGTTTTACTTTCCTTCTTTGATTATGGTTTTTGTATTAAATTGTACATATAAAAGTTTTAAAAACTTTGCTTAAACAGCTTGTATATTTCTCTAGGGTGTTCCAAGTCATATCTGATAACTCTAGCTTCCCCCTCTGTCACAGAGCACCCGTAGATGGACCATAACCTGGAGTTCTTAGTTAACCACCTGTTGTTTCTTGTAGTGTGTGTTGTCCCACGCGTGTCCTTTATGCATCCCAAGAGATACCCCATGGGACCAAAATTGTACAGGGTGGAGGGGGGCAAAACATGCACAACCTAAAATCGGCCCAAAACGGAAACTAAATAGCTTGTGTCCTGCCACCGGTCTTGTGTACTTCCTTTGCCCCCCTCAAGTCCCTATAGGAATACATATTTCTGGCACCCTCCCACGCTCTCCTCTCTTCACTCCCAGTTTCTGTCATGTGGCTTCCCCACCCCAGCCCCAAAAGGAATAATTAATTATTCCTGGTATCCTCTCTGGTAGGTCAGAATCCGGAGATGGGCAACGAGGCATGGATTCTAGGCTTGTATTGTCTTGAAACTCAAAAGAGCTACTCTTTCTATAAATCCAACCCCAATTCTATAGCAACAGCAAGTCAAAAGGGTGCTGTAAGGATGTCTTGAAAATAAATGATGTCCTCTGTCCGGAATCCTGCTCTTCCCTAACCACTCTCCCTGTTAAACAAAACCAAACAATAAAGACACATTCTGTTAATGGGAAGAGGTGGCTGCTGGTTTCTGACCCCACCCCGACCCAACCCTCTCCCTTTTTACCATACGCCCTTGCCCATGTGTACAGTTCAATTCATACAGTTTGTGGCATGCAGGAATGGTGTGCAGGTAATCCAGCTCATGCCTCTTTGTGTCTCTCCCCACTCTGGGTTTCTTTCAGTCTTTCTCCTCACAAGGATACTTTGTGTCTGTCTTGCTTCCCGCTCTGGGGCTTCTCTTCTTCTGACTCCCCACTCAGGGCTTTTGACTGTCTCTCCCCAGGCTGGGGCTTTCCTCCTTCTCTGCCCCCACTCTGGAGTTAGCCCTCTTGGATCACCCCATTTCAGGGTTCCTTTCGTCTCTCCCTTTCCCCCACTTTGAGTTTTACTTTTTCTCGCTCCGCTACCCGCTACTCTGGGGTTCTTTCAGGCTTGCCACTCTGGGCCTCATCCCTCTCTTTCTCACTTGACACCCTCCTCCCACTCTCCTGGAGCCACTGCATTCCTGACTGTTGAGAATGGTGCTCCTCAGAAGGGGCATTGCATGGTGTTGGCTCTCCTCTCACTGCAGAGTTGCTTATGTCTCTACTGGACTCTATGTCAGATTGTGGCTACACTTCCCTCCTGCTTGCTTGTTGTGGAGATGTAAGGGTGTCTTTCTGGCTGTACTTCCTGTTGGCCCTCCGAGGTGCTTCAACCTCGCTGTTGCCACCGCTCATCCGCTGTGCCTGGTGGCACTCTCCCAGTGCACGCGAGACCTGCATGTCAAGACTCAAATGTTCCTTCTTCCGCCAGCCACACCTCCTATGACTTGCTCAGTGCAATCAAACTCCACGCACCTGTGTAGACTCTCTCCTGATTGGTTCTTCACGGGACTCTTCTCCAGTGGCTTGATTCATTATCTTCTTTAAAGGGTGTGTGGTGTTATCATACAACCTAGCCCCTACACACGTATATAAATGTTGGGGTCTGATGGGTGGAGCTGGTGACTACTACCACTCTTTGAGGTCTTCCTGTATACTGAAGGGGGAGTCACGTCCACAGGGATCCCGCTTACCCTGTTCCCTAGAGAGTGGTTCACATAGCGGGTGGCTAACCCTTGGTGAGAGGTGACTATCTCCTGGGAGCTATACTTCAGAGGTGCACTCCTAACAAAGGCCTGCCTCGCACCAGGGTGTTGCACACTAAAGGGACTTTGACGTTGCAAGCTTGGGAAGGGGCATGGTTGGAATAGCCAGAGAGGACAGAAGGAGAACTGAGAATCTTGTTTCGCCATCTTGCCTTTTCAGTGTTTTTCTTCCCTTCCTATCCTCTCGACTTGTTTTGAAAAAAGCACTCTAGATATAATGCAAGAAGGCAAAGGTCACTTGTCACAGCAACAGGGATTGGACACTGTACAGCAGGATTTCTTTTTTCCAATCCCCTGTGGCTGTTTACTGTTTATAAGGGTCTCCCACCTTCCTTGATTTATTTTGCACTTGCAAGAAGTACTTTGAACCACTGCTTGCATCCTTCGAACTGGTTTGATGCCACATCGCACCAGCAATGCTCATCACACAACCGGGACCGTTACATAGAAACAACCCAGACCTTCGCTCGAACCACTGGAAGTATTGTCTTGCGTTCACTCATGCCAGCAGTACCCATCGTCTCGTACCAGCTCAACCATCAAACCAATCTTGGAGGACTCCTTAAACTGAACTGCTCGAACGGCACAGAACTCCACTTCGAACCCAACGTGATGCAGATTTGCCATACTCTAACCTGGTTTGACCTTAAAGGATAGCACCTAGAAGCCTGCCTCGACACTTTTAAACACCCAAGAACTAGTTACTGTTGAGGAGCCCTAGCCCCCTGGTCGACTTTTGACTGATCAGAGCCCTTTTTGAACCTGTTTCTACAAAGACATCCTTATTTGAGTGACACTGCTGCAATTCCTTGCCTTTTCACTCCTACTCCTGTACCCAGAGCGCTCCTACTTGTTCTGCATTTTCTGTGTTATTTCCACAGGGGAGGGTATTTGTTAGTGTTTTGAGGTAGCCATTTGCTTATTGGTTTGTTAAAAGTGTATATATTTTTATAGATCCTTGATTGGACATTCCTTTGTTTTGACGTCTTTGCACTTTTGCTATTTGGGTTGCTACTATTGTTAAATTCTCGCCCCTCTTAAGAGTATAGCCTGCCCTCGGCCCACGTTGCCACAAAAGGCAAAGGAGCTACATTGCTTGACTGTTCCTGTTTCACCTTTGATTTGGGTTTAACCACTACTCCTCTCTGTATTCCTGCAGAGCAGTGTCATTGTGTTATTGTCGGAACCGTGAATCTGACAGCTTGTCCGAACCATGGTCCCTCTCCTGTGAAAGGCAGAGCATCCTTTGGCGGTCTGCGAGCCAGAGAAAAATCTGGATTGGCACTGGACATGATCTGCTTCTGTCTGATCTTTGCAGACGTGGGGGACAAGTTGTCTTCCTCTGCCCTAATGTCACAGTGGAGCATGGAATCCTAACATCCTGCCGTGACGTTATAGAAAGAGGATATGTCATGTTGAAAAGTAAATGCTGACAATGGAAATTGTAGTGTCCAGGACAATATTACCAATCTCAGAGTAGATGGGCTATTGGTCCACCCTCATGAGAATAAAAATGTAAAACATGGTAGCCTGCAATGCCTGTAAACCTTTAGAACCCTCGGCAGGTGCGTCAACAGGTCACGTGGCTCAAAATCCAGGCTGAATATAACGATCCAAGCCTGGGTTCTGAACAACGCGATCCCTCTCTCAGTCTCCATCCCATTTCCCCGCCAGTCCTCAACCCCGATCCCGCCATCCCTCACTCACCTGTAGCGGTGCTGCCGCACTGCACCCGTCCCCACAGATGGCCGCCATGGAAATGGGGCTCTGCACTGGAGCCCTGACTTCCAATTCCTTGGTGGCCATGTTGGGTAAGGATACCTTTTATATGTGTCAACGGGATGCACGCTCCATGCAGCTCATTGATTAACACACATGTATTGCTGTTGGCGCCCTGAGGTTTAACCTCTAGGTGCTAACCGCAATAAGCACCCAGAACGGGTGATTATTGCTAAAATTATGCCATCGCTACTGCTCTGTATCAGTTCATACAGTTTAGTTGTGACATCAGAATGCCTTCTATTTGAGCCAGAACAGAGCCAAATTCCAGCTGTCATTCAAGCCCTTAATGAAAAGCCATGACCAGCTTTTAAAATTCCTTTCCTCTTCAACTGCTTTCAGTGTCGCTGCATCCATTCATTGAAAAGCAACTGTTTAGGGTAGCATGTTTATTTTGTGCAATGCTGCAGTTAGTCTTGCTCTCGCTTATTATCTGCATGTTATTACTTTTTTTAAATAACAAAATGTGTATAGATGTATTTTATTAAACGTCTCAAACTGATTATTCTGCAATAGTTTATTGACTTCATATCTTATTTTTAATTCGAAACCGCTTGTGCATGATAATGCATCATCATCAAACGGAAGATTAGGTTAAGCAAGAGGGCAATTATCAAAGAGATTGACAGTCTCTGGTCACGTATTACGAGGTATAAAATATCTCCTAACGTAAAAGGTAAGTCACCCCAGAATAACATGGCCTTAAACAGGAATTCCGCCTCATTCCTCTATTTGATCAAAGAGATTAAATAGCAAATCGGAATACAGAGAATGCAGCATAATCAATCACAAAGATGCTATTCTGTCTTTCATTCGTGTATATAACCTCATCCCTATTGTTATTGTAAGTGTATAAGTATTTGCCCACCTCAGTTCATTGAAAAGCTATACATTTGTACAATTTAGGCTTTATTCATTTATGAAACCGAAAGACTACCTCATCCTGTGCCCCTACAAAAGGCTGCAACGCTTTATACTCCTATTAAGAATGGACCAGCTCCCGACCTTATTGGTCACAGGTAGTAGAGAGCAGATTCCACTGGAACAACGTACCTGCCGATTGTTTGTTTTTTTAAAAAAAATGTTTTAATTAAAATGATATAGTTTATATATAAACTCTTCTTTTAAATTGCATATGACATTTTACATTATTTACAAATTAGAACAATATGCTGCATCCTTAAGAAAAGAAACAAGGGCCAAGAGACACAAAGAGTTACTTTAGGCAACTTGTGTAAGCTCCAAGATATTGTCAAGGAATTGTACAACTGTGTATACCAGCTTATTATTTTTGCCTTGAAGGAGTTTTAGCCATCTTGAATCGCCTTGTTCTTGTTGGTCTGAGATCTTGAATAGGTCTTGTCCGCGAGTGCAGGGCATATCATGATTAGATGCATGAGAGACTCTGTTATTTCTTTATTCTTGCAAAAGTGGCAAAAATGTTCCTCCTTTGGTATATTTCGAATTTGGGATAGTCTTTGTCTGGTAGGAAGGATATTTAGTCGTAGTTTCATGAAAATTGTTCGAATGACTGGGTCCGGAAAAAGTTCCAAATAATGTGGAAGTTCATTCAGAGCTTGTATGTCAATTGGGCATTGTAAGTTCATAGAGTATGCTGCCTTTTCTGCTATTGTTTTAGACCAATCATTGCACTGAAGTTTGATCTTTGCATGCTGTGGCCGGTTTATCAACATTTCCGTCGTGACTTCTTCTTTTGTCATTTGGTTGAACAGCTCATTCTTCCATGCTTTCAAGCTGGTATTATGCATTGCTTGTGGCGTTATTTTAAGGATTTGCCTTGCTGGGACTGTATCTTCATTTATGACTTTACGAAGGAGATCAAACTGCTTCCAGCGTACTATTGATGCAAGTGATTGTTGGGCTACCTCAAAACGTATTCTGGGCATAGGATAGTTCCTTGGGAGCTGTAAGATTTTACGCCAGAATGATGCCTCTAGCTTTTGCCAGTTTATTCTAGTAGCAATAATCATGGCGTCGCTACCATAAGTGTTGATCGGAATGACCTTTTGGTGGTAGAACCCTATGATCGGTTTTGCAGAGAATTTTCCATAGCGTCTATGCAGCATCACGCCTTGACGTGCTAGCAGTTGGATTTTTCCTTCGAGACTGGTCACCCAGGCTGTTTCTTCCTTTTGTTGGTTTAATAACACGGCAAGATATTTGAACGAGGTTACCGTATTCAGCACTTTGTTATCCAGGGTGAAGTTTGGCCTGCTTTGGCAAGACGACTTATGATAATTGGTTAATGCCATGATTTTTTTTTTTTTATATTTATCTGGAGTTCGTTATTGGTCATATATGATTCTGTCATACGTAGATTCTCCTGTAGTCCAGATGGCGTTTTGTCTAGGAGTACAATGTCGTCAGCATACATCAAATATGGAATCGGAATTGAGTTTATCTTTGGTGGATTGAGATTTGCAGTGTCGATGCTTGTGAAGTAATCAGCAGTATACAGATTATACAGGGTTGCTGCTAAGGGGCATCCCTGTTTTAGGCCATTCCAGGTTCTTATCGCCTCTGTCGTTGTACCTTCTTTTGTTAACCTGATGGAAACTGTTGTGTTGGTGTATAATAGTTTGATCGTTTCGCTGATTTCAAGTGGGCAATTCCATTTAGCAAGTTTGTTCCACAGGATGGACCTGTTTATGGCATCGAAGGCCATGTGTAAGTCTATGAACGCTGCATAAACGGGGGCGTTGTTGCTTATGGCTTCATGTTTTAGCAGGTTTAAAGTTAGAACGTTTACATTAGTTCCTACGTTCGCGGTGAAGCCGGTTTGTCGACTATCCAACCATTTGGAAGCTTGCCCCCATGTGGTCAAGTTTCGTAGCAGATATGAGGCGAACAATTTTCCCAAAGGATCTAGCAGGGCAATTGGTCTAAAGTTGTCCGGGTTATCTCTGTTGCCCTGTTTATAAATTGGAATCAGTACCGCTTTGGTCCAAGTAGATGGTAATAACTTGACTGTATTTATTAAGGTTAGTATGAGATCCATTAGGTTGCCAATCATTTCTGTAAATATGTGCTTCTCCCAGCAGATGGTCCATTGATTTGAGATTGTCGCTATCTCCATATTTTCGTCGCTATTCCGCGATTTGTAGAGATTAGAAAAACGTGCGATCCAATTCTTTTGGGTGACATTAGATACCATCGCTTGTTGTAGCTGGTGATTATTATTTAGCAAATCCCATAGAGATCTCAAGTTCCTGTTTCTGAGTGTTTGTAGCATAGCTTCGGCATCCGTTTGCTGTAGGGCCATCACGTTTGATTTGGTCCAGTTTCTGTATGCTTGCTTTGCTTTCCGGATGTTTTCCAGGTTTCCCGGGTTTGGATCTTTTCTCCATTTATGCAGGTTTTGGCGCAGCAATTTTCTTTTTTTAACTATTTCTTGGTCGTAGTAATGTTGGTGGATCGGTTTCTCTGTAGCAGGCTTGTTTTTCTGGAAGGGGAGAAGGACCCAGTCATAATTTATTTTCTGGTCATCTGGCAGAGGTGTTTGTTGGAATACCTGCGGGATGGTGGCCAACAGATCTTTGCTGATTCTTAATCTGGTGTTACCTCCAACAATTTCTATCCGAGGAGGAGGAGGACAGGGGGCGGGCTTGTCCACTCCCACAACTGCTATCGAGAGGATCGAGTGATCACTCTGATTAGTAGATGTTATTTGAAATTCCAATAATATGTTGGTTATGTAGTCGATGATGGTGGTAGCGTTTTGACCAGTCCAGGTCAGGATCAGCAGGTTCTGAGCATCATGAGGTTGCTTTATTAGCTGTAGATTTCTCATCGAGATCTCTTTAGTCCAGCGTAGGGCTCTGGTTGAAAGGTCATCAGATTGCTTAAGGAGTCTGTTGGTGTCATACAGATGAATATTTAGGTCTCCACAGATAATTAAGTTTATATCTGGGAATTTGCCACTGATTCTGTCCATTGTTATAAATACGCCATCCAAGAAGCAATTGTCATTAATTGCAACTGGATTCCAATACACGTTGATGACTGCAATCATTCTGCTTGACTTCAATTGTGGTTCAGGTAAGCATTCTGGGGTCGTCTCAATCATAATTTTGATGATGGTCAATTGTGTCCATGGATTTATGTTTTCTGTTTCGACAAAGTTCCATTGTGGCGATATCCTCACCAGCGTCAATAGGCCTGAGGCCGCGCATCCCCTAGAGCTTTTCAGCGCTGGGTTGAGGGCAGTAATAAATCCATCACAAGCTGGGGTTTTAGTCAGCCACGTCTCTTGAAGGCATATAATCTGGCAGGATTCTAGTAGTGAGTCTGGAGAGTCGAAGAGATGGGAAGATCCTCTCGTATTCCACGAGCATAGTTTCCATCTGTCGCTCTTTGTTTCAATTGATGGTTATGAGCAAGGTTCTGGAGGTGTCGTAGGCTGTGATGGATCTTCATCATAATCTCTCCAAAAGGGTTGTTTATTTTATAGTTTTCTGGTAATATCACACTGGTTGGTTGATGTAGGCGTGTGAATTCTTCCAGAATATAAATTAGTGTTCAAATGTCGTGCTGGTCTATCATCTCGCGACATCGTCGTCAGGGCAGTTCACTTGTTGTTCATATGAGCGTGTAGCGTCATCAGCATCACTTGTTTCATCCACAGTTGGCGTTAGTGCAAATCCTAATGAGAGCAGTGGCGTGGCCATGTCTAAGATTCGGTTCATGATCTCCGGGGTGTAAAGTTCAATCTGGACCTTGTCTAGGTAATATTCATCTGCAAAACTCACTATCTTTATATCTTGTGAGTTAATTAATTTAAGTTGTGGGATTGCATGGAGCAATCTTAGTACATTAGTCCTGTTGAGTATGATGGATGTACCTAATTCATTAATAAAGGCTAGTCGTAGAATAAATTTCTGCTTTTTCTTCCACGGATCTATAAATTGTGGTAGGATGTAAGTATCGGTCTTGTGAGGATTCCTTATGTCTTTTCTCTGGATGTCTGGAGAGTCAATTGCCGAGGCTGATGTAGACGCCTCAGTCTCAGTAGTTTTATCAGACAGATAACGTGTTTCATGCGAATAGTTTGACTGGTCATCTGATATGTTTGTGAGGTCTCCTGTTTGGTGGAGAGAAGCATCTGAGATTGTTTCACAGGACAGATTCGATTCCTTTAATGAATATGTGAGGTCAATTGTATATTCATCTATTATTTGAGTATCGATTCATTGATTTTTGGTAACTGTTCATTGGACTCTTGGTGAGCTGAATACGTGCTGAGGTTGAGGCGATCTTCTGTTTTCGCTTCCAGGGTATTGGAGGATTCTTGTCTCAGGCTTGTCATGTGTCACCCTTTGGGTCTAATCTCATTATATTTCTAGCGGTGCAGTTGATCTGTTTCTTAAGCTCAGGGCCTCGCGGAATATTCCTTAAGAAGGCTCGGGAGCCTGTTTGTTTATTCCCCTTTGTACATTTGGTTTGAGGTTTTGGAGTCTGTTTCACCTGCTGCATCTCCTTGTAAGTTTTCTTATTTGAAAATATCTGAAAGGTATCTGGAGGTTTCGGTACTCTTAACGTATCGGATGGGTTCGTGTTAGCAGACTGGAGGCCAACGGCTGAAGTTGCCCTAGAGGTTGATAAACATGGTGGCTTTTGCGTAATGACTGGTAGAATTACGCTGTTTGAAGGAGCCATTAAGGGATCTTGAGGAGCTTTGGTGGTTGACACAGGATGAGCCTTCGTCATGGAAATCATTGTGGCAGATAGCATGGCTTTTTCAGCGCGTTCAGCTGCAGCCATTTCGAAGAGTCTTGTTTGCCATTGATGGGAGAGTTCCGCTTCTCTGTCCAATCGTTTTTCTACATTGGTGATGAAGGCTTCTAGATGGATTTGCTTCGTGTGGATTAACGCTAAGAGCGTAGCTTGATCTTTAGTACTTTCGTTTATTGATTCGTACAGCTTCCAGAACGGAATCATGGCTTGTGTGGTGACGGTTGTGAGCATATTTTGTAGATCGATCATTGTAGTCGGGATCCTCTGAGGAGATTGGTCTTCAAGGGAGGGGGATAATGCTTTGCTGAAAGCGTCCTGTTCTTCTTCATAGTTAAGAGTGGTGTCACTCTTCTTCTGTGTGCCTGAACCGAAAGGGAACAAGGAGTCCATTTCATCGTATTCATGCTTTAGGTTCTTTATCGGTTGGTCTTTTCGTTTGGAAGGTTTTTTTGGCACCAAGTTCTCTGCCATCAATTTGGTGGGCAAGGTTGGAGTTGACGTGGTTGGTAAGTCATTTAGCCGCTTTGCCTGTGTGTCTCCGAAAACATCTTTCCTCTTTTCGATGTTGGTCAACAGTGATTCAATTTCAGTGATGTCTAAAGACAGGCGGGCTACTTTTGCTCTAGATTGTTGAGTGTCTTTAGAGCTTTCAGCTTTAGAAAGGCTCTTAGCAGTATAAGATTTCAGCCATCTCAATTTGGCTTGCCTGGCTTTTTCTTTTTTTGACGAGTCAGGTATTTCATGATTCTGTATGTGCTCTCGGGGGAGCATAGTTGAAGGTGCTGTGATCGTCTTTGATAGGAGGGCAAGATTTGTCTCGATGGCTTGATCTGTTTTACCAATTCCTTCACTGGCCATGTTAGGTGAGACTGTTAGAGTTTCTCTTCCTTTTAAGCAGGGTTTTTCACACACAATGGGGTTTGCACGAGGGGTACCGTAGTTAACAGAGATATGGTAAGGGCTTCCAAATTTGAAACAGTGGTGGCTGTAGTCTCAGTGTCCGGCCTCGGAATTTTGTTTGAGCTCGGACTGGCAGCGCTGTTATCCCGAGGAGGAGAAATCAGTATCTGCCCTTCTACGATTTGTTGAGGGAGACATGCCGTCCTTACTTGCAGATTGTCTTCTGGCGATAGCGGGGTTTCTCTCTGAGATGGAGTACGGGAGATTACCTCTAGTTCCTGTGTGTTGACTGCTGTCGAATTGGCACGATGGTCTGGGTAGGTTTGCCATGTATGTCTCTATTTGGCACTTGGTAAGTGAATGGGTGCATTATTCCCTTCGCAAGTTCTTGCTTAAGTAGGACTTCTTTTATTGAAGGTTGTGATGAATCATTCATCATATTGGTCTGGTGTTTTTTGGCACGCTTTCCTTGTAGCCTGGTGTGAGGACCCGATTTCTCTGTTTGGGACTGATCTCCTCCAGCACTAGACGTAATTAATCGGGAAGACATTTCTAAGGTAGTTGCATGCTCAGGCGAGGAAAGATAGTTACTGCAAGTTCTGCAGTGACCTGATTGCAAGATTTTCCGTACTTTGTCTGATGGTATGGCGGAGCAGCAGTTTTATATAGTACCAGACACCAATGACGGCATGACAGCTCAAGGTAGCAGGAGCGATACCAGGATCAAAGGGGTGAGCCCCCGCAGTCTCCTGGTAGCTCTGGTCCTCAGAGCTAGTGATCAGACAAAGAGGCACAGAATATTTGCTAAGAGCAGGTAGGCACTGAAAAGCACTGGTGGCCCACGGTTTCAGGGGCCGGTTTCGGGATCAGGATCAAAGGGGTGAGCCCCCGCAGTCTCCTGATAATTCTAACCCTCAGCGTTAATGGTCGATGATAGATATCAAAATATAGGCAGTTCAAAAGGATCACCTACTGCAAGTTCCTCTGGTGGTGGCAGGCGCAGCAACGTGCCGGGGATTGTGAATGGGAATGATGCTTCTGTTCTAGTTATCCCTCACAGCCGTGAGGTAAGGTCCAGCCGTGGGGGGATCAGCAGGTATACCGCTGACCCAAGAACCCAAAGGACCCAAAGACCAAAAGACTCAGCGTCTCGACTCCGCGGCCCGCTCCGAGGTCTGGATGTGTTTTTGAATCAAAAGACAGAGAAAGTGGACTGGAAGTCCTCGTTGCTCGTAGCTCGCCGCACACAGTATCCTGCAGGTACTGCAAACCAAAAGACTCAGCGTCTCGACTCCGCGGCCCGCTCTGCTGTCTGGATGTGTTTTTGAATCAAAAGACAGAGAAAGTGGACTGGAAGTCCTCGTTGCCCGCAGATCGCCGCACACAGTATCCTGCAGGTACTGCAAACCAAAAGACTCAGCGTCTCGACTCCACGGCCCCCTGCATGGTCTAGATGTGTTTTTGAATCAAAAGACAGAGAAAGTGGACTGGAAGTCCTTGGTGCTCGTAGCTCACCACACACAGTATCCTGCAGGTACTGCAAACCAAAAGACCCAGCGTCTCGACCCCGCGGCCCGCCCCACGGTCTGGATGTGTTTTTGAATCAAAAGACAGAGAAAGTGGACTGGAAGTCCTCGTTGCTCGTAGCTCGCCGCACACAGTATCCTGCAGGTACTGCAAACCAAAATACTCAGCGTCTCGACTCTGCCGATTGTGTAAAGTAGACAATGCACTGGAGTCAGCTCAACATGTATTGACACAATGTGGAAGTATGTTAGACGTAATTCATCACCATATTGGAAAGCATACTCATGATCGGGCAACAATCTCTGATTCATTATTTTGGCACCACTGTATAAATTCAGAGAGTATTCGAGCCTTGACTGCCCTATACAACATCTGGCTTAAGATAGAGGAGATATTGGGCATCAAGATTTGAACATTATGTCCTTATTAAATCTTACACTCTGCCTATGCCAAGGAACTTTGCAGACTGTTGTGACATGAGAAACATAATGTCCTGATACTCTGAATAATGTTAACTTATGTTAACTCTGTGTTTCTCGTTAGTTAAGGTGGCATACTTTGGATATGTTTTAGGTTTTAGGTATGATTGTTATTTCTTAATCCTTATTTTACTAAAAGTGGATATCTATTGCTATTTTGCTGTGTTGTTATCATCTTATGTTATGTTATATTATCTGATCTGTGATCTATTCTATGTTTTATTGTTGTTTGTAATGTGAAAGTTTATTAACTAAACTGTAACACATTAAATAAAAATTAATTGTAAGTGTAACTTGTGGTTGTAATTGACCTGCTAGCTACCCCTCAACGGCATCTCCGGCAGAAGTCAACTATTGCCACCTTGAAGACAACCAAGTGGACAAATCTTCTCTCTGTATAATTGGTTCTTCTCATATACAGCAATTTGTCATTCCCTCTACAGAGCTAACCACTTCTTAACCGGCCCAGGCGATCGTTTGTTATATGAAGTACATGTGTGTAATCCTGGCCGCCATTGCAAAGGTGAACACATATAAGGACTAGTTGGGATACAAAAGTGAAAACTGGTCCAAGATGGGAAGGATTTTCGATAGAAATACAAATAAGAAGCCATAGGATTTACAGGTAGTCCTTAGCCAAACACTTGAGCTATTCCAGTAGTTCAGAGGCTTTGTCTCTACCATTTGACAGGACCACTTCTTGGTAGCAATTCATTGATGTTCTCAATAGAAACACTTTGTTGGAAAACAATGGGTACAGCCACTGCCCCCATCAGGCTGGGATAGCCGTGATTGGAGTACTGGCACCATTTCAACCAATCCCCAAGCCGGCAGGCGAACGTCGGCCCCCCTCACTAAGGCCACACACCAAGGCAGCTTCCTGTCGTGAGCCTGTCTGGAGCTGTATGGGTTCTGGGCCAAATACCCTTCACTGCCACTAACGACGTTCCTCATCCCGCAGCTACAACGATCATGGACACCTGGTAAGACCTTGCTCCTCAAACCTGGCTCTTCTGACTTTCCAGTACGATCTTGTCATGTGTATCTGAGCCTTGATGCAATATTTCCCCTCATGACATGCCCTATGTCTCGCCATACACAGCGTAATACTGCAATGCACTTCATCTATTTTGACATATAACATACCCATTTGCACTTTGCTGTATAAACGCGCCGCACAGAGCTTCACTTGCAGTTAAATGCTCCTGCCTTCCACTGCTTGAACCTGTATACTGGCTTTTTTTCTATTGTGCACAAATTATCTGCTTTCAAATTGCCCTCCTGCTTACGTGCAAATGACTCTCGGTGCACTCCTGCTGCCAACATGAAATAAAGTGTGGCCTCATTCCCTAACCCTAACGTACAACATAATACTACAATTTCTGACTAGAAACCTACTGGCAATTGCTGCAGCCATCCACCAACCCTTGCCATTGTGACTATGCTACCTCAATCTTGCATTATATGTGACCTACCAATGATCTTTACTCAGTCTGTCGACTGGCAACACTTGTCAAAAAGGCCCACTGCCCTATAGCCACATCCGGGTAGCCAACACTTGTGATAGATGACCACATCACACCTATCCACAATGTGGGGCCCCACTATGATCTCTCTGAAACTGACCCACTGTGATTGCACCACATTTAGCCCATTGTGATTGCTCAGTATTTTGCCCATTGTGATTGCTCTGTATTTAGCCTAGTGTGATTGCACCACATTTAGCCCATTGTGATTGCTCGGTATTTTGCCCATTGTGATTGCTCTGTATTTAGCCTAGTGTGATTGCACCACATTTAGCCCATTGTGATTGCTCCGTATTTTGCCCATTGTGATTGCTTCGTATTTAGCCTAGTGTGATTGCACCGCATTTAGCCCATTGTGATTGCTCCGCATTTAGCCCATTGTGATTGCACCGTATTTAGCCTAGTGTGATTGCACCGCATTTAGCCCATTGTGTTTGCACCGTATTTAGCCCATTTGTGAGTGCCCTGTACGTAGCCTATTTGTGATTGCACCGCATTTAGCCTAGTGTGTTTGCACTGCGATTAGCCCATTTGTGACTGCTCTGTATTTAGCCCATTTGTGATTGCACCGCATTTACCCTAGTGTGCTTGTACCGCATTTAGCCCATTTGTGACTGCTCTGTATTTAGCCCATTTGTGATTGCACCGCATTTAGCCCATTGTGATTGCATCGCATTTAGCCCATTGTGATTGCACCGCATTTAGCCCACTGCGATTGCTCTGTATTTAGCCCACTGTGATTGCACCGCATTTAGCCCATTGTGATTGCACCGCTTTTATTTATTTATCCTAGCCTAATGTATGCAGTTTATTTGAGTCAGCCTCTTGATTATTGATAACCCTGGCATTCTATCTTGTACCTATCTAGAGCCTGCCTTTTCTTTATTGCTAGACCATGACAGGCCGAAGTCTCATCTACCATACCCTCGCTGCATTACTACTCTTGACCTTTAGTCTCGTAAACAACTCTAAGGGACACACAATAGAGACCTCCAGTGCAGCCCCATATAACACTCGAATCATGGCCACTAATACCTACATGGTTATGTGCACGCCCCCAGGACATTATACCTCAGCTCCTTGCACTATGGCTATGAGAAACCTCAAATTGCGTGCCAGACTTCCTAAAATATATGAACCCCTAACTAGATCCCTTCCACCTACAAACAAGAAAACAAACCTTCTCGATAGTGGATTTCCTAACTCCACCTATAAATCTCCCCCTATCTGCACTATGCAATCTGGCCAGGCCATCAGGTATAGCTTCAACAACACACCTGACCCCAAAGACCCACATTACAATTACGACTAAAGCCCCAGAGGATCACTATATTAAAGGAGCTCTACTCAATGTGAGATCCCTCATAGCAGATGCCATTGATAGATCTGACCTAATCACTGAAAATTACCTGGATTTCCTAGCCATCACTGAGTCCTGGCTGCATAATGCAGCCGGACCAGCGCTCACGCTTGCCATCCCAGAAGGATATACCATCTCTAGACGAGATAGGGAGGATGCCCGTGGCGGAGGAATTGCCATTATATCTAAAGAAAACCTCTCTATCAGACTAATCCTGCATCAAACTATTCACTCCTGTGAAATCCTCTCAGCCAAAGTACCATTAAAGAACTCCCAATCACTTACCATGCATGTAATCTATAGACCTCCTGGTCCCTTAGGCTTATTTGAGGAGGATTTAAACAATATTCTTGCCAATAAACTCAAGCCTACCTCCCAACTTCTGTTGCTAGGTGACTTTAATTTAAGTCTCAATGACCCAGCAGATAAACATGCCCAGGAAATTGCCAATGCCCTGGAAACCTTGGGACTATCTCAAATAGTAAACAAGCCCACCCACATCAAGGGTAGAACCGGTGTCCAGTTAATATGTCGAATCCATAATGTCGAATGACAAAAATGTCGAAAAAATAATTGGCCACATTTTTTTTTCTCGAATAAGTCATTTTTTTATTTACATGTTTTTTTTTGCTTTTGTGCGTTAAAAAAATGGTTAAAAAAAAGAACGAAAAAAAGGGGGGTTTGGGGGGAAACCCCCCCATTTCGAACAGAAAATAGAAAAAGACATTCAAATCTTTTTTTTTACATTTTTGCATTCGACATTTTGTAATTCGAAAATGTCACTATAAACCGGTAGAACCTTAGACTGGGTAACCGATTATAACTGCACAGCGATGATTACAACCTTGGACAGATCACTCCCTTGTATCTATCACACTATCAACCACTAGACCTCAACCACTGGGCTCACAAACAGTGCCACCTTGTCTGACCAGAAACAAAAAAACTATCACAGTAGACAGCGTTCTACCTAATATTCTTCCAACATTAAACGCCTTGCCAGACAACCGTGACCCTAGTACCCTAGTACAGGAATACAATAATATCATGTTGACCACCTTAGACAAAATTGCCCCACATAAACAGAGACGGAGCAAAAATAAAGCACACCTCAACAAGTGGTTTACGCCTAAACTAAAGGATTTACGCACACTGAAAAGAAAGTGTGAAAACACCTGGAGATTCTGCCCATATAGCGAGAACAAAAACAAGCTATCCTCAATCTCAACACAATACAAAAATGAAATATATCTAGCCAACGCCAACTCAAGTATGAAAGAACTATATTCCATGTTAAAAGAATTGGAGTCACCCATCCCAACACCTGATGTATGCATTAAAAATAAAACCTGGTGTTCTGAGATTCACCAAGCCCTAACTAACAAAATAAAAACATTACAAAATAAAATAAAAACCAAAAAAGATGATCTGAAACCAGCACAGCTGACTAACTCCTTGCCACCTAATGGCACAACACCAGCACAAAATAACAGATTCCGCTTCACTAAAATATCTGTTCTAGAGGTAGAAAGAATCATTCTATCACTTAAACCCTCGAACTGCAAGGGTGATGTCTGCCCAGCACACATTATAAAAGATGCGGCCAGAGACCTCTCCCCATTAATTTCTAAACTTATTAATAGCTCATTCTCTACTGGAATTGTCCCAGCCAACCTTAAACAATCCTGGGTACTCCCACTTCTGAAAAAACAAACTCTAGACCCTCTCATCGCTACTAACTACCGTCCTATCACGACGGTACCATTTCTCCTAAAAATCCTGGACAAAGCTGCCTACGTCCAGATACAAAAATACCTCAAGCTCCATAATCTTCTAGGGGTTAGACAATCAGGCTTCTGACCGTTACACGGGACGGAAACGGCGCTGATAGACCTAAAAACCCAAATCGATGAGCTAAGAGACAGCGGGAAGACTGCCCTTATCCTATTACTAGACATCTCAGCGGCATTCGACCTGGTGGACCACAAGGTCCTCTGTAGGCATCTGGACTCAGCAGCCCACTTCTCTGCCGAAGCAGTTAGATGGATAGAATCATTCCTGAGCGACAGAACAATAAGAGTGTTCTCCCCGTCTGCTGAGGCTGACCCATCCCCGATAACCTGCAGGGTGCCTCAGGGCTCCTGCGTGTCGCCTACCCTCTACAACATATTCACCAAGCCTCTGTTCGACGATCTGGACCTTCTGGGTATCACCTACACCAACTATGCTGATGATACACTGATTTTCCTCCCGCTGTCTGGGGATCATGACAAGGACTTGGCATTGGTGAATAGAATCTATCTCATCATTCAGGCATGGATGGCCACTCACGGCCTCTGCCTGAATGATAATAAGACAGAGTTAATAATTTTGGGTACCCCTTCCAATATCATCAAACTAGGTCCTGTATATACCTCATTCATCATTGATGGCAACATTAGCAAAGTTTCTAAGGAAGTAAAAACCCTGGGATTCTATCTGGATGCAACTATGTCCTTCAATAGACACGTGAAATCCCTGGCCTCAACTACAGCATACACTTGCAAGATGATCAGAGCGGGCAAGCCTTTCTTGTCAAATGACAACTGCATTATTCTGGCCAGAGCACTAATCTCATCAAGACTAGATTATTGTAACACCCTCTGCTGCGGCACTAACAAAACTAACATCCATGAACTCCAAATCTTACAAAATAATGCTCTCAGAGCAGCATTAGGCATCAACAAAAGAGTACATATGACCTCCATTAGACACCAACACAAATGGCTCTCCACACAAGAGAAGATACAACTAAAAATTGCCTCCTTAACTCATAAAGCATTACACAATGCTGCCCCCATCTACCTAATTGACAAATTGTCAAGAAGATCCTCTAGAACCATCAATGCCAATTGTCTCGTGGTACCCAGATTCAAATCCATTAAGATTGGTGGCAATAGCTTCCCGGTGAAGGCTACTAAACTCTGGAACTCCCTACCTCACGAGTTAAGAGCTGACCAACTCTACCTTAATTTCAGAAAGAGTTACATCGCCTTTCTTAACGAAAAGGCATTACTGCCTACGTGACTATTGCATAACCATCTGTAACTGATCACTCTACATGCCTGCCTTTGTAAATATGATATTTTGCCTTTCCTCTATCTAAAGCTATGACTGTAACCATTCTATCTACTTTGCAAATGTACCTAGCTTTTATGTCTTCTGTATTTACTAATATGTTACTGTGATTCTCATTATGCAACTTGTAAGCTTTGCATATTCTTTTTGCTGCGTCCTGCTACTTCTGGGTCTGGTGCGCAGTAGAAATTCAATAAACAAACAATGTGTGCCACACTACTGAATCCATGACTAATATTGTGCCAGCCCCATAAATGAAAACAAGCCAGTTAAATGGCATGCCAGTCAAAGTTGTACACCTGTTTGAAATATTGTGGCTAGAACTAAAGCACTAGTAGTAAATACTGTGAACATAGATATAATGCTTCATCGTACCTATGTTAGTTAATAAATTAAGCAGAATTGACAAAATAAATCATAATGACTTACATTAGGTTACAGCCACCACGTGCAAGGTTTGGAGTGACAACGGCTTAAATATTCTAGGCTGCTTATAGTAGATGAGTATTTGTAAGTTGGTGGCAGTTTTGCTGAGAGTAAAGTAGGACTGCACTTGTGTCTTGGGTACCGCTAGATGAGTAGTGTTCATGGTGTCTCTATCGTGCGCTGCATGTAGTAATGCTGTCCTCAAGATGGCTATCAACAAAGTTCATGTAATCTTTAAAATTGTATTTATTGACAGATTTTACCTTTCTCATTTGAAAGGTATCTTTAGGCCTAAAAAAAAAGTGGATCTAACAACATTTACTCTGAAGTGAACGTGGTTTGAAAAATGTCCATGTTCATAGCGTGAAACCTCATGGAGCACACCTATCCATGTAACATTTCAGAAATTGCTGACTTATTTCAAGTTGGAACAATGAGTATATACTAGGACTGAACTGTTGTGAGCACGAGCATCGAGATGACCAAACTCGTATTGCTTTCTTAGCCTAATTCTATAGATTACTTTAGTAGATCACTTAGTGTGATCAGACTCGGCTTTTCTGAAATCAATCCTCTTCATTGACCGTGACTGCTAAGTTCCATACGGTGTGAGAATAACTATCTCAGTTTCTTTCTTTCACACTCCCACATGTCTGTACAAGGTGGGTTATTTGCTAAACATTGGCACAGTGGACTGCACCCTTTCATCAAAACTTGCATCTTATCAAATACAGAAAGGAGTCGAAAGGACATGGTACGGGAGTCCTTTCTCCATCCTCATGTCCAACGGGATATGGAATTGTTGGGATGTAAATGGCCCTCTTGGGTCCATATCATGACCTGGTAATTTAACCTTCAATGCATACGTGCATTAAAGTCCTTTGTGTAGGCACTAACGTTTTCCACCATGTAGGTGTCTTAGAAAACAAGCTTGCATGTTTAATTTTCCATGTTTATCAGCCCAAAACATGCCAGAGCAATGATCCAATGTATCCAGTGCCTGGTTTGGAATTCCTTCTTTTGTTCATATTGAATGAAGTACCAGAAGGGTGTGTTATGAACTTTATTAACTTACAGGCTTCAGACTAGTAGGTAAGAGGTAGAACAGGTGGGAGACATCCTTCCAGCTTAGCTCCCATAACCTGGATGACCAACGGTCACTCATGGCACCTAGGCACCCCAGGTTGCATGGCATTCCACATTCCAAACCAGGTAGCTGGTGCAAGCAGCATGCTACACATCCCCTTCCTTATAAAGTACCAGAAAGGCAACCACACATTCCACACCACCAGACAGGACTTACTGCACCCAAGACCTAAGACAAGCTCACCACCAACACATCCACAATCCAAAAATATCCACAAAAAAAAGAGTAAGCGGAACTAACTTTCCACATATCAGGAACCATCATGGGATATTCTCCTTTCACCCCAGGGGTTACGGGCCTGCCACACCCGACATGCATGCATCCCTCAAAGAAGCACATCACCACTTTCACAACCAACAAGTAATATCAAGAAAGACCGAGGCCTGTGCATTCGCATAACCAACACATTAGAATCCAGTGGGGCAACCATCTACCACATCGCCAAAAGACTCAGACCAAAACCCATCTTCACCACGTTCCCTAGAAGACCATGAAAAGCAGGGAATGTAGAAAAGCCACAAACACATCAAAGAGCGCAAAAGAAACATAACCACACCGCAAAAGAAACAGTGAGTCTAAAGATACACACTTATATGGCTTCATTGCTCCCACACATGTGTGCAATGTATCCAGATGGCAAAAGGAATAGTAGCATGCTATTAATAGGTCAAACCTTTAATGTGCACCTTAAACCTTAAGAATGATATTCTGACACAAATAAACTGTATTGTGCTCGTATCCCCCTAGACACCAGCGGACTTACTATTGCATAAATACATCATATACTTAAATGACAGACACCTGTCCTACATAGCATCTCATAGAATCATCATATATTCAAGTGGCAGCCTACAAACTTATATTTTCCTCAAGTTCCTTAAATTTTGATCATGCACACATGTGGGCTGGGGGGCACAGTAAATTACACATTGCCTGCCAGCAGTGTTGATCAGGCACCGCTCGCAGAGAAAGGATAAAATATCATCCAACTGAGCCCCCAAGTTAAATACTAAAGATACCTTTTTCATGTGTTAAACACTTTGCCATTTGTAAAATATATTTTAGTGTTTGACATTCTCCCATTCACGTCACATAACACTGCCCCACACAACCTCAGGAAACCTCATTCATTTTGCATTTAAATGAATGGGGTTTGCTATGGTTGTACATACTCCTTGTGTACTTCTGTGGTCCCGGTGTCCATCAGGAGGCAGGAAGCACTCGCGGAACATTAGGACCACGTAAGTACAAAAGGAATATGTGCTTTAAGTTACAGGCATCAGGCTAGTGGTAAGAGGGAGGTGTAACGGGTAGTAGGCATCCGTCCAGCGTGGCTTCCATAACCTGGATGGCTAACGGTGGCTCATGGAACCTCGGGGCCCTCCAGGTTCCCTGGCATTCCACATTCCAACCCATGTAGCTGGCGCACGCACCATGCTACAATCGGCTTTGTGCTGGGATGGAATGCCATGACCCGGATGACATGACACCTAGCAGGCTGTCTTCTGTGAATGTGGGCTTCTTTGTGCCAAGTCTGTGTGTAGTTCCGCCGTCCTTACTGTTGGCCACATGTTGGCCCGTTTCCTATTTATCTGCAGCTTCACGTGCATCGGGTTTTATCCCTGCAAGGCCACGTGAGGCGCACACAGGTGTGTGTTGTGCTCAGGGGTCAAGTCATAAAAATAAAAGTTGGGGGACTCATCAACAAACGCAATGGGATGTGACATCACCAGAAATTAGCATATCAAAGTGAAATATGAACATTTCAATACATTGGCTTTGCATAACCACCCAAATTGCACAGGACGAATGGCATTTGCTTTTCATAAAATCGTCCCAAACACAAAACCAAGAGAGGATGTTTTCCTCTAATAGTGTTTTTGAAACGTTAAAAGGTGTGCATGTTTTAAACTCCAAGAACCAATACAAATGTTTTCCCTGGTATTTGCAGTACCGAAATGGGACATTTCATCTTTAGTTTGTTATTTTTCATCAGGTGATATAGTGCAGTGGTGAAGTGTCCGGTCCTGCAAACCTGACGACTGCCTTTCGATCACTGAGGTCGGCGTTAATTCATAAATTCAAAGATGACATTCAATGTTTCTCATTTTAGCTGGGGGGGCTGAGTTACCCTGTGAAAAAAGTGGGTGGACGCCTCTCCCCCTCCCCCCGCGTGTTCCCTCTATTTGAGCCCTGGTTGTGCTGCACATGGCACTGTTTCCTTGTGGGAAGCTGTATGCTGGCCTAAGTTTGTTTGTCTAACTTCTGTTTTCGTGCATGTAAGTCTGAACTGAGGTTCACTTTGCCTGTCGGCTGCTGCTTGAACTGTGTCTTCTTTCTTCTCTTTGGGCAGTGGAGAGGCAGGTTACTTCTTGTTTTGGCTCCACGGCCATTATATTTTTTCCTTCAGCCATTTTTTTGTTAAATTTAACTTTAAAAAAAATATCTTCTGTTCATAACCACACAATCCAACAAACGTAACCACGTCTGCAAAACTAAACGTCCGTACAGTGACACCTAAATCTAGTGGATCACCTGCCATAAAATGTATCTAATTATTGGTAGTTATCACACTTTGCAAAGGATGATTACCCGTTAATTGTAAGCGGAGGCACACAAGGAACGACGTATAAGTGCATTATTCCACATTTCTGTTACAGCCATGATGATTGTTGGCAAGTTATTACCTCTCAGACACTTGTCCAGCAATCTTGATTTGGATCAGTTTGTAGGTCTCATAACTGATAAAGTTCCTGGCAACCTCCGAACTCTGAACTTGTCAAATGGTACAACATGTCTATGCAATCCAAGGCTCTGCATGATCAACATTGTTGCAATTCATAGGGAACCTTATTGCGTCATACCAGTACCTAATGTGTCACCTCCCTCATTTAAATGCCTTCTAACATTCCTTCTAAATAGCTTCTAAATTTGTAAGAAACTGGTGGGATGTTCGAGTGACAACTTGACTTTAGAATGTTTTTTTGTAAGATCTCGTAAAATTCTGGCATGATCCTTATAAGAAATATTGGGCTGTTAATTCATCTTCATAAGTATGCTAATCGACCATTCCCCTCCCCTGTTCCTCCTCCATCCCGGCTCCTCTTCCGCCCCACACCATTACTTGTAACCCCCTACATGCATATCTCCTACATACAGCGCTCCACTGCTTCTCATAGGTTTGCGTTGGTTATAGGTCAAAGTTTCGAATGCATAGGATCGAATGACCAAAGGGTCGAATCAAAAGGACCGAAAACCAAAGGGTTGTTTTTTTCGGGGGGGGCGCCCCAACCCCCTTTTTTGTGTTAAAAATCAACCCTTTTGTTTTAGGTCAAATTGAGTCGACCCTTTGGCATTCGATCCTTTTGTATTCGGTACTTTAACTGGACAGCGTTTGGTGTTGTATAAATGGCATACGTGCATAGTAACATAACATAAGTCTGCCACTTCCTCAAAAAATAATGCTCAGTTTTGTAAGAAAATCCTTCTTGAAAGTGTGATTTACAGAGTACTTTTCCCCTAGATTAACAACCTTTCTTGGGTTTGAAATGTAAACATGTCAATTTCTAGAACTTCAAAAAGGAAACAATCAAATTGCACAATGCCATTCTTAGACCTAACGGTGGAAAAAAACACTTTTCCCAATAGTCCTTAACTTGCCTCTTTTTGTGAATCAAATGTTTCTGGAAGAGAACAAGTACTGCAACTTTGCCAGACGGTGCAGACTCCAGGACTAGTTAAATGTAGAATAAGGCACAGCGGAGTTGCTTGCGTCAATCCCAGCACCATTTTCCAGATCAGACCCATCAAGACGTTCATCCACTTCCGGCCAGCATCTGCGGATACAAGTACAGAATAATATTGATACTGTATGCTGAGCCCAATGGTTCTACAGAGCAGCTGCCACTGCAAGACTTCATCTGCTACGGTTTGCACATTTCATCATCAATTGCTTACAATATTTAGTCTATTAATCATTGTTGCTAAGTAGGAAACCTTATTGACCATCTTCCGAGAAACTCCCTGTAAATCCCAACAGAATTCCAGTGTGCTTTTTTTTTTTGGCCAAATCAAATGTTTTTTAACTTTTTGTTTTAGCCTGTAATTGGTAGAAAAATACCCATCAAGAAACGCTGCAGACGACTCGGGTCGTGTCCAGTAATCTAAGTTCATCTCTGTTTGCTAAGCACTGCATGTGATGAGACTGAAGCTTTGGGGGAGGGTCGTCATTGCCCTTAATTGTTCTAAATAAGTAGGCAAGTCTGATACATGCAAGTTGAATACTATGGGGGTGAGTCACATTCTTGTTAATGGCCTCTACTAGTGGGTGGAGCCGTTGGGTGGAACCTCCTTTCTGTTCATTACTACACGATCAGGGCATAGTGATCAAGCCCTTACCAATACCTCAGTGCTCCATGTTCAACTATAGTATAGCACGATCAACCGTATGAAATGCAGAATTAGAGTCGAGGAGGCAATGCATAGAGGTTGCTGCCCTTTTTGCTTAGCTGTTTGTGCTAGTTGTATTAATACCCTTGCCTTTGCAGAACTCTGTTTGTGCAATGGCAGTATCTCATTTTCCTTAACTCACTTTGATTTCATCCAGAAGTGTCCTAGCAAAGGTCATCTCAGGCAGAACAGCAAAGCGATCAGTCAATAGTTGAAAGTAACTAACTTATTGCCCCTTTTGTAAATTGGAATTGTAGAGGAGCAGCTGTAAACATCTGCAGGAGATCCCACCCTCCAACCTCCCCTGTATTGGAGACCTGCGACCGTGCCTTGCCTGACACCAGCTATCGTGCCAATACCCAAGCGAGTATTTGGAAGGAGATACCCATTGAGACAACCCTATCGAATGTACCCCCGAAGTGATGACAACCTGCAGGGAGAACTGCCTGAAGGAATATGAGAAAGAATAAAGCAGATTAATTAATGATGTCATAAGAAAGTGTGCACAATGTCCCGAGATACTAACTTAAGATAATGTATGAATCCTAGAGGACGAATGACAAAGTAAAGAATCGAGTAAACTAATCACTGTGGAAAAAAAGATTACACGTTAAGTGCTGCAGAAAACAGAAATGTACAGATGCTGAAACGCAAGGTAGATCAGGTCATCATAGAGGCTAGCTATGATCAGTAAATGGAATGTAGGCAAAGCCGCCATTGTCCAGAAACACGGTTAGGGTTGAAACACGTGTTGGCGTGGCGTTTTCTGTTCATGGAATATTAAAAACCCTCTGCTAAACTGTATTTTTGATATTTTGGCCATTTATTTGGAAAGAACGTGTGATTTCCTCACTGACCATCTTTAAGTCATTACAGTTTTTGTAACACGTCCTTCTCAGACATAGGCTGGCAGCGCAGACAGTGAGGCCTCCCCAAAAAATCTTGTTCATTCATTTAGAGTATGCAAAACGGACTAAATCGTGGTCTCCTGTCACGTGAGCCAAGGATGGAAATGGAGCTTGAACTTGGAGTTCCAGACACGATAGTGAGCGCCCTCACTCCCGTGCATTCCCAAAGATGAGAATGCTCTACAAGGCCAAGTACAAAGACAATTTCATGGCAGAAGGTATGGGTGATGAGAGATGCTGGGCTAATTGGGTGGTGAGGTAGCTTCATGTCCTATCTCCCTGCACCTGGGTCTGGGATTACATGTTTTAAGAGGTAGGCATAAGTTGTCCACCTGATAAAGGACAGCCAATGACAATCCTACCTCCTATAGTGTATGTCTAGATGTTTCCCTTAACCAATCCCGACCCTTGATATGTTTTTCTCTATTGCCACGTAGTATGGCAGCACTCTGACACATTATTGAGTATAAGAATTGTATTTTATGTGAGATCATTGAGAGACTGAGCGTACGTCCGTTGATGTTCGTTGTAACCTCCCTGTTTTAGATAATTGTTAATAACACAGTGACTTGCCATCTTCCTGAGCTTGTCCGGTCATTTGGACTCAGAATTATTCTTGTGTAATTCCATCCATTACATATACACTTTCCAAAGGGCCATAAGGTCATAATGAACATGTTTTTCCACCAGAAATATGTGCACTTAACCAGCCCCATGGCCACAGCGTAGGCTGCTGGTATGTACTCCAGTTTTACACTTTAGAAAGTGTGCTTAAGGCACCCGTCATTTTAATGGAAGCCCTGCTGCTGGAAATCGGCATCTTGCAGCGGCAGCTGTGAGGCTCGGTACCGGCAGCAAGACCATACCCACATCCTCCAATTAATGGTGGGCTTGGAACTAGTCAAAAGGGGTAAACCTAAATTGAAGACAAGTTGTTAATGTTTTCTTCTAAATGCGCCCAGATACCGGACCTCAGGTACTCTGGTAAAGCCATGCATTTGACGAAGGGACTGAAACCGGTAAACGAGCACAATAATCCGCCCGCACACTGAGAGACTGTTAATGCTGTGAAGGTCAATGAGTAAAACCATTCCACATCTTTCTAATAGATTATACGAATGATGGTGGGCCAAAACAGGGGCTTTAATATTTCAAGAAAGCCCAGGCTGGCTGTGGAGATACCATGCTATTAACAATAGTCACGTCGGAGTGTTCCATGTTTTTCCCCCTTTTCACATTCGTTTTACCTCACTTCTTGCCAGGGCACTGTTTGATAGATGTGGACCTGAGGTGGGTGGAGAGCCATAAGAGTATCTGATTTCAGCTACAGACGGGTTTCAATTTACATTTAACGATCTGGAAGGTCAGGGCGATGTGCCGGTAGAGTAGTCCGAGGCAGCGCGGCGGGGATGGCAGGGTCTTTGGTGAGTCCTGTGTAGGAAAGGAAGATGAGGCTGACTGTGTTGCACCAGTCATGAGTGAGTAGGTTGTGAAGGGCAAACAGGGAGTGGCCAGAGAGGTAAGGATCGTGTTTAAGGTCTTCGACAGTGGAGATGTCTGGGAAGGTTTTTGTCTCCCATTAATTAACACATTGCGGAACTGGATGGGTAAGGAGTGGAGGAGGCGGTCATGGACAAACAAAGCAGCCGGAGGCCATGAGGGCAGTAGATATGGATAATGGTGAGAAAGGTTGGAGTTAGTAGTGGGACCAAATCGTGCTGAAGGATGAGGGAAGAAAGTCGGCTTGAGGTAGAGAGGCAAATGGCCAGGCCATAGTAATGGAGTCTGACCATTTCACCTCATTGGGCAAGTCAAGGGGAGTTTAAGAGGGCGGCATATTCAGTTTGGAGTCCCACACAAAAATTCCTATGAGCAGTTTATGGGACCTTGTGAGAAAGTGGTGGGGCTTTGGACAGAATACCAAGAAATACATAAGATACTGATAAGATCATTGTTGGACAATCAGTTGGAAATATTTGTATGGAGAGCAGTTAATGTGACTCTACCATGAGAGTGGATGGGAACAGCTAGTGGCCAAATAAAAAGTAGTCGCGGAGTAAGATTGGAGGGCCAGACTTAAATGCTGTCACATCTTTGCTCCACTGCGGCTTTGAGGAAAGGGTAAGATTAGAGGTAGCTGGACTTTGAGGACAGAGGAATGCAAGAACCATGAGGGACCCCAATAAAGACTCGATATTGGAGTCTATTGTATGGTTCGAAAATGGAGCCAGCAGGTTTGGCTATTGGCATATATGCTTGGGGAAGTAGCACAAACGAAATGGGGAATAAGTGCGGAGGGGGAGGCATGGGAAAGGCCCACGGCATCTATTATTTAGTGGCAACGTTAGTCGTGGTTAGATGGATTTTACATCATACATTATTTTATAATAGAATGATAAAGCCGGGTCTTGTGAATAAGAACTAAAAATGGAAGCTCAAACATTGGGTATGCATTTTTTTTGAAAGTTTGGAAATATACCTATGAGAAATAAGAAACATTTTAAAACCGAATAATAATTGGGTAAACCAGAGAGAGAGAGAGAGAGAGAGAGAGCGAGAGAGAGCATTTTAATTTTACAAAAACTGACTCCAGTGGTTTTGTAATCTAGTATTTTTATTTTCGTTTGCAAACGTTGATCATACGGAAATGGTAAGCAGTCGAAAGTTTTGTGTTTACTCCCCTGGCATCCAAGGAACTCTAATGAAAAATGCAACACTACAAACAGCCTAGTGCTAAGGGGAGAAACAGCGGGAGTGCAGTACAACAAAGACGCCACAAAACAAATACATTCATTCATTGTTCATTATAGGCCCAATTCTAGTGCTGATTTCGGTAAAGCACCCACAACGGGAGCCCCCCTTCCCCCTCCCCCCAACGAGCTTAAACTCATTCCTCCTAGTGCCTCTAGATTTACCTCTTATTGTACTATTCGGAGCCGTGAGAGTCCAAGAGCTTTACAAAGGTCGTACATAAGACCTGCATGCTGCCCTTGTACCCCTTGAACCGGCTGTGCCCACTTCACTGTGCGACCACCATGTAGCCTTTAAGTTACGCACACGTCTCTGCAGCAGGCTCATTAACTCACAGAGCTGTTTTAAAAGATGCTCCCACTCTTCTCCCCCTTTGAATTCCCACCTTACTCATTCTCACGGCCCCTGTTGGGTCCTCCATCTAGCTCAGTGGACTAAAGCACATACACACTGACCAAACTCAGGCATATTGGGTCTCCCCACTTTCCTTTGTTGTGTTGGGGTCCAGTCACTCCACAGGGCTGTTTTAAACGTATTCGAAGCGTGGGTGATCACAGGCTTCTACACACCCTTTTAATTGAAAAATTGCAAAGCGTGAAAAATAAAACCCACAAAAGCATACGTGTCGCGTTCCATAGGGTGGTATATGTCCATCATGCTCCTTTTACCTTCCGGAACATGTAGTTATGATCTTACCCTTATAAACAACACAGGGCTATAAATCCTAGAATGCAAAGAGCAAACTAGGACTGGGCATGCAGCTGCCACTTGCAAAGAAGCCTGCTGCAGGTGTGTGGTGCTGCTGCCAGGCCAATCCAAACACACCCAGGCGAAAGCTGCTTGAAGAAGTGTGCATTTCTTGAAAAGAATGTTGTAAGCATGTGCTTGAGGGTGTGTGGGGATGGGGGTCTGGGGCTTTCTTCCAACTTCCTCATGCATTACATTGGCTGCCCCCTATGTGGGGGTTTGGATTTAAGGTTACTGAAAAGCAAAATGAGCAAGACTAAACCAACTGGGAGGGGGAGTACCAGCGGTCTTCTAGATCATGTTAAAGTAATGGATCAAAATGGTTAATTCCACAGCACATATTTCAGAAATGTTGGGCCGATGTCATGGACGTTGCGCTCTATTCTGTAGGGTAACTCTGGCAATGGTCCAATAGATGCCAGGTCACCAACCGTACAATCCTGTGCCCAAAAAAGAAACGCGAGGCCTCAACAGTATGTCAGCATTGCCACTGTAAAACCCACGTGTATGCTGCTTTTATGCAAAGAAAATCATGTGGCCTGCCTCATCATATATTCTAGCACTGCCCCATTTCATGTTCTCCCCCCCAAAGAAAACAATCATGCTTGCCTCAATGATATAGAACCTAACATGTGTATGTGTTGCTTGTACAGTAGCCTCCCATAGGAGTATCTTTGCATTGTAGACTGGTGACACATGTTTGTTAGCTAACTCAGTGGTACTCATTTTATTGTGTTACTGCAGAAGGTTGAATGACTGAGCGGGTCCATCAGGATTCGAACCTGTGACCATGACGTCAATTGCAGGAGCCTGTAGTGGATGCATTAGTCCACTGAGGTCCAGACCTGGCTATATTCCAGCGTTGTCCCTGTAAAACATATTTGCATGTCAAACTTCGGCCTGTGTCCCTCTTCCTGCCCCTCCTCCGTGCCTCAATACCAATCAGTGCCCATTTGTGCCACAATCTGCCCCTTAGTGATGAGCAGGAGGGGTAGACGGGAGAAGCCTATCACATGCTGCAGAATTCCTGTTCTGGAGCCATATCTCAAGACCTTTATGGAAGACAGGTAGATAGGGCCAGAGAGGAGGAGGTTCCAAGGAAGTTCTGAGCATGCACAGAAAGGATTCCATAGACTCGCATGACAGGACCTGCATTCCGTCAGCGAAACAAGTAATCAGCCATGGCTCATGGGTACATATCACACTCCATCTCGATGGAAGATAGACATTGCCCTCCCGAGGCACAGCCACCCACTGCACACATCTTCAATCGCCCACTACATGATATCACCTTTGCCACTAGAATGCTGTTAAGTTCCACAATAGAAATGTGGTCTAGCAGGATACATAATCGGTCTCCTTGACTCGCATACTCTTCCGACAGCCTTCACAACACCCATGCACAAGCCGGCTCTACATGGGTCGCTAGCAGGGACTTAGCCACCCCTACCTACCTCGTACTGGCAAAAATGCACACACGCATTCTAAATTCCTCTGACCAACCTCTCATACCTTGGACTTTGGTCCTCCAAGGGCTTTCACCTACAGCGCTTTGAGGCCATACCAATGGAACCCGGCGCTATACAAATGCCATATTGCATTAAATTCCTGCCACTAAGTACCCACATTTGCCCCTCTCTGCTGATATCCACCTGTTATTTTCATCTCAGTCCTATCGTTTACCCCCCCCACGTTTTGCCTGTGTGTCCTGTGCTGTCTTAATTTTCCCAGCTATGCTGTGTTCTGCCTCAGTCTGGCCCTCAGAACGCAGTTCTGCCCCAGCTTCCACCATAGTGTCCCATTTCTGCCCCAGCATTGCACCTTTCCCCTTGCTGCTTCTGACAGTCTCGGCCCAACAGACACCCAGGGTTTGCTCCCTAAGCCAACTGGTGCTTCACGAATCTACCTCTCTGACTAACATTGTGTGTCTGGGAATTTGCATGAGTAAACCTCTTGAAGACGTGTAAAGCAGGAATGCTCAGGTTTACTGGCCGCGTAGGTTTTTTTTCCATCTCGTTTGGGAGCTAGGTTTGTTGCATTCTATGCATTGGTGCCAAATTCTGCTACAACAAACAGAGCGTGAGCAAGGTTGCATCGCCTACAAAGGTGGCAGGTGGCAGCAGAGAGAAGAAGGTGGCATTAGACAGTGACAGAATGCTGCAGTAACGGATGTAATGGCTGAGTTATATTGGAGCCACAAAGACGGGTAAAGACTTAAAGAGAGCAGCAAGATGGCAGAACTGACAGAAAAAGAAATGTAAACAGGCAGTGTGTGATTGTACAACAATGATCCAAGTTCAGCACTCACTGTGTTTCGAGGTTTACACCATTACAAACACACAGCACAGCAAACGCACTTACCTCTCACCATTAACATTCAGCGATGAAGCAAACCATTAAAGCGAAACATTTATAAACGAAAGGAGCCCTTCTAACTTCGCTTGGGCCACCCTTCCCAACATTAAAGTATCAGATACACTCGTCCCTGCTGAGTCCCATAAAATCAAATGCTTCCCGCAAGCTATAGAATTACAAAATAAACTAAGGAGGCAAAGTAATTCCAGTCATGTACCCGAGAGGATAGCTCAAGCCCAGCCCGCTCACCTTGGTGTGCTGCATCATGGCTTCAAGATCCTGGTTCAGCCGACTCGGCTCTTTATTCCCTCACAAGTAATAGTAGATATGTAATTACAGAGCTTAGAGGCTGGAGGAATCCGTCAAGAAGCACTATACAAATCGTCAAATTATTATGTCTGCTAACCTACTGGGGTGAGAAGGACTACTAAGCATGACCCCCCTCAATCTCACCCAACGCACCATTTGCACCCTTAGTGGGGTGACAGTCTATCGGGGTGCTTGGAGCCGAGCCGCTTGATGGCTGATTCCTCCACCTGCCATCTCCCTCCTCCCCCACCGACCCTGCCCCTCGCCCTCTCCTCCCCTTCCCCCATCCCACTTACCTGATTGCGGCAGTTGGGACCCGCTGCTGTAGCTCCTATCTAGTGTGGCCGCCATGGAAAGGGAAGAGAGTCTTCATAGGTAGTCCTGCCTTCCAATTCCATCGCCGCCATGTTGGTGTAATACTTCCTCGCCGTGAACAAGATGCTGCGAGACATCCCGTTCACACAGATAAAATACTTTTGTTTAAAAAAAAAACAATACTATTGCCACACATGTAGTATACTACACGGGTGCAAATGGCGGTATGCCCCTCGGTGGCTGGGCCCACCCTGTAGGTAACGGCCCGCTGGCCAATTTAAGGGCCCCGGTACAGCGAGAGTGGCGGGCCGTTATCTACAGGGTGGGCCCGCCACCTCGGGGCCTATTGCCTAAATACAAAATTCACAACACTTGTCATGACAGGCAATTGCTTGTAACAAATGAGTATCCAGGGAGTGCGGTGGAAGAAATGGATCTAACACAACACTGACACTGATCTATATATATACATATCCTATGCCATGCTCTCCTCTCTACAGTCTCTACACCATTGCTTTTGGCTCACGTGGTGGCATTACAGTGCCACCTATGAGCCGAAGCTAAAAACAGGAATGTTCTTTGCAAAGCGCAAGCAAGAACGATTCCTCATTCACGCAAACTGGATTTGATGATGGCATTTGATTAGTGCAAACAGTGCTCAGTGCAGTCCTGGGCAGCTCGCTTTGAAGTGCGTATGCTATAGCATCAGTGGCTTGGCTTTGTGAGTGGTAGCAATAACTTTAGTTTTACAAGCGTTCAACTTCACAAGATTCAAAAACACCCAGACCATCATTTCTGTAGGGCAGATGGTGAACTCTACATGCGAGTCCTTGATCTACTCTGGGCACGATCTGTGCCTCATCAGCATTAAACCTTTTACATGCTCAGAAGGAAGCAATGCCTGCAGCCACTGGATGAATGTAAACAATGCGGACTAATGAAGAACCCTGGGGGACTCCACATGCTTCGTCTCTAGGTAGAAGCAAAATTGCTACCGACGGGCGCTGTCAGACGAACCGCTGTGCACTTTTGAACCAACAATCCTTTCAGTTATTTTTTAGCAATCAAAAGTAGAATGCAGGAATGTTCAAGTGTTTCCCTGAAACTATATGTGTCCATTGCACAGAGTTTCTCAAAGTGTTGTCAAACAAATCTATAGACCTTATCAGTAATATTCACAGCGATCAGAAAATCAATCCCAAGGAAGCCCTTCATCAGGAGTTGATTTTCTGAAAATTATGTAGACCTGCATCCAGAGAGTATAACCGATTATGAAAAATATCAAAAAAACGACCTGTGTATAAAAAGGGTTTTCTAGTACCTTAACAGAGCCTGTACCTGAGACACATGGTCCCCATTGCAGATGTCACTGGGGATTGGAGGGTCTGTGTCTATGAGTATAATGGACCCATGAGGCTCACCGTCTGCAGAGCCCTAGTTCTCTCCAGACTGGACTACTGCAACAGTCTCTTTCTCAATCTTCCTACTGCTACTCTCCTAACTCTTCAACTTATCCAGACCAGAACCGCACGACTTATCCTTGGCCTCAAGCCCAGGCTCTGCATAATCCACAAGGCTAACTGGAGCCGGGTGCCCCTACTATCTTTAACGCTTTCTTCCTAAATACTCTCCTTCTAGAGCCCGCCGCTCGGCCTCCTCCAACCCTCTGCGGGTGAGCCTTTTCCAAACAGAGATTTGGGGGTAGATCTTTATCCTCTGCAGGTGCCTCCCTCTGGAACAGCCTCCCTGCCTCTCTCCGTCTTGAGCCAGACCTCCTTAAGTTCCAGAAACTCCTCAAGACCTTCATCGTCTCTTCCTCTTTCTCCCTTCCACTCCCCGGCTAACCACCTTTCTCTTCTCTCCTGCTTCTTTCTCTTCCCAACTTGCTCAGTTCACTGACTGGTCTCCTGGTGCACCTCCAGAGCCTCACAGGTCCAAGGCTCCCCCTCCAGTCCTGCACTTGCCTCTGGGCCTCTGCACTCTGGTTAGCACTACTGCGCTCAGAATACGCTCCATGGGAGGGGCAACCACTCTGCACTTCACCCAGGCCCTTGCTGGACTGGGCGCACTTGTCCTGTCACCCCCACCCCCTCGCGCTTCCTGTCTGCGCACTTGCACGACCGTGAACATACTATACATAGCAAGTTCCTGTCCTATCCTCCCTCTATCTCCCGTCCCTTGCTTGGTTGTACCTGAAATACACCAGCATAGGCGTATTAGTGATAAGCCACCACCAATCATTCTGAAATGTCACCAGGCCTAGTACGGTAGTTTATTGTTCTGTATGTCCTTTTTCCCCTCTGCTCCCCCCCTTCTCTCCCCACTCTTTGTCATGCACTTGCACTATCTGACAAATCGTTAGGCATAGTACGGTAATTTATTGATTGTATGCTCTTCTCTCTCCCAGCCCCCTGGCCCCCTCTCATTCCTTTGTGTCATGCACTTGCACTAGTTGAAATGCCTCTGGCCTAGTATTCTAGTTATTTTTGTTAAGATCATTCGGAATCTCCAAGGCCTAAGAATGACGACTGTAATCCTTTGTTCCCGTCCTGCCTTGAAGCGCTTTGAAGCAATTCACTTGTGTATAAGCTCTTTACAAACAAACAATTATAATTACATTGATGACCAACTTGTAAGTCAACAGATTTATTAATTGACCAGGCGCATAGAGCGCCCTCCTGGGACAAATGCTAGTGGTTGTTATAACATTATTCACACATTGACTCTGCCGCCCTATCACTGATTTTCTTGTTGTTCTTCCTTCTTTAATACATAACAAATGGCATTGATTATAACTCTGAGCGTAGCCATTACGGTTTGCATTGGAACACCTCTGATCAAGGGGCCTTTTCCCAAAGGCGTCGCAGCTTCAGAAGAGCATAACAATCTTGTGAGCAACTTAAGCATCCACCTACTCTCTTCTATTTGTTCCCTGATCCAAAGCCAGAGACCTGCCCTTTGTTGTGTTATTTAAAATGAGTGAGCCATACACTTCTAATGTATCCTGTACGGCGTTAAATGGCTGCTTTGTGCTTCACAATATAGGCTGCTCTTTCTAAAGTGGTATGGTCCGACATGTCGGATAGCCCGGCCTCTATTCTGAAGTAGTGGTTCCCTTCCTTGTGCCGCAAAGGAATTCTTCTTAGATCCATATCATCCACTGTGTTGGCACCTTTTTGCATTTGGTTTTGGGGTAGTTTGTATTAAATGATAATTTCCTTCGATAAACGAGTTTCAGTATTTGTCGCTATTGACATAGGTCCTTGGATATCTTGCCACCAATCCACTATCCCCATGAATGTCACCTTTAGGGGGGGACCATTCTCCATTCGGCGTGAAAGCCAGCTTCTGAAGCCTCCTCAAGATGATGACCCTCACGCTATGAGTAAATCAACTCTGGCTAGCTCAAAGGGGTCAAAAGTGATATTGAGTGGGTTGAGTGTCGTTCTAACACGATTCACTTCAGATTGGCTTTCGGCTGGGCAGACCTTGTATAGGGATTCAAAATGTCACCTGGTTGTTTTGCAAACGTTTACTCTGAGCAAAGCGTTCAGGTTTATTTATTTATAACATTTATGTAATGCCCAAACCCAGCGGTATCAGTACGTTTGTACAGAATAAGCAGTTCAGAACATAGTCAAAGACAGATGGTTTCGGCAAAGGGGGGGAGAGCAGGTCAAGGTGGAAAGTGTCAATATTCATATTTATCGAAAAGCTTCACCAGCTTCTTGAGGATGGTGTTGGGCGTTACATCTCTGATGCTGGGGGTAGCGAGTTCCAGAGTGACGGGGCGGTGACTGCAAAGCTTAGACCTCCAGCACCTGCCTTTTTGATTCTCGGAATGGCAAGGGTTATGCTGTCAGCAGAGCAGAGGGCATGAAAATATTGTTTATGAGAGATGCTCTTGTTTAAGTACAAAGGGGCAACGTTGTAGATGCAGAGATGGGCTAGTGTCAAGGTTTTGAACACGATACACGCTTTAATGGGGACCAAGTGAGCTTCGCTATTGGAGGCCGAGAAGTGGTCCGAACAGTGCAGACCTAGAGCAGGGGGAGAAGAGCTTTGTTTTGGAGCAGTTGCAGTTTCGACAGGTTGGTGGCCATGAGAAGATTGGTGGCCATGAGAAGATTTATTGTAGTATCAGATGTTTCACAGATCAGACGACAGACGTATATGATGGCGTATTTGTCAGGATCAAATGCATCTGTGCAAGGCTGAGGCCTTTCAGATTGGAGCACACGGAGCAGGAAAAGTTCATGTCGTAGGTGCTTACGTCGCCATTGACCTGGAGTAGTCTGAAAAGCCTCTGCTAAAGGAGTGTCAAAACTTGTTGAGTTATACGTGTGGTGGCATTGGAGGCGATTATAGTGCAGGTGACTGAGCTCTACACGCGGGAGGCTCTGGATGAGGAAGACACAAGGGGCCTCATTAGGACCCTGGCGGTCCGTAATGAATAGTGCCTGTACGGGACCGGCACTGTTCATTACGGGCTGCCCATTAGTGACGGGCCCTAGTCAGACCAGGCATCCTTAGCGGGTCCCGCAAGCAGTCCAGGATGCTAACAACGGGCCCGTCACTAATGGGCCCGTTGTTAGCCTCCTCCCCATTCCCATTGAGCCCTATGGCAGCTCAAATGGGAATGGTGATGTACCAGGTCCGGGTCCCGCGAAAGGGATTTACCGGGCCCTCCAAGGTCAGAAAGGCCCGGTAAGTCCCCTTTTGCGGGACCCAGACCTGGAACCCGGTATGGAGGTAGCCATCCCGCTTTTAGAGGCATGGCTACCTCCATACTCATAATGAGGCCCAAGGCCTACTCTTTATTTAGACATGCACTCAATTGACAAGCCTGGCAAGATGTTCTTCCATAGGTCAGAGTGGCATCCACACACAAGTTTAACAAGAATTCAGGAAAACGAATAGTTTAGCATATATCTGACTACTGCCAGAACATTGAGGCCTTGGACTAAAATAGATGTCCAGCCAGCTCTATTCGATAAATGTTGGCGTAAAGTGTTGCAATTGTCATACAATTGTGGAATGCATTTACTATGTTTATAATGTTCTGTGTATTTTTGTCATCAACTGATAACGCTACTACAACCTATTTCTTCAGAGGAAACATCCCTGGGGTTATTAGACAATTAGGTTTGCGCACAGCCAGTTACAACTGGTTAAGTCTCAGATATAGAATGAAGTTGGACATACACATATTGGCTAAGAATAATACATTATTATCCAGGGGTGGTTTTGTTTGGAAGCTTTTGGCGCAATTTGGTGGTTCTGGTCTCAGCATGACCTCAAAATTGAGGATACCGTCAGTCTAGACTCTAGGCTTTCAGTGAAGGACCTCTGCCTTTGTATCCATGACAACCTCAATGATGAAGCAGTCTCGGAGACCCATAAAGAGTTTGCAGGTGACCCGGCGAGAGAACAAAGGACGTCTGCTCCAGCAAAGCCCGTCTTTCTGATGGAAAGCGGCAGTGCTTCAGGTTTTTGACATAGGAACCCAGAAAGTTTCACAGAGCTGAATGAGGCACAAAGTCTCAGCACATCGTCCACATTGAGGATGACACAGGTCCGTGATTAACCAAAGGCTGCCACAAAAATAGGGAGGACCGACAATGAGGTTGAAGACTGGGAACTGGTTGTACCCACCAGTTCAAGTGAGGGAGACACTGTGCCTTCTTCCCCTTGTCGAAAGAGAGCTAAACCATTCGGGAGTTTGCTTTGTAAGCATTGTCGCAGAATTAGCTTCCTGGCATCCCTGTGTGGCCTGGTTTGCTTGGATTCAAGGCCCAACCTCCTAAATGGCTCTCCCCCCACCTCTACAAAAGCCAGGCTGGGGATGCCCCTGGCCCACCGATCGGGCATCCTGCAACATTCAAACCCTGAGTACAGCCACAGTCATGACATCCTCCCGAGACATTGTCTCGAGAGGATAGCTCAGGGGCAACGTGCTCGCCTTGGAAGTAAGACGACGCAAAGCACCACAGGTTCGATCCCCGGGTTTGCGCTTAGAAACCTCTGGGTATTAAGCGCATTATAAATAACCTATCATTTCATATCACTCTGGCTTCGATGTTGATTAGGGTGACTTGGACTCCCTGACCTTTCCGGTCCAGTCCATTCTAAGCAAAGGGTCCTCTTCCCAGACGGTGAGCTGAAAAGACCGCTTCACCAAATGTCTACCTCACTGTAAAAAATGGCACACTGGGAAGAATACAAAAAGTGTCAAAATAAGGCACCACGCCCACCAGCCTGTCTGCACTACACTGTATAAGAGAAACACGTCCTTCAGGTAACAAAGGGAGAACCAATTACTGTTATTGTGCACATAAGGAATGTAATAGTGCTACACAATAGACCTCAATGGGGGACTGGGAGCCTCTGCAACGTTAGCTATAAATACTAAAAAGTGCCCCTAAAACAAGAGGAGTTAAGCTGGTCAGTGAGGTTAAAAATATCTCGTTCCCTGAAAATGGATTAGGATCACAAAATTAGTCAGCCAATTAGAAGGGGAGCCCGTGGACTGGCTTGGGACATCTGCAATTTAAAATTTGTAATTCTTTTTTTTTTTTTTATTAAAGTGTTTTGGATAAAAACAACAAACCTTTTAACACTATAAAAACCTTTATCCCTTCAATAACAGCTCCAATTGCTTGAGGGAATGGCTGCGATTCATAATCATCCCAGCCTACAGTCTTTCTAAGTCAATGAAATGAGCAATATTGAGTTTGCTAGTATTGACTAATAGGAAAATTATGCGGCGTCCGTTCCGTCGTTCATGGCGACTCCGCCCGGCCCGTTAACTTCTCTAGTGCCTTATCCAGGATGGAATTTGAATGGCTGCTATACATAACCCCGGCATCCGTCCATTCATAACCAACACATACTAATAGCTCACACCCTTTTCCCCAGAAAAATGTGGCATGAGACCTGTTTGTTTGTTGGCATAAAAGGCCGCAGATTCTATTCCACAAAACATAAAACCAAACTGCACACATTTGTGGAATTTTTTTTTAGCCAGATGCGGCGACTGCTCCGTGTCCAAAAGGACCTGCTTCCCCCTGAAACCTCCTCCTGACTTTGCCACGAGCGGGTAACCCACGGCTGCAGCTGGATGCTGCCTACCATGCTGGCCCCGCTCGTTATAAAGGGGGAACACCTCCCCTTCCTTTTGTTCGCCCTTCGCGGGCTTTTGCACAGATTTGCTGCGTTTCTTTTCGCTGGCTTTTCCTTCTTTTATCGCCTTGTCCTGGTGCCTCCCCCTACTTCCCGCGGGAAGACACTGCCTGGGTTATTGGAGGTGCCTCCTCCATTTTGCTGTGCTTTGTGTTCGTCGTCACTGACATTTCTACTGATTTTAAGAAATGTCTAGCAACATCAATTCCCTGCTAAGATTTTCCAGCCTCTCTTAATTGCGAATTTCAGTAACTTGTCACCAACATTTATCATGTAACGTGACCCTAAAGATGTTTCTGTGGAAATCCTTTTGTTTAAGCAGCTCAACACTCGACTCGATTGTCTGAAGCGGCTGACACCGGGGGTCAATGCAGCTTGATGATAATTTTGTCCTGTGATCTGCGTGCTCTGTAGTGCGCAAGAGGTCCTTTCCTCTAACCCACGAAGTGCGTGGAGCTCGGAGCTCTGTACCTGAAACGAAACTTCGTATTCCTCCGTTCTTGGGTTGAGGGGCTGACGTGATTACTCTGCCCTGCCCTATCTGGTTGATGGAAGTTTTGAAAGTAGCAGAAGCCACGCGCCAAAAAAACATAGTTGTTGTATTTTCAAATGTGCCTGCCTGTAAATATTACGCTGTTGGTGCTGCTGGTGTTGCTGGAGGGGGTTAGGGCCGTAAGGGCTGTGATTTTCTCTCTTTACCATCTCCAGTTATTCTCCTGCTGTGGGTTAGGGGGGCACTGGGACGTTGCTGTTAGAACGTCATAACGTCATCATCTTCTTAACACTATACTGCATGTAAGTTACCATAATGACTAAGACAAGCACTGAAAGTGGAGTAGCTAAAAAAAAAAATAAACCGTTCAGGAGCCAAAGAGGCTCTGCGCGTGCAACAAGCGGCCTTAATCAGAAAGGCCAACGTAATGAGCTCTTAAAGCAGTCCACAATCAAATGAGCTTTGCAGTATATGTCAGGACAGACCCTCTGGAGCAAGTCAGTGCAGTCACCTCAGTCCTCGGAGGGCCCTCGAGCTTCACTGACCATAAATTGCCCAATGGGACCATCACTAAGATCACTGGACGAGGTGCCTTCTTTACCTAACGCTATGAGCGTTATGAACAATAGTGTTTTTCCCACCCTATCAGTCTTGTGTCCTCCTTCTTTGACTTTTGGAGCTGAGGGAGAGGAAGAGAGGGAAGCTCGACACTATGTAGAAGAGCACATGGAGCATGACTGTGGTGATTGGAGTATACAGAGCAGCTTCCAGGGATGCTCAAACTTCTCGGGAGCCTCTATCCTCGTAGCATGTTCATCTCCACCACCACTTTCCGCCGACAGAGCCAGTCTTGAGGCTCTAGAACCTCAATTGATCGTCACTATGAGAACTGTGTGCGCAGACAGTCGTGTGCCTCCATGATTAATGTAGGCAGAAGCACTGTGGCTTATGATAGTCCAACAATTTGGCACAAGGATATAGCTTCGGACTGCCTGGTTAATCCAGCAACAACTTTTCCCAATACTGTGGCTCTTGTTTGCCTCCCCTTATCCTACCTTTTGCATCTTGCCCATTGGAGTCATCTTTTCCCTCCATCCCTGCAATTTCCATTATTGTAGTGGACCAATTCACTCTGCCCGCAGCTATTCATAATAGCCCTGCAGGCTACGCTTTATTGGGCAGTAGCATAAGACAAGACATGAGGAACAAAGGTTTGGAGCACCAAGACCCATGTATGGATAACTCAGTCCCATTCTGTGAGGCCTACATTGGATAAGCATGATGAACTGTTAGACTCTTCAGATCCCAGAATCCTCTGGAAATCCTAGCTTCCTAGTAGACTGCGTGAATCGCTTAAAGTATGCCTGTAATGAGATGAATCTCTCTGACATTTGGCTGAACAAAGAGAAAAATATGCAATTTATATGGTCAAATGTTTAGATATATTTTCTACCGTGACTAACATAATGGAGGGCTTTTTTAAGCAGTCTGCTTCGAAGCCCCACTTTGCCTTGGACCCTAGTGCAGGTGGTGCTCTGGCTGTGCCTGGTTTAAGTCAAAACATTAGTCATATGGCCATTTTTAGCTCCTGATCCAGGGCCTAGCCAATCCCATGGACATACAACCCAAAAGCCATCGGCTCAGGTCAAGGCTGATTGTGTGGTGCTTCTCCCTCCTCCCCCGCTCTACCCACCTGTTCTTGCTCGCCTGAGGCCCTGGTGATTAATGCGGCCAGCGGAAGCGCTAAGGCACCACCAGAGTTCTGCCTTCAGATGCAGAGCACTGGTGGTCCATATTTAACTGCTGATCCTTTGAAGGGGTGGAGGGAAAATAATGTAATTCTCTGTTTTAAAGGATTAAGAGATGGAAACAAAACTTCTTATAAGAGAATGCTGATTAGAGCCTTGTCTGAAGATTTAGGGATTCATGATATCGCCTTCCCTCTGTAAAAATATGATCAGATTGTATGTACTGTTAGGGCTGCAATATTTGGTTATCTCTTACAAATATTGACTTCCGATCATGTGTTTTAAATTGTCATGAAGGGCCGGCAGTCAAAGGTATTGACGTCTGTTAGGATGTAAGCGCCTCGGTCTGCCATCTCCACGATTCTTGGTACACTAATGATAAGCTTGTTGAAACCTCTGCTAACGCTATACATACAAGGGTTACTCCCCCTACTCCAGTAAACCGCCCCTCTTTGAACGATCTTATTATTGACTTGACTAGTGAAGAACTGGAAAACAGACTAGATTGCCCACCCCCTCTACAGAGTATTATCTCCAATCGGGCGAAGGAGAGAGTTTTTATAGTTTTGCACAACAGCCGATGCAGAGGGCATAGTCTAATTGGGGGCATCCCAGCTCTTAACCATATATCAGGCTGGAGACAACTATGCAGAGCCCAATGTTATTCCAAACCGTAGTAGTAAAAAGTGCTCCAATAAGGGGGCGACTTTGGTTGGGTCTCCATTACCTGTAGTCCGTCTGTTGAGATGGAATGGTGGCAAGGGTGGCTAATAAAACCGTGGACCCAGATTGGTTAGGTGGGCTACGAACTTTTGATATACTATGCCTCCAGGAGACATGGTTATCTGAAGATACATTATTAGCAAAGCACTTCCACAATTACTAGGTGTCATGAACCATCGGACGCGTCCCTTCTGGACTTCCTGGTCCCTGACACATAGGGGCTTGAACTCAGCAGGACTCCCAACATGGCCATCAAACACAGAACGCTGTTTACCAGTTTCCGCGTCGGACGCATCACGTTCTATAAAGCTGACATGCCCCTGCTGCCCTGCGAGTCTCAATGCTACCGCTTGCAGTGGCTAGACGTGTGCTGCCGTAGTTCGCTCTTGCTAACTTCTTTGATTCCTGGTTCCCTAATATTCCTCCTCATTCATTCCTTCCCTTTTTGTCTTCTCTTGCATCCCGGATCTCCGTGTACTCATTTTCAGAGTACACTCTTCACCATTTCCTGGACTTCCCGGACATTCTGAACAATCCCAGGAGTCGGGACACTGAACGCACGCTGGAACCCGACGACATACGCACAGGGGTATACAAGACCCGAACCGTGCGAAAGAAGAATCTATCGAAGAACTCCAATAAACAACACAGACAGGTGAGAAGGGAGAAACCTGTGACAGATTGAGACGCCAACAAACTGAAACTGATACGGACATGGAGGCGGCAGTTCAAGACCTCACATGGCATGCAGGAGTTAACAACAGAAGTACAGAATCTCAAAGCCGAGAATGCCACATTAAAACAATTAGTCCTGTCACGTGATTCCGCGACCAAGGAACGTGTATTGTTGGGCGGAGTAGTGGATAAATATGATGGTTCATCAAAAAACTTTCACGGATTCCTTGATTCCTGTTTAGTCCACTTTACCTTTAAGCCCTACTACTTCTCTACCCCCAGGGCAGAGGTGGGCTTTATGATTTTGCATCTTTCCGTGAATGCATTAACTTGGGCTACGCCCTTAGTTAATTCTGGAGATGCCCTCCTGGATGACTATGATGGGTTAGTTCAGGCTCTAAAGACCATGTTTGACCGCCCAGAACAGGTCTACAGTGCCCAAGAACGCCTACTGGATTTCCAACAAGGTTCCCAAGATATGCTTACCTATGTGACACGCTTTAAGCAACTGGCCAAGGAAGCAGATTGCTCCTCGGAGGCCTGCTTTACCCTTTTTTGAAGAGGACTGAATGAAGAAATAAAAGACGAGCTAGCCAGGGTAGCTCGCCCAGGTTCCTTCCAGGCTCTTATGGACCTCTCTTTACAAATAGACTTCCGTATCGAGGAAAGGAAGGCAGAAAAGAAAAAGACTAAAGTGCCTTACCAAAAGACCTCCATAGAACCTTCCTCTAAGCCTGAGCCCACTCCTGCCCCCACTACAGACCCAGAACCCATGCAACTGGGGGCCTTCCGCAGACCCATATCCCCGCAAGAAAGAATGCAACGGATTCACACCGGGCTGTGTATGCATTGTGCCTCAGATAAACATCTTGTGAGAGAATGTCCCTTAGCTCCTCCACGCTGTTCGGGAAACGCCAGCTCCCGATCCTAAATGGAGCACAGCTTTGGGAGAGAGATGTTTGCTCCACATCTATTCCATCTTTGAACTCTCCTGGACAAAACAACCTTGTGATCTTGCAGGCCTTTCTATCGCCATCCAAGAAAGAAACTTACCCCATTTTGGCATTGGTGGATAGTGGGGCCATGGGGATATTTATAGATCAAGATTGGGTCACTACCCACCACATTCCATATGAAACTCGAGGCATCATGCAACCTCTAGAGGCTATCGATGGAAGACCTCTCTCTTCAGGACCCATAACCCTACAAACCAAAGAGATCCACCTCTCGATAAACCATCATCGAGAGGTGATCAAATTTGACATCATAAAGTCTGCCCATTATCCAATGGTACTGGGTATGCCCTGGTTACAGAAGCACAACCCATACATCAACTGGGCAGCAGGATCCTTGTTTCTTGGTTCTGAACATTATATGTCTCACTGTCTATCCCTGGATTCCTCGTCGACATCCTCTGAGGGTACGCTGACAGACCAGCAGGGCCCATTCACGGTCTCAAATATTATCCAGGTCCCCAGGGCCTATCAGGATTACACTGATGTGTTTTCAACTGCCATAGTTCAGGCCCTACCCCCTCACAGACCTGAAGATTGCGCTATTGATACTGAACCCTCAGCAGTGATTCCTTTGGAAGGATGTTCATTCTATCTGAACCAGAGAAAAGGGCCCTCTGAGAATACTTGGATACCAACCTTGAAAATGGCACCATACGACCATTCAAATCTCGGGCGGGAGCTTTGTTGTTCTTTGTTCCCAAGAAAGATACTAAGGAGCTTAGGCCTTGTCTTGATGATCGTGGTCTAAATCAATGCAAGGACCGCTACCCATTGCCCTTAATCTCGGATATCCTGGAAGCGGGGAGAGGAGCTGTAGTCTTCACGAAATTGGATCTCAGAGGTGCCTACCATCTGATCCATATAAAGGAGGGTGACGAATGGAAAACAGCCTTTACAACACCCTTTGGTCACTTTGAATACCTGGTTATGCCCTTCGGACTCGCCAATGCCCCAGCGGTCTTACAACGTTTCATGGACTGGGTGTTCTCCGATATGCTGTTCCTCTTCGTCATAGTTTACCTGGACGATATTCTGATATACTCCAAGGTCCATCTTAAGCATGAAGAGCATGTTAAGGCAGTTTTAAAGCGGCTACGTGAACATAAGCTTCTGGCTAAACCCGAGAAATGCCCTTTCCATGTCACTACTGTTCACTATCTAGGACTTGTCCTTAGTCCAGAAGGAATTGGAATGGACCAGTCAAAAGTAAAAGCCATACTATCCTGGCCTGTTCCAACCACCGTGAAACAAATTCAATCCTTCCTGGGGCTTTCCAACTTTTAGCAGAAATTCATACCTTCCTTTTCTGAGATAGTTCAACCGATCATTACATTGTTGAAAAAGGATAGTCCCTTTCTCTGGACAGCAGCCCAAGATGAAGCGTTCCAATGATTGAAGGCGAAGTTTACACAAGCCCCCATCCTGTCTCAACCTGACATTGATCGACCTTTCCTAGTGGAGACGGATGCCTCCAACTATGCCATCAGAGCAGTTCTAAAGCAGGAATTTGAGGACAAGTTAGAACACCCCATCACTTATCTCTCATGAACTCTAACTCCCAGCGAGGCTCATTATTCTGTTTTGGAAAAGGAACTGTTAGACATGCGTCAAGCCTTCACAGAGTGGCGTCATCTACTCCTGGCAGCAAAACATCCTGTTCAGGTCCGTACGGACCATCGGAATCTTCAAGTTTTACAATCTCTGGAATGTAGGAATAGTCGTCAAGCCCATTGGGCCTTCTTCTTCACCCAGTACCAGTTCCAAATCCATCATGTCCCTGGGACACACAACATAATTGCTAACGCCTTATCCCGACGTCCCGACTATGAAACTCTTGAATAGCGGTCCTTCCCAAAGATGTTTCCCCACACAATTTTTGTAGCCCAAGCAATCAGCCTCCTGGAAGACATTCGGATTCAAACCCAATCCTCTGAGATCTGGAAGGAGTTTACATGGAAGAATCGATGGAATCTTAGAACAAAGGACGAGTATTTGTTCAAGGATAATGGCCTGGTCATCCCCACACAGAGACTACGACAAAGAATTATGAACTTCTGTCACGATACCCTTCACTCAGGACATCGTGGCCTCACCAACACTCTATGCTTAATACAAAGACAATTTTGGTGGCCAAAAATGAAAGTCGACGTCCAACTGTACATCCAAGCCTGTGCAGTCTGCAATCAAAACAAGCATGATAACAAGAGACCGGCGGGTCTCCTACTCCAACCAACGCTACCAACAAGGCCTTGGGTATTCATCGCTATGGACTTTATTGTGGAGTTGCCACCTTCCAGGGGATACACGACTATCATGGTCACCATTGATTTATTCACTCACATGACTCATTTTACGCCATTGCATAAACTACCATCTTCCTCAGAACTCGCTGGAATTTTCCTGGAAAACATATTCCGACTTCATGGACTCCCTTCCAAGATCATATCAGACAGAGGACCTCAATACATATCTCAATTTTGGAAACACTTATGCCGTATACTAGGAATCCAATGCGCCCTCTCCTCAGGTTATCATACACAGACTAACGGAGATACTGAACGTGTGAACCAATCCCTAGAGCAATATCTTTGTTGCTTCACCACCAAGGTCCAGGATGATTGTTCACTCTTAATACCTATGGCTGAATTCGCCTACAACAATTCGGATCACTCGGCTGTCAAGAACAGCCCTTTTTTTTGCAGCCAAGGATTCCACCCTTCGGTTTTACCATCCGTTCTCCCACATCGTACACCAGTACCTATAGTCGACTCCTGGATTGAAACCCTCATCAACGTACACAAGGAAGCCAAAGAACACCTCGAAAGGGCCCGAACTAACACCAAGCGGACTCCAAAAGAAGACCAGGGCCTTCTTATGCAGTGGGCGATAAGGTCTGGCTATCCTCGAAACTACTGCCTCGACACTTACGACCGAACAAGTTGACTCCCCTGTACTATGGCACCTTTTCCATAAAGGAAATCATTAACCCAGTGTCCTTCCAACTCAAACTACCAGACTCCTGGAAGACGATCCACCCAGTGTTTCACACGTCTATAATGAAACCATACGTCCAGTCCTCCCGGACTGCTCCAAGGTCTACCCCTGTAATTGTCGATGACCAGCTAGAATACGAAGTGTGCAGAATATGTGACTCCAGGTACAGACGTGGTCAGCTACAGTATCTGGTTGAATGGAAAGGGTACCCTCCCAGTGAACGCACCTGGGAACCAATCTCAAACCTTTTTATGGGTCTGGCGGCAACCCGCCGGTAGCACTGGCAGGGTTACTGCCGGACCCGTAATGAGGCCCCATGTCTTTGTACTCTTGACCATTCTAGATAAATATGTACGGGTAAGGAGGGGTGCAGTGTATGCAGGCTTTTTAGATCTAGCCAAGGCCTTTGATTTCATCGAACAACCTCTAACTCAAGAGATTGGGTGTCCATCTGCATTGCTCCATTTGATTGTTCGTTTATACGCCGATACTAGGGCCTCTGTCAGAGGCCATTCCAGAGCAGGGCCTTCAAGTGAGTTTCCTACAAATAAAGGAGTGCGTCAGGGCTGCGCACTTGCTCCCGCTTTTATTAATTATCTTTTTATCTGATACTATACCACCCTCGTGTCTGATGGGCTCTCTTCCACCAAGTTTGAATGGGGTGCTATACCCTTCTCTTCTCTATGCAGATGATGCAGTATTACTAGATCTGACCCCTACGGAGCTGGCCGGCAGCCTGGCCTATGCATCTAATTATTTCAAAATCAATGGTCTAAAATGAATTGAAAGAAAACCAAGATCATGGTGTTTGGTGCTAAAAAGAAACAAAATATAATTGGTGTATAGACGAGGTGATTCTAAATGTGGAGAATTCATATTGCGACGTGGGAGTTACATTCACAAGCAATTGCCAGTGGTCTGCACAGCTAGTAATGGTGGAAAACCACCTAAGGACTAGTTTGGGTGGACTCAGGCGGTTTTTCCAAAATTATGGCAGATTCCACTTTGATAAATGATATGATATGATAGGTTATTTATAACGCGCTTCATACTCAGAGATTTCTAAGTGCGGACCCGGGGATCGAACCTGTGTTGTTCTGTGTAGTCTTGCTTCCAAGGTGAGCACGTTGCCCCTGAGCTATCCTCCCGAAACCCATCTAGGTTGCTGGTCCAATATGATAAGTGCGCAACAGAATTATTTTCCCCATAGTATTGAGCGGTTTATTCAGCCATATTATGGCAGCGAGGTGTGGGGATGTGTGAGCTGTACCTCATTGGACCATATTCATTATATTTTGTTAAGAAAGTTGATAGGTTTGATGCCCAGCACCAGTCCTGGACTGACCTACCGGGAAACCGGGACTTTCCCCGGTGGGCCTTGGGGTCATAGGGCCTCTTTTGGGGGAAGGATACATAAATAAATGACTGGGAACGAACATCCAGGCCAGCTATCCACTGGCTGCAGCATTTCTTTTCTGCCCTTGCCGACCCGCTGAGTCGACCCTGTGGCTCACGGCTGTCCCTTTGTGAGGGGAATCGACTGCACGTGCCCTCTGCTGCACTCGTATCACATGAGCAGGTGCAGCGCAGACCGGGCCGACCTGACCTCGGTGCTGACTCAGTGACTCTGCTGCAGGTGAGTGTAGCATGCTCCGCCCGCCAGCCCACGAGGGAGGGGAGCAGCAAGGACATTAGGGGCTGCCATTTCAGGTGCGATTACTATTAGAAAATGTAAATGTTTTTTTTTTATTTTGGGCGATCACTGGAACTCACGCACGTTACCAATCTTTCCAGAAATCCATAACGCCGAACGTGCAGCACTTGGTCCTCGCTTGCGCAATTAGGGCCCTCTTTATGTTGCTCAGCCATGTGAATAACGTTTAGCTGTGTGCGAGACTAGGGGGATATACCGGTGCGCAACATGTGTTGGGCTGAAATGGATCACAGTGGCTGTGACACTCTGCGTGCTCTCCAGTTCCCCGTTTTCAAAATGACTTGTACAAAGTGGGAGCCACAAGTAACACATGCAGCAGGGCGCGCGGCATCCAGGGGCACAGGGAAATGAAGCGTGTTCCTCAATCTGGCATTTCTATCTTCCGAACTATTATTACTTTAGGAGTTGTGCATGTCTGCATACTCTCAGTGGGTGTTCAATTCTGTTTGCTTAAGTGACTTTCTCATGACTTGTTGGCGATGCATCATGGAATGGGTCATTTTGTGCCATAAAACAGTATTTTTGCAGGATTTTGGTTGCACATCTTTCATGGAGTCGATGATGCAATAGTGAGCCAGGATTCAAGAGAGAGGTGGGCAGTGTGCGAGAAAAAGAGGTTGCACGAAGGTGGGAGAGTGCCAGGATGAAACAAAGAGGGTGTGTGTGCAGAGGTGCAAGAGAGCAAAGGTGCAAGAGAGAAAGATGGGGCGTGACAAAAAGAGTGTGTGCACGAAGGCGGAAGAGAGCCAGGGTGCAAAAAAGAGGGTGTGTGTGCAAGGGTGCAAGAGAGCCAAGCTGCAAGAGAGAAAGACAGGGTGTGAGAAAAAGGGTGTGCGAAAAAGAGTGTGTGCATAAAGGTGGTATAGAGCCAGGGTGCAACAAAGAGGGTGTGTGCAAAGGTGCAAGAGAGCCAGGGAGCAAGAGAGAAAGACAGGGCGCAAGGAAATGAGTGTGTCCACGAAGGTGCAAGAGAGCCAGGGTGCAACAAAGAGGGTGTGTGCAAAGGTGCAAGAGAGCCAGGGAGCAAGAGAGAAAGACGGGGCGCAAGGAAAGAGTGTTTTTCCACGAAGGTGCAAGAGAGCCAGGGTGCAACAAAGAGGGTGTGTGTGCAAAGGTGCAAGAGAGCCAAGGTGCAAGAGAGAAAGACAGGGCGTCAGAAAAAGAGTGTGTGCATGAAGGTGGAAGAGAGCGAGGGTGCAACAAAGAGGGTGTGTGTGGAAAGGTGCAAGAGAGCCAGGGTACAAGAGAGAAAAACAAGGCGCAAGGAAAAGAGTGTGTCCACGAAGGTGCAAGAGAGCCAGGGTGCAAGAGAGAAAGACAGGGCGCAAGGAAAAGAGGTTGTGCATGAAGGTGGAAGAGAGCCAGGGTGCAACAAAGAAGGTGTGTGTGCAAAGGTGCAAGAGAGCCAGGGTGCAAGAGAGATAAATACAGTGCGCAAGGAAAAGAGGGTGTGCATGAAGGTGGAAGAGAGCCAGGGTGCAACAAAAAGGGTGTGTGTGCAAAGGTGCAAGAGAGCCAGGGTGCAAGAGAGAAAGACGGGGCACAAGGAAAAGAGGGTGTGCACGAAGGTGGAGGAGAGCCAGGGTGCAACAAAGAGGGTGTGTGCGCAAAGGTGCAAGAGAGCCAGGGTGCAAGAGAGAAAGACGGGGCGCAAGGAAAAGAGGGTGTGCACAAAGGTGGAAGAGAGCCAGGGTGCAACAAAGAGGGTGTGTGCGCAAAGGTGCAAGAGAGCCAGGGTGCAAGAGAGAAAGACGGGGCGCAAGGAAAAGAGGGTGTGCACGAAGGTGGAAGAGAGCCAGGGTGCAACAAAGAGGGTGTGTGCGCAAAGGTGCAAGAGAGCCAGGGTGCAAGAGAGAAAGACGGGGCACAAGGAAAAGAGGGTGTGCACGAAGGTGGAAGAGAGCCAGGGTGCAACAAAGAGGCTGTGTGCGCAAAGGTGCAAGAGAGCCAGAGTGCAAGAGAGAAAGACGGGGCACAAGGAAAAGAGCGTGTGCATGAAGGTGGAAGAGAGCCAGGGTGCAACAAAGAGGGTGTGCGCGCAAAGGTGCAAGAGAGCCAGGGTGCAAGAGAGAAAGACAGGGCGCAAGGAAAAGAGGGTGTGCACGAAGGTGGAAGAGAGCCAGGGTGCAACAAAAAGGGTGTGTGCGCAAAGGTGCAAGAGAGCCAGGGTGCAAGAGAGAAAGACGGCACAAGGAAAAGAGGGTGTGCACGAAGGTGGAAGAGAGCCAGGGTGCCACAAAGAGGGTGTGTGCGCAAAGGTGCAAGAGAGCCAGGGTGCAAGAGAGAAAGACAGGGCGCAAGGAAAAGAGGGTGTGCACGAAGGTGGAAGAGAGCCAGGGTGCAACAAAGAGGGTGTGTGCGCAAAGGTGTAAGAGAGCCAGAGTGCAAGAGAGAAAGACAGGGCGTGAGAAAAATAGTGCGTCCATGAAGAGAGCCCTTGTGCAAGAAAGAGTGAGAGTGTGCGAGGGTACGACAGAGCCAGGGTGTTATCGAGTGAGAGGGTGTGCCCAAGCAAAGGCACACACAGGAGAGCAAGGGTGCGGGACGGGAATGGTGCACACGATGGAGAGGGGGCTGTAGGTGATGAAGATGGGGCTGTCTTGAGAGGGACAGGGGCTGCGTCAGCGGAAGCAAGTGATACGTGAGGAAGGGGGGGCTAGACGCAAAGGGAAGATAGTGCATGAGAAGGAGAGTATGTGCATTAAAGGGGGAGTGCGCAGATGGAAATCAAATAAATTGACCCAAGGCCCTGAGCTGCCATCACCCATGTTCTATTTCGCTCTCATTGTGCTCCCTCTCCTCCGAGCCTGTGATCTGTTAGCCTGTGTGTGTTAACTCCCCTTTTTGCTATGCCCTTCAGAGACACTCTGCAATCTTCCACCCATTTTCACATTCATAACAAAGAGGGTTTTTTTGGTGCTTTTTTAAAAGAAAACATTCGGTTTAACATTTTATGTTGAGAAAAAATAATGATAATCATAATCTGTCAGTGTCCCTTTATCACAAAATGTGCACAGCATTTACCTTTGTGTTGTTTAATGTTCCCTTTTCATACAGTGTGTCGGGTGCAGGGAGCTTTGCAAGAATGCTTAGTGCTAACCACTGTTCTTGCTCTAGCTTGAATGCCAGCAAGGCCGACTCAAACTCCCATCCTTCTAATGTTGATAAATGTACTACTATTATGTTGGAAAACAGTAAGATCGGATTTTACAGTGCTAAGAAGCAGTAGCAAGCACTAGATACAAAACAAGTGAATGAATCAGTCTCCTTTCAACCAACAGTTGTTTCTAATGTTTTATGTTGTCGGGTTCATTTAGCATGTGATTTTGTGCTCTGCAAATCAGCTTTATTAAACACACAGCCATGGTTCTAGTCTTGACAGATAACAATGAAGACATTAATATATGTTGATGCACATTTCATGGACGGATGGGAGGTAATGTGCATAGCTGGATAACATTGGAGACTGGGAAACCCACACACCCAGGTTCCAGACTTGGCTAAATTGTGTGATTAATTTTACCCAAATGGACCAATTTTCCTAACGGCTAAAGATAGATCACTGAGAAGTGATTAATTTCAGTTTGCAATATAAAAAACCCTAAACCCTTTATTGCTAAATTCACCATTGTCACGCCCCAGATCACCGAAATTCTGCACGCCCTAAACACACTCCTATCAACTCCACCAACTCCACGCCCTTTACGCCCAGGCCATTTTTACAATGTTTGCCTATGGTGCCCTTTATCTTGCTTATGCTAGTGATGTTGAACCATGGTAGACCCACTAGCACAGCTGCATGGGCAAATATGGCTACACCTGCCATATGATGGCAGCATCAAGGCACGAGAGGGTACCCTGTACCCTGTAAAAGATGACTATAAGCTGGCACTCCCCGAGGCTACATTTAGCATATTATGGCAGCAGCTGAGCAAGTGAAGCTGTATTTAGCATTTTATGACTATAACTGGCATCTGAGGTTTTAACTGACATGACCTGATAGTAACCGGGCACAGTGGCAGGACTAGCGTATGATATGATTGCTCGCCTAGGTGTACCCTAGGTGTGCCCTTGGCATATCTTGACAGCACTCATGGGATATCGCTATAGCAGCTTATTTAACATCTAGCTACCAACTAAAATACCCTTTTTTCTGCTTTAGATATATTTGCTGTTAATTGTGCACACATATTTTAGGCGCTTTTACTTTTGTTACATCACTTCCTGTAGGGTCATCAGGAGTGGGTGGGGTGGTCAAGGGGCACCAGATGCCCCTTCCAGTGAAGTCATCAGGTGTAAGATGTCATTTTCACTCCCCCTTGTATTTTGGTTAATTGACATCCTTAATGCCACGAACCCGGTGTTCATTTTTGCTATTTATTTTGCATTTTTAAAGCGCTCACACAGCCCGGGGGCATTGAGGTGCAGTTACAGGAGTTGTTTGTCTTAGTTGCATAGTTGTTTGTCTTAGTTGCGTATTTATAACGCGCTTAAATACCCAGAGGTTTCCAAGGCGGACCCGGGGATCGAACCTGTGTTGCTCTGTGTCGTCTTGCTTCCAAGGCGAGCGCGTTGCCGCTGAGATATTCGGTTCATGTTATAATGGTGAAGCTGGTGGTGGTGACAGGGGGGCGGGGGAGGGGGTGTTTTGGTATGCCATGCTTCAGTACCTCGTATCCGCTATGTGCACCATGGCGGTTACATTTTCAGCTGAAAGCTGTACTTTTTAATTAACAGTGATGCCCAAAATGCCACATAAATGTAACTCTGTTCCATAAAAGTTTGCTCTTTGTGATGCATGGTGCAATGCCCTGGATGTCTGGTATAAATGAGAACCGACTGAATCCTCAGTCTCTTTTTTTCCAGCCTAACTTCTTCCATCGCTGACACGTTAATTTCAGCAATTACACAACAGGGTCTGTCAAGCATAATAAACAATGAAGTTAAACAGGAAATACAAATTGTCTAGAGGTTTAGGTAATTAGAAAAACAAAATCTTAGAATTAAAAAAAAACGTCTTTGCTGTAGGTTGAAATGACCATTAAGCCCTGTATACCAGGGGAGGTGTTTTTATTGTGGGTTAATGCCCAACACCAAGTTATTGCTGCAGTCATAGCAGAGGGCAATAATTTGGGCAAGAGCATTATCCTAGGTGATAAGGCTATTAGCCCTTTGTGGTAAACTAAAACAAAAAAGTGTATTTAATGTTGGTTGTTAGGCTTCTGCTGAAGTCAACATATGTGCAAGGAGGTCAATAATTAAGCAATATGCCCCAAGCGGCGGGGGCATTATCGAGTCAGGTAATGCCTCAGGGCCCATAGTTAAAGCTTGAGCAAAGCAAGGGCCTTAACGAAGGCCCGGGGCATTACCGGACTCAGTAATGTCCCCGCCGTGAGGGGCCTATTGCTATTAGTAAGCTGACCCACAAGACTGGGGTACTAAAAGCATTTTTTTATGTCCTGATACGCTGCAGCGTTTCGGAACGAAAAAAAAAAAATGATGACGAAAATGGCCGCCGGGAAAGGAAAAACTGAGTCAGTTTTCCCTTTCCATGGCGGCCTTCGGGAGCGGACATGCTGGGAACAGAAGTGTTCACAACGCGTTCACCCCTGAAAAAGGAGAAATCAGAAGGCAAGTGGGGTTGGGGGGGTTGGGTGGGATGGTACGGGTGGGGAGGTGTGAGCAAAGGGAAAAAAAACATACCTGAGTCCCCGGTGGGGGGCGATGGCAGCTTCTCAGCCGTGTGGAGGCTTGGTGCGGGGATAGCCCCGCTTCGAGCCTCCTCATTGGCTGAGGGGCTGCATGCCCCACTTCGGGAACAATGGCCGTGGAATCCCATCTGAGGGATTCCCACCCGGTTAATGACCCGGCGAGAGCCAATCAGAATGTGTTTTACCTTCTGGTTGACTCTCGCCGGGTACTAATAGAGATTATTGACAGTCAATAATGTCTTACGGACGCTGACAGGTTCCAAACCTCCAATGGGTGTTATCAGCCAGCTCCCAAATTAAGCACGTGAGGCAAATCATAGGGCGCTTAACGAGGGTGAAAGAGCTGAGAACTGTCCATCCAGCCTAGCCATAGTGGGCTAGAATGTCAATGTGATATTGGGAAATACGGGCCAAATGGCCAAAAAATGGAGAGGATAAAAAGAAATCTAAGTAAGAGCCATTAAATATGTCCAAAGTAAAGCAGCACTAACCTGTGCGCTGGCTGCATGCCACTGATTGCAATGGTGGGAGGCTGGATAGCGGAGAATGAGTCGGACAGGAGACCGGTGGACTACGGAGTTGGGTGAAATAGAAGGTCGTGTCTGGGAGATAGAGAAAAGGTAAGGGGTGCCAGAAAACAGAGCAGGCACTGGAGCAAGTGTTAAAAGCCAGGAGGAAAGCACAGGAAAAGAATAACCAAGGTTATGGTGCAGGCGAGGATGAGGCAGGGAGGTGAATTGAGACAAAGACGAAATGGCACAGTGTGAGAGTGGGGAGCAGAGATTTGATCAGGCAGCCATGATAAGTGAGGTTAATTGCAGAGAAGAATGCACAGGGATCGAGTATACCAACAGGGGCCGAGCGACCGCAGACAGGCACATGAGGGGAGAGATAAGCAAGGAAACAGGAGGCAGCAAAGGGCACCGGTGTTGTCACACAGGGGGAGACGAGCATTCACTGTGGTGGAGAAGAGAGCCCTATATAAGAGGTTAATCCCTTCTCCTGCCCCATTGTTGCCAGGAATGGACTGGACTATAGGGAACTCTGGAGATTTCCCTGTAGGCCTCTGCACTCTGTGCCTCTTTTGTGTGGTACCCTATTTTATTTCCAAATGTTCGCATTGGAAATGGGTTGGGGCTGCTGAAAATGTGTAATATGGGGCCACTTTGAAAATTATTTCCAGGGCCTCTTTTGGTTCCCAGTCCACCCCAGCCCAGCACTCCGGTAACTTCTCTTGGATTGGAGATTGGGGTTTCTAGCATAGGCTGGTTCTTTTTCTCTTCCGGTTTAGCGGCATGATGCCTCAGAGCGTACGTGCACTCTATACATTTCTGTAACATAGGTGTACAGGCTGAGTTAAGGTTTTTACAATATGTCCGTAGACTAGATTCTGCTCCATTGCCGAATCCTAATCTCTTGAATGCAAGAGAAGAACTAGAGAAGGCGATAGGTTTGCCATGTATACCTGGCATAAGGATTGTTCCATCCTGTGCAAAAAGTGGAAAATTGGGTTTGATGATCTGAGGATCAGCACAAATACCAAACAGCAACTATCCATGAAAGCCTCCATGAAGCCAGAGGAGAACCTTTGTTCTTGCAACAAATAGTATGGATAAGTTAGGCTCGCTGGGGCATCTGAGGAGGGCATGTCAGATCTACCATGAACATTTTCCTTTGAGTGCTATCCGTTCACCGACACAAAGATGCATCATTGCGTTGATCCGACTGAATGTCTTGCCCCTTAGGGTGCGGTTGAAGTGGTTGTTTATCTCAAAGCCCTGTACATGTGGTTGTGGGACTGAGGGGGACTTGACTCACTTTTTATTTATTTGCTCAAAATTCCTGGACTTGAGATGATCATGGTTGAAAAGCCACTTTAAAGCTAATAACATCAGGCATGTCTCAGATGCTATGAATTTTGTTTCGTCATGTGTAGATGCATTGTTTTATTAATGACCTTTATAAGTATACTGTTGAAGCTTTTAAACATTTGGGGAGGACATTTTAAGCTCTTTTCATTAATCATTGTGTATTTGATTTACTGTTAATGGTGAAAACCGAATAAGTGTTATATATATTTTCCATGCCACACTGCCTCGCTTAAGGGAATTATTGGCTGGGGACTATAGGTTGCTAAAACGATCGGTGTGACCATCCTTCCAACCCCCCACAAGCCCTTACTTCTTTAAGATGTATGAAACCAAATTCGAAATGAAAATCCTGCATTATTGCAGAGACAAAAAACGACAAAATGGTTCCCTTGAGGTGCGATGTGTTTCACATCTCAGGTTGCTTCTGTGACGAACCATAGAGCTTTACAGTCATCAGTGCTGCAGTTCTCAAGGCACCATTCACATAAGTGTATGGAGACCTGGTCACAGGCTAGCTGCTTTGTAATAAAGAGAAACCTTTTTTTTAGGGTTTTTTTGGCGTGGTTTACAGGTTTACGGTTATGGAAACTATGGTCGGGTGACTCATCCTTTGGTCTTTCTTTGAAATCATTTTATAGGGATTGTTTAGAAGTACATCAATTAAAATGTGGAATGGGCGACCCATCCTAAAAGGTGCTGTATATAGGTTTTAAGTCATCTTCTTTTTTTTGTTACAATGCCCTATGTTGGTTGACCCATCCCCCCGATTAAGGACAAGACATGAATTCTAGAAAGTCAGCCCCTCTAATGTGTTCCTGTTTACCAAAATGTCAGTAATCTCATTCAGCGTAGTAGGAGTGATTCGGCATGATTTTCATGCCAAAATATTCCTATAAACCCATAATTACTTTAAATTAGAGATTATCTGGTTTCCAGAAGAACGTCTACACGTCAGCAGTTTTCTTTCACTGGCTTTACCATTTTTGACTGGCTTTGCCGAGCACCATTAAGTTGGGTAACAATAAACATCTCTTATTAGCACCAAGATGCCCCTCTGGGGATGAACGTGTGCTTTACAAATACACCTGTTATGTTTACCCGGCTCCCGGTTATCTAAAACAAGGCCGCGCCGGCCAGATCCATGTCAGGGTTTCAGGATAACCCTCATTAATATTCATGAGAAATTTGCATTCAAGGAATCTAAACGCATGAACATTTTCCTCATAAATATTAATGAGGGATATCCTGAAATCCCTGTCAGGATGCCAGCCCTCGAGGCCCAGAGTTGGACAACCCTTAGTGTCTGTCTTTTCCAGATGCAAAAGCAGAGAGCCAAGCAAACCTTGTGAATGGAAATTCTGCATGTATAGTTCATTGCAAGAACTGGGAAGATCACTCGGGCATTACCACCTTAAGAACCCTGTGTCATGCCCAGTGACTCAACACCATCTTTTTGGATTAATAGCGATTGGCTTTATCCGAATGAAAAGTCTTGCTATTACATACACAGGAAGGCTGAATGATTTTGTCTTGAATCATGCATGTTCGTTGATGCCCGTCTCCTTCAGCGAATGGTAGACTGTCGTGGTCAGCCCAAGCCCGGGATCGCACATGACTGCACGCACCCAGAAGGGACGGGGGAGTGGTGGACCCATGTACAGTGGTTCATTGCGATGCCAAACCAAACTGGGCTTCAGCGAAAATAGCCTGCAGGGAATATTCATAGGACCTTGTCTTCTAATGGGAGCATACAACTACCAGTCTTTGTTGCATCAGCGTCAAAAGTTCAAAATAAGTTTTATTTTAAAGAAATAAAAATAGAAATGGGATGCCTGATGGCACTTGATTGTTAAAAATGTTGTCCTCCATGTACTGTAATTTGTCTTTTGTTTGGTGCCTTTCCCACTGGTGTGACGGCAAAGCGCTGTAGGTGAACTTTGTCGGGGGACTGAAGTTTCAGGGGGAAATCCGTCAGAGGAGTTTAGAATGCGTTTGTGCATTTTAGCCAGTACCAGATTAGGTATGGGTGGCCAAGAATATTCCCAGTGCTGGACTTCGAAAAAAAGAAATTGTTATAAAGCATGGATCATGTTATTCCTCACTCTTAACAATTGTTAAGTCCAGTTTTCGTTATGTTGAACTATTTTTAATCACTTGCTAAGGACAAATGTGCTTTAAAGGCCACTCTTTGGACTGCTTTCCTGAACGGTCTTGGTGGAGAACCCGGTACTAGCCCTACTTGGAGGAGTTGGGCTTGCTCACATGTTGTAGCTGTGGCCACTGAAAAAGATGCCCAGGGCTGCTTTTGGCCCAGGCCTGAACATCTGTTTTTATTTAAAATAATAAATCAAGAAATTAAAGGTGGCCCCCTAACGTTCTGTGCTGGGAAGCTACTTACAATAGTGCACATACAGTGACATTGTCTACAGAAAAATGCAACCTTCCTACTTTTTGTCTTGTTAATGTTTCCATTCCAATGTGTGCAAAGAAATCCATATAATGTATGGGTGCATTCGCTATTCTACACACAAATGGATCTCATAATATCGGTGCACACCTTAAATACTTGATACTCTGTTTGAAATAACACAGCCAGCACAGAAGAAACCGTTTTAATGCTATGGGGAAAATAATTCTGTTGCGCATTTATCAAATTGTACCAGCAACCTAGATGGGTTTCGGGAGGGTAGCTCAGGGGCAACGTGCTTGCCTTGAAAGCAAGACGAGCAGAGCAACACAGGTTCGATCCTCAAATCCGCGCTTAGAAACCTCTGGGTATTAAGTGCATTATAAATAACCAATTACAATATGAAGAAAGAATTTGCTGATATCTTTCAGTTATTTCTAAATGACAAGTACTGTTGCGAGTGTATGCTGATCCAAGCAAACAATGGGCCTCATAAGTTTGCCGGTCCGGTAGTATCGTCGCCGGTAAGCATTTAGTAGTACCAATAATTGTGCCGTGTATGTTTTATTTGCTAGACAGAAAGCAGGGATGAGATCCTAGGTTTACTGAGAAGATACTGCCCGATGCCTTGTGAAGGCTGCAGCTCCACAGTAGCCCGGGTGATTGTCTACGATGAGAAAGTGATGAGGCTATACAAAATATAACAACATTAGCCCCTTTGTGTAGTGGCACATGGAATATGTAGAGGAGCAGCCGAAGGCCCCTGCAGGAAGTCCAGCCCCTCCCACTGCCTGTATGTTGGAAGCCAGAAATCGTGCCATGCATGACACCAGTGGCTGTGCCTATTCCGCTGAAAGCCTTCGAAAAAAGGTATCCACTAAGAAAACCCATTCTGATGTATCCCCGAAGAGATGATAATCTCTTGGAAGACGTCCCCAAAGGACTATGAAAATTAGAGAACAGAGAAGCTGGTGATGTCACAAGAAGTAAGTGTGACGTACTAAGAAGATTGGCTGAAGAAAGGAATTTATAGACCGTATAGAAATTGACGACGAAATAAAGGATCAAGTAAGCCTTGATGTGCGAAAAGAAGATTGCTCGTGTGAAGAGCATTGCAGAGAATACAAGCCGTTTAATAACTGTACAGATGCAGCAGCACAAGTAGACTAATCATAAAGGCTGGTTATACGCAGTGAATAGATTACAGGCGATGCCGCCATTATATAGAAGATGGACTTCGCTGTCATAATACTAGTAATCTCAAGTCCACAGAGAAAGAAGGATGAAGAGCTGAAGCTGCGTCGCAGCAAGAAAAGCAGCTAAGAATCACGGGAGGAACAAGTAGGGATGTCTGGCCCGGTGTCAAAGGCTGGGGCAGCCAGGAACTGGTTATCTATGCTCAAAGGCAGTAAACGTGAGAAGTGACAATGTTCCTTGTTAAGTTGCAAAGAGAGAACACCATGAGTGGCAAGTTTATTAATTAAAGACAAATGCTGAAAATCAGGCTGCAGTATGGTCTCCTGTCACGTGAGTTGAGGATGGAAATAGAAGTGGGCGTGCAGACCAGAACATTGATAAGAATGTGCTCACACTCCCTTTTATTCCCAAGAGAGGAGAAACTACTGAAGGCTGAGTTCAAAGGCAATCTTCATGGAAGAGAGCACGAGTGGTGAAGGATGTAGGGCTTATTGGGAGTCAGGTCCACTTCCCAGCATTTGGGGTCTGAGCTTACGTGCTGCCAGTGAATTGAATGCTCCAGAAGGGTACGAGCTTGCCAACCAATTATAAAGGGCCATATAACGAAGGGCCTTATATTTTGAGAGCAATTAGTATCCCATGTATTTAATAACTGTTGAGGATGACTTGCACTAGAGGCAGGCTTAAGTTGTCCACCTGACTGCAGAGAACCAATCGCATCCCGATCTCTTATAGAAAGTATACTTGGATGGTCCCCTTAGTCCAACGCCCTCCCGTAGGTTTTTCTTATTTGCCAAGTAGTATGGTGTCACTAAATTTTAGTATAAAGCTGGGTTTTTTTTGTGAAATGTTTGAGAGAACTTAAGCGAACGTCTGTTGATGCCCGTTGTAACTCCCTGTTTTAGACAATTGATATTAAAACAGTCAGACGAGACTTTTGCCGTATGAGTTACTCTGCATCCCATCCATGCATGATATGTTACTAACTAAGGACCTTATGTTCAAATTCTAGGAGTTTCTCACAATGTTTGACAACATGCACCATTCATATTGCAATGCCCATCCTTCACCATCTCTGTCCACCGAAATCATGAATCCAGTGCAATCCTTGATGCAACTAAACTGCCGTGCCTGCTTCCGCCTGTGCTGTCCGTCCGTCCAGGGGTGTCCATCCTACATCATGCTGTGTGTGCCGCTGCCTGAAGCTTTGAACCATGCTTTGCTTTTAATCATGCTGCCCTCTAGTGGTAACAAGTGAGTGCATGCATTAGTTGTCACAGGCCTCCTTGGGATTTATGCCTGAGTAAAGTATTTCCATGAACTTTGGCCTATAACGTATGGCTACGTTCATTTCCAAGTCCATGAAACCCATGAAACCTGGTGTCCACTGCAAAGCTCTCCGGTTATTCCAGATCAGCTTGTCCCATGTCAACAATTATGGTTTTATTATTTGCATAGGGCCAGACTTAAGCACAGGTGCATGGATAATGCACACCCCGGCCCCCCACCCGGGAACACGCTACAACATCTAATTTGCACATTTCTGGTCCTCGAGAAACTCGGGTATGATTTTTATTAAATACGCCATGGGTTTCATAGTGTACCTTGTAACCTCCTATTCCACCCACTGCCTTTGGACCGCTCAACCGTTCACAGGACGCACGCGTGTTTCATAAGAATCTCCCTCCAGAGCACCACAGAAGTTTGTCAACCAAAAAAAAACACACCTTATCAGCAAAGTAGAGAAAGTATTTTTCTTCCAGTTAGGTACATGACTCGTGCCCTGGCCCTATACTGCTACCCGTCTTCCTATTAAACTAGTACATGTGGGTGACAGAGGTTTTGGAAATTCACCAGGGAGAAGCCTTGGGCGGAGATTAGGTACCTAAAGTAACTTCATTTGTCTGAACCGGATGGTCAAACTAGTGATTTTGTTTTTTGGGATCAACCAATGTTCAGAATATTGCAAAGAATGAATTAGCTCATGTATTTGTAGGGACACCATTTGGACAGTCCCAGCTAGGTGGGAGGGGTATTGATTGCACCGATTTGTAAATTGTGAGACCAAATTCTTGTCGTACATTTGATCTTGTTACTTGTGGCAAAGTGTTTGCTAAATGGATATGCACCACTTGATACTGTCAATCATGACGATTGGGGGATTGCCTCTTAATGACATGGGCTCCAGAAGGGCTTCTAGAAATGACATGGGCTCCAGAAGGGCTTCTAGAAATGACATGGGCTCCAGAAGGGCTTCTAGAAATGACATGGGCTCCAGAAGGGCTTCTAGAAATGGCATGGGCTCCAGAAGGACTTCTAGAAATGACATGGGCTCCAGAAGGACTTCTAGAAATGACATGGGCTCCAGAAGGACTTCTAGAAATGACATGGGCTCCAGAAGGGCTTCTAGAAATGACATGGGCTCCAGAAGGACTTCTAGAAATGACATGGGCTCCAGAAGGGCTTCTGGACCAGTGACCAGGGTTTCATCCTGTCTTAGTTGGCCATCAGCACAATAAGGTTGGAGCAGCAGTTGTTTTCTTGCTCTGAGATTCCAGGCTGACTTTTGATACTATGGCTTGAGAAATATTTCGGAAAACAGTAGCATTTAGAACTGGATTATGGCTTTCTGGAATTGATTCTGGCCCTGGATTCAAGATGAATGGCACAGTAAATTACACATTGCACTTGCATCAAATATTTATAGGGTAATTCTGGAGACTGATAAAAATGGAAATCTTGCAAAGAGCACATTTCAGGTCTCCCAACGTATGTCCCCTTCGACCAGTATCTAGGGTCATGGGCCTAATTTGTACACTCTAATCGGATGACATTTTCCGTTACAATACCCCATACCAGCAGCCGTCCTTATTTCGCATTTGTTTGAGCTTTCTCTACTGTGGGATATTCGCAAAGGTACGGCTAAAGAGGAATATTTGTCTGCATAGGCCAGGCAGACAAGAACTGCTTTTTTTTGTGCATTTTCTTTTAGTTCACTCGATAATTTTGCGCAAAAATAATCCATGTTTTGAGGTTCTTTTTAGTGACATTTTCCCATATCCAGGAGTAGTTGGTAATACATCATATTTTGTTTATAGTGCTTAAAGTCTGATGTCAGACTCCTCCAGCTTCCAGGCGCTGTAAAAATAGGTGTCCTCTCCACAAAAAGTAATGGTATTTAATTTATGAACCTTAGAAGTATGAAGGGCTGATCCGGCCCTGCTGAAATAGGAACTTGGAACGTGCAGGCTGGCACATGTCGGATTTGAGCTTTTAACCTGCTGAGCTAACAAATTGTGGCACATTGTGTTGCTTAATAAACTACAGTGAAAGATTGTTTTATTTATTGCTGCATATATATATAGCACCATTTAGCCACGGTGCTGTACATGTTGAAATGGTATAATATAAATAATTTAAAGATAGAAATGAACAGAACATGAACCAGTACATGAAATCATAGCTCTGCCAAGGGTCCACCAAAGAAAGCCTTAGAAAAACAAGTTTGAAAAAGAGAGTTTAAGCCATTTCTTAAACAGAATTAAATTAGAACACGAACGAATGTGCAAAAGAAGAGTTCTATAATTTAGGGGCTTGAAATGAACGGAACCGAGAGGCATAGCTCTCAACTCACACGCTTTTGGCGGGTGTCACCCGTCTTGTAAAGCGCTGAATCACCCGCCAAGCCTCCTGCACGCCCATTCATTGCAATGGGCCTCTCACCCGCCAAAAACACAATCGGGTGTTTTCACCCGCCTTTGCTACACAAATGGTTGAGAGCTATGGAGAGGGCGCACGAGGGGAGTGAGGAACCGGACGAAGGAACTGAGAAGCCGAACGAACAACCCTTTGAGGATGATACAAAGAAACACAAATAGCCAGGAGCCAAAGTGTGAATACACTTAAACTACACAAAGAAAATGAAACTCAAATCTAGATTTAATTGGAAGCCAACATAGTTGAATCAAATAAGGAGAAATATTTGAGGACTATTGAAGTCCTAAAGTAACCGAACTGTAGAATGAAGAACGCAGCGAAGAGGAAAAGCAGCCTATAAAGAATAGTCATTAAGTTACAATAGGTTATTTATAACGCGCTTAATACCCAGAGGTTGCTAAGCGCGGACCCGGGGATCGAACCTGCATTGCTTCACGTCATCTTGCTTCCAAGGCGAGCACATTGCTACTGAGCTATCCTCCCGAGACATAAGTTGAGATAAGACAATAGATTGGAGGCAAAAGTAAGGCAATGGTGAATTTTCTAGCGGTGCAAATAGACTGAACTACAGTAGAAATGTGCCACCGCACGGCAAATGAGGAGTCCAAAATGTTGGGAATGGAATTATGTTGCAACACATGTATTGATGGGTAAAATGTTAATGGAATTCACTGGCTGATTTTTGTATATCACCAGGATTTTTTTGTTGAAAAGCATGGACATGTGACCACGATGAAGGACAGTTGGTCCGAAATGCATAGGCCTAGCCTTGCCCTTTGCTATGAGAATAGTACCATGCATGGGTACTTTCTATTGAATTAAAACCATTTAATTGTCACAAACGATTTCGAGCATTTTTTTCTTCAACTTGAATTCGTCTGAAATAGAGCATAGAAGAAAGATAAACATATGCTTATGAAATAGATCAACCCTTCCTGGGCATCAGGGTGGGCGCCTCACACCGACGGGTCATTAGCTTTGGTCTCTCTCTTTCCAGTCAAAAATACATCCCAGGTACACCCCAATGCCCAAGGGTCCATGGCAGCACTATACAAGTGCTTAAAGTAGGAGAGCAAAGCCCTATTGATAGGAAACTAAATTCAAAAGGATGAAGTAATTGAAGAAGATTGAAGGGAGGTGACCTGCGTTCAGAGCGCAGCCAAGAGAGGGCACAACGAGAGCTGCAGTCGCCGTCCATGTGTTGCCATCCTGCACCCTGCCATGATGAGAGACGTTAATGGAGCATGATGGCACCAGCGCTGCCCCCTTTTAATGTGCAGAGGTAGGTGTAATGGATGCGCTCCAGCGGTATTGTCCACAATCTTACGCCCTTGTCATAAATTGCATGACCTGGTCTAGGATATCTGTTAGGGAGAATTCTCTGTTTAGGCTGAATTTCCTAACCTAGTGAGTCCCCCAGCAGCTTTGCTGGATTTCTGGAGTTTGTTTTTCCATCCTGCCAAGAGTGAGACTCTTTTTCTCCCACTCTTGGACATGAATGTGTGTAATTCCTTTGAATGTCAATGTGTTCTATGGGCTATGGGGTCTTTTATTCCATAGGGTCTCATATGTTTTTCTATGTGTGTTACACCGCACCCTACGTGCCGTAACACTGGGGCGTCCTAGCGGACCTCCACCATAGACTCCATACCCGGGGACTGACTACTGACTCCCCGGGCATGTAAAGTCACCATTGGCTTTACTAGACCTAAATTTACTAACAGAACTAGTACAAACCATCTTATTGTGGACGTACTAGTAGGGGTAATTCGATTACTCCTGGATCTGTTACTCGAGGGGGCACTGTCCCGTCCCCCCTCGTCGAGTTTTGGCTGGTGGCGGTGGAAACTACTTGTTATGTTCGACCTCGAACATAACCCTATGGGATTCGTCCCATTGTTAGAGATTGATACTTTTCCTCGTTAATTTCTAACGTACCACCGGTCTACTTATCTTAAATAAGTTTATCGGATGGTATTTTCTGCCAGAACTCGGTTTTTAAAATGGCGTCTGTGTTCGTCTCTGTGACTCCTAAACCAAAGGTTGAGCCCTTTGTTCCACTTTTGGCGGGCCTCTGTACAGAGACCTTCCAAAGTGGTGCCATTCTGTCTGGGTTACCACAGGGGTGTAGGAGGGGGTTTAGGCACCCTGGACCGAGTTGCCTTGCCAACTCCGGTCGCACTCTGGGGTGATTGGCCCAAGTGGTGAGCCTCCCCGCTCACCACTTAGCATGTGTTGATTGACAGCTAGGCTGAATGAATGGGGGTTTTCTGCATAAAAGCAGGGCTTTTGGGACTGGATCTTCAGAAGTCGCCACAGGACCTAAGAATCCGACAAGGGTAACGCTGAGCCGACCTGCACGACGAAACCTCCGGGGGAGCCCTGCGGAACCGACTCACCACTTCCCGACGACAGAGGAGATCTCCCTGCCGGAGAGTCTCTTCCCCTGACTGGTGGGAACAAACAGTCCCCTTTGCTTTTTCTTCGCCTCAGGACGCAGTGATTGAATTGCCCGTGCAGAGCACCTCGGCAACCGGATAGCCACTACCCCTGTACCGCGACCAAAAGGTGGTGCCTTGTGACGGAGCACTATGCGGCTGGTCTCTTCCCTGGTGGTGCACCGGACTTCACTTTTCTTCGACGACGAGATCATCTCTACTCTTGGCAAAGACCCGACGTGCATCCACCACCAGGAACAACTGCCCCCGTCGGAACTGTCTTATCCACAAACAAGGTACCGTGTCCGCCTGGCTTCCCTTTCGATCGGTTCGAGTGAGGTGTCTTAATCCTCTCCTTTCCGTTGGGTCGCCTCCAAGTTTTCTCACGTATTGTTCTGAACTGGTTCAATCTGCCGATAACAATTTGCTACAAAGACTCGAACGCATTTCCACTAAGAGACTTTTTGGGACATATCACCTTGCCTCTCTCCGAGTGGGCCTGGCCTCTGAACTTTATGATCTATTGTGGTTCTTGCCTTCTTGCCTTGCATTTTTCCCGTGAAGTATTGAACTGTGTTGATTTCGTAACCTGCTTATTTTTCTCTCCCGTCCTAACTAATATTAGAGTGCCATCGAGGTTGAGGCATACACCTCTGTCTGCAAATAAGTGATGCTGGTAGAACCTAGACTTGTCGAAATATTGTTAGAGGGATTGATTGTTTCTTCTTCGTAGAGGAATTGTGATTGAAGTGTTTGCCGTGATAGTGCCATAGTGTTTTCCATAGATGTTCCGTTATAAATAAATACCTTAATATCTTTACACTGAGTCTCGTTGCGTGTTTGCCTGTCTTACTGTGAAGAATTGCCCTATATTGTATACTCCACATACTGCTTAACTCTTCTTGAGGGAAGTCCGACTGCTCAGCCACAGCTACCAAGTGAATCTGTGTGGTACAGACTGCTACCAAGTGGGTTTACTGCCAAACACCTGTAGTCCTAAATCTTTTGCAGTGTTCCCAGAGGGAACTGCACAGGTTTCCGCCTAACAATATCATACAGTGCGGGCAAGGGAGTGACCATAAGATCCCCCAACCCCTGCAAGCACGAGGCCTCAGGCAGTTTATCAGCCCCGACCCCCGCCCCGGCCTGCCCTCCTTCCGCCGTGGTGACGGCCATCAAACTGGTTCAAGCAAATGCGCTGGTGGTGACGTTTCACTCGTCCACAGAGAGTGAGGGTGTGAGAGGGTGAGTTCTAGATCAGCGCCTGAGAATATGGGTACCGCTAGTAATACATATTGTCCATGTATATGATTGGCATCCTTAGGCATTTCATGATGGCACCTGGCATATGGTGTTAGTTTTGGTTACATGATAATACCTGGAATATTCTGTGGGCACCTGGCATATTGTGGCAAGGCCCTCCATACAACAGAAGGGCCAGAATATTAGGGCACTATGTTGGCAGATATCTTTATGAAGCACCCGGCGAAAAGCTACTGATAACCGACCCCCCTGCCCACCCCAGGCGTTCAGCGTGTGCCACATAGTGTGAGAACCCCAGGAGCCCCACGCAAGTCATGCCAGCAGCTTCATGCTTCCCTTCAGCATGCCAAGGGAGCATGCCACATGGCTGCCTCCTGCTGTCCCACATCTGGAAAGAAGGAATAAAGGACACTGCCTTTGCCTCCCACATCAGGAGTGGGGTGTGTGCAAGAAATCAACTTCCAGAGTACCCGGGGTGAATATCGATTTCTAAACCATTAGCCAGCCCCATGCCTCCATTACACCAGACGGGATCTGATCAGAATGGATTGAACAAGCATACAATTACAATTATAAACCTCCTTGTCCAATTTTGGTAATGTGGACGGAACGGCAGGCTTATCTCCGCATGGTCGTGGCTCGTTGGTCAGGTGCAACACAGTGAAAATATAATTATTACCCAATGATAAAAGGGACTGTCCAGTCAAGGTTGCATAGAAATATCTAGTTTATTATTATAACAACAGACAGTTCTAGCACACTATGAAATACAACCATCCCTGTAAAGGAATCAAAGAAGGAAAAGGGATGCGCTGTGGATAATGAACGGAGGGTGTTCGGTATAGTGCAGTAGTTCAAGGATACTTGGTTTCAGCACACAGAGAGCAATGGTCGTAAAATATCACCATGGGCAGTAAGAGAAAGCACACACGAGTAAAGTGCGAGTGTATCTCACATGTAAGTTTCATATCTGAATAACACACTAAGACATGTGGGGGAGGGCAGGGGGGACAGAACTTTATAGAACTGAGCAACCTCATTAGATACATAATGAGGTTGCTCAGTTCTATAATTTGGGACTATGAAACAATTGATTGACCATTTCTCATACATATTTGTGAAAGATGTATTTGTTGCAGACCCGGGAGCAACAGCCTTCTCCCACATGATCCCCTGCACTTGGTTGAAGTTCTGCCCCCCGCCCTCCAGATCTGTCTTTGTGTGTTAGTCAGATATTGAACTTACATATGAGAAGCACTAGCACTTTACTAGCACTTTACTAGCACTTTACTCATGTGTGCTCTCTCTTAACTATGGAAACCCAATATGCATTACGGGTTAACTTTGTCGATTTAATATATTTTGTTGTATTTCTTATTCATAAAGTGTGCCTTATTTAAGTATGTCTTTTCTATTTTGATCTGATTCAGCCTGCCCATGTCCATTCATTCTAAGTCTTTTGAATATTATCTAATGTAATGTGGAGTTCCGCTTGACATGATCCCCTCTGCACTGTGTGTTAGCTGCTTCCCCTTTGTCAGCGACGTAGGGGACACCCATCCTTCTTGCTTTTGTGATGGTCTAATTCCTCACAGCATGCCAGTATGCAGACCACGTGATCATCCACACCCAACAATTCACAGAACTGACATCCTAAGGGGGACGGGGGATGGGGGGGTGTCAGGCCGTGCGTGGTTCCATGCCTTTGTACGAGTTTCTGCATGTGTTTGTCTCCGCACAGCTGTTCTTTGTGTGCCGTTTTTTTTTATATTTGTGAATTTTTCTGTGTAGTTAATTTTACACACCAGTGCCTATCTGTTTGTGCGTGCGCGTGCAAGTACATGCCTTTGATGTTAGGAGCACACGGGCGTGGTGCCAGTATCTGGCAACATGACAGCAATACAAAACATATGCTTTGAATAGCTGGAGGGCATGTGGGAATGTTACCGAATTCCTGGCGTTTGCAAGTAATACGTGTCCATGTGTTTGTCCTAGTGCCTGCTCTGCAACACTAACGCACCCCCGTATACAACCGACCTGCGTCCATCCATCTGTCCGAATACATCCATATGCAAACCGTAAACTCCACATCCAAACAATGAAACTACACCCCAAAGCAGACACCCATCCCCAACCCTAACAGTATACCCATCTATACACTGCACATCACACACATTAAAATAGCCTGCCCTAGTGTTGCATTTTTCTAGCGCCTCTATTATTCCATCCCCTCCCTACCCCCTTTTTGCTATGTACTAATGGCGCGGGCTGTTCCTGCGCTCTTGTAAGCACTTGGCATACCATGATGTGGTCCTTCCTGGGCCGCAGATGTGGTTGTGTCGTATGACTAACAGTCCCGGCTAGCAGGAGGTCATTGCTCTGGGAGCATATGGTATATGTCGAACACAAGAAACCCCTCCCTTGAGGGGGAAGCAAATCGCTCAGAACCCGCGGGGGCTTCAACTCTGTCCTCGTGTCCTCGTCATCATCTGCACGCTTTGCTTGCATCCCGCTTTCAAGTGAGCACAGATGTTAAAGAGGATTTTAATATGCACCAAACGCGTGCAAAAGACGTTCAGGTTCAGAGAGAATGCGTATTCCCGTTACCCCTCTAACAGCGCTTGGGTGGCCGTGGCTTTGCGCGTGGGCGACCTGCTGTAGACCTCGTGAAGCCGATGCCCGCTGGTTCTCCCTTTCTGTAACTTCCCGTCTTATGCCAGCTTAATGCCGCCTGATAGGATTTTTTTTTCTGTCTTTTCTCTTTTTTGTAAAAATTGCAATGCAATTAAATCAAATACATTTTTTTTTTTAAAAATGCTGTCTTTCCCCTGCAGGGCTGTTTTTCTCGTCTTCGCCGCCAGCAGGCATGCAATGCACACTGCCCAGCTCGCTGGGTCTGGCTGCAGGGTAGAGTTGTGCGGCCGCCCAGCTCGCTGGCTCTGGCTGCAGGGTAGAGTTGCATGGCTGCAGGGTAGCTGCTGGGTACAGTTGCGCGTCCGCCCAGCTCGCTGGGTCTGGTTGCAGGGTAGAGTTGCACGGCTGCCCAGCTCGCTGGGTCTGGCTGCAGGGTAGAGTTGCACGGCCACTCAGCTCGCTGGCTCTGGCTGCAGGGTAGAGTTGCATGGCTGCAGGGTAGCTGCTGGGTACAGTTGCACGGCCGCCCAGCTCGCTGGCTCTGGCTGCAGGGTAGAGTTGCACAGCTGCCCAGCTCGCTGGATCTGGCTGCAGGGTAGAGTTGCGTGGCCGCCCAGCTCGCTGGCTCTGGCTGCAGGGTAGAGTTGCATGGCTGCAGGGTAGCTGCTGGGTACAGGTGCATGGCCGCCCAGCTCGCTGGGTCTGGCTGCAGGGTAGAGTTGCACGACCGCCCAGCTCGCTGGCACTGGCTGCAGGGTAGAGTTGCGCGTCCGCACAGCTCGCTGGCTCTGTCTGCAGAGTAGAGTTGCATGGCTGCAGGGTAGCTGCTGGGTAGAGTTGCACGGCCGCCCAGCTCGCTGGGTCTGGCTGCAGGGTAGAGTTGCACGGCCGCCCAGCTCGCTGGGTCTGGCTGCAGGGTAGAGTTGTGCGGCCGCCCAGCTCGCTGGCTCTGGCTGCAGGGTAGAGTTGCATGGCTGCAGGGTAGCTGCTGGGTACAGTTGCGCGTCCGCCCAGCTCGCTGGGTCTGGTTGCAGGGTAGAGTTGCACGGCTGCCCAGCTCGCTGGGTCTGGCTGCAGGGTAGAGTTGCACGGCCACTCAGCTCGCTGGCTCTGGCTGCAGGGTAGAGTTGCATGGCTGCAGGGTAGCTGCTGGGTACAGTTGCACGGCCTCCCAGCTCGCTGGGTCTGGCGGCATGTTAGAGTTGCACGGCCGCCCAGCTCGCTGGCTCTGGCTGCAGGGTAGAGTTGCACAGCTGCCCAGCTCGCTGGATCTGGCTGCAGGGTAGAGTTGCGTGGCCGCCCAGCTCGCTGGCTCTGGCTGCAGGGTAGAGTTGCATGGCTGCAGGGTAGCTGCTGGGTACAGGTGCATGGCCGCCCAGCTCGCTGGGTCTGGCTGCAGGGTAGAGTTGCACGGCCGCCCAGCTCGCTGGCACTGGCTGCAGGGTAGAGTTGCGCGTCCGCACAGCTCGCTGGCTCTGTCTGCAGAGTAGAGTTGCATGGCTGCAGGGTAGCTGCTGGGTAGAGTTGCACGGCCGCCCAGCTCGCTGGGTCTGGCTGCAGGGTAGAGTTGCACGGCCGCACAGCTCGCTGGCTCTGGCTGCAGGGTAGAGTTGCATGGCTGCAGGGTAGCTGCTGGGTAGAGTTGCACGGCCGCCCAGCTCGCTGGTTCTGGCTGCAGGGTAGAGTTGACTGGGTCAGGGATGACAAAGGGTAAAGATTACAGAGCTGGATGCCTTTGCTTGTAATGCCCACAATGAGCCAGGAGACCCAACTGAACTAAGAGTGTGAATAGAGGAAAACACAAAGTATTAGAAGGGTGTGAGTGGGCAGGGCTTGCAGTGATTTCCTATGTGATTCTTACAGGCCCTTAGCAGGTATGGGCTTGCATCTACTGTGCTTTGCGCATCGCCACACTCCTGCCATTCAGACGTAGGTGGGCAACATTCCAAGAAGTAGACTCAGAACAGCAGGTTTCCCATGACCCATGAGTTAACCGGGAACTATTATTTTATTTATTGTATTGTGCACTTGTAAGGCGCTGATACATCAAGTACATTGTGTTTCAAAGTGCCCGCGGGGCAACAGGGAGGGAACATGGGGATGAAAGCAAATGCAACAATGAAAGATGGAGGCGGACCTACTAGGCCTTGTGAGGAATCAGAGCGTGCCAGTGCAGCAGTGTTACATGGAACACGCGTGTCCATGGGATACATGTAGGGACCATTATTCTGCACTTTGTGATTATTCATGCAGCTAGTGGCAGTGTGGCACTTGACATTTAGAGACAGTATTCATGACGCAAAGTGCAACAGCAAATATACACCTATAAGCTCACAAATCATGCATAATTACATTGCCAAATGACATGGAAGTCATTCAGTAACTCCCATCTTCCAGTGTGATTCTTATGCAACATATCGATGAAAACAAATGGATGTAGATGAAACCATACATGTCATGTGGCGAAGGAGCAGTACATTTACAAAGTGGGTGGGTGGGTGTCTGCTTTGGGGTGTAGTTTCATTGTTTGGATGGTTACGATTTGCATATTCATGTATTCGGACAGATGGATGGACGCAGGTTGTTTGTATACGGGGGTGCGTTAGTGTTGCAGAGCAGCAACTAGGACAAACACATGGACACGTATTACTTTCAAATGCCAGGAATTCGGTAACATTCCCATATCCCGGGAGGATAGCTCAGCGGCAACGTGCTCGCCTTGGAAATAAGAGGACACGAAGAAACACAGGTTCAATCCCTGGGTCCGCGCTTACAAACCTCCGGGTATTTAGCGTGTTATAAATACGCAACTAAGAGACATATTCCTGTACCAGCGCCTCGATGCCCCCGGGCTGTGTGAGTGCTTTAAAAATGCAAATAGATAGAAAGTAAGCTCCCATCTGCAGTTGATCGATGCAATCATCAGGAACTGGTCAAGAACGCCTCTAGACCAACTTACTCTTGTGATTTTCGTGGGCAACTAAAAGTGTCAACAACAATCAGACCGGTTTCAGCATTTTAGGGCCAATTGGTGCCGCGTTCACCTGTCACCAAAGGAGCGATCTAAGTTGTGCTAGACCGGTCCCAAATCACTGGTGATGTTTTGGGCATAACAGTGTAGTGTCTTCATCTGAGACGCGAGTCTAAAAAACAATTAGCTTAATGTTAATAAGACCCCCCACTGCTGCTCACTTAAGTCAAACTATATATAATTGACTTGCATGTCACAGGAAGATTGATTTGCCTGCAATGGGTAAGAGTTGCAAATGCGTGTCCTTCCCCTGGTGAGTGACCACCACCGCGTGTATCACGCCACCGTAGTACTCGTGTGATTGAGGCAACCCAATTCATCGAACCTTTATAAGCCAAAAAATATAGTTTGGTGAAGATTAACTGTTACCTGAGGTAAATGTGTACAAATTGACAATTGTTATTTTAAAAAAAAACATACAATCTGTTACCTCTTGGCTCAGAAGTGAACCGCCGATTTTTTGGGAGCAGTGCTGCATGTCTGTCATGGGAAGCTAGCTCGCTTTTCTAGCTTGCTGCCCCTTGTGGGCATAATGAGTACTACGCCGGGGCAGCAAGTTAAATGCCATGAAAATGTTAAATGTTAGAGGTATTTGTACCGCGCACCGTCACCAACAGAGTTGGTCCCCAGGCGCTCTGGCGGATCTGCAAACGAAAAGGTGGGATGGGTTAGTAGGTGAAGCGGGAGTAGGATAGTGAGAGGAGTGGTGTTCTGCTGGCAGCTTCGACCCGGTATACACCGGGTGCTGAGCTTTGGTGCGAGTATCGGATCGATGTCAGTCCTGGTGTGCTGTCGCTGTTGCTTATGTGTTGTTGCAGGGTTGTGAAGTGCGTGCGGGTTGTTGTGCGAGAGGTGGCTGTGTGAGATTTTTGAGTGAGATAAGTCTGCAGAAATGCTGAGTTTTATGTTAGTGGGTTGTATGAAGTTGAACATGTTAACATTCAGAATTCTGTCCGAGTGTGGCGCTCGCCAATCCTCCCAATCTCATCAGGCTGGGCGAAGGAGTTACGCCTGGCGGGGTTTTGGTTTGTGTGAGGTGCTCCCTGTGCTGTTCTAACGTGCTCTGCAGGTGTTCTAATTTCTCTTCGCCGTTCTATTCTAGAGAGCTCTGTAGGTGTTCTAATGCTGATGGATTGATTAATGTGGGTTGGGTGTCTATTCTCCTCCTTGGGTGCTGGAGTTGGTGTTGTGGGCTCCTCTCACAAACTTTCTATCTAAATGCGTCTGCTGGCGGTTTGGATGTGGTACGTCCGGGAGGGAGTGGATGAGTCATTTAATGGCATTCGTTTTGGGCTGAGTATGTAAATCATGGTTCAATCAGGTTAATCATGTCTAATTTGCGACCTGAAAAGGGCAGGCTGGTTTCCGATTACAAAAGAAAATGAGGAGGTAAAGTAAAGAATCTGCAAACCCACAAAATAGGCTGTTTCCTTCTGAAGTGAGTTTAGCACTTGGTTTTGACAGTTCTATTTCTTTGTCTGGTTTTCCTTGAGGAAAGTTACCCTAGAATCTCTTTTGACATTGCATTACTTGTTTGTTGCCACCATTTTGTTATCCGCTATGACATCATGGTAGTGGGAAGACATGCAATTGGGCTGGGCACCAGGCTCGCAGTTAGCCCCTCTGCCCTCCCCGACCACCAAAACGCCGCCCAAAATTTTTGGTTATGTTGTTCTACAGAGCCGTTGGCAGGCAGGACAGGGCACAGATGCTGCGCTGCAAACAAAGGCCCGGCAATGACTGCACTTTTCGGATGCACACGTTTTTGCCAATTGAAATCATGATGGGATGATGACACAACTCGCAAGAGAGGGCAGGCGGCAACCCATCTTCAAAGACTCCAGGCCTGATTCATGGAAGTGTTTTATAATGGCGCAATCCCTTAGGAAAACGTCCCAGACAGTTTCAGCTAGGAAGGGGAGGGTTAACTGTTTGGTTTTGGTGAATTTTTGTGGCATGAGCTACTCATTTGTCAAAAACATTGTTACAAACAGCACACGAGGACTGACATCGATTCTATACTCGCTCCAAAGTTCAGAACCCGGTGTATACCGAGTTGAAGCTGCCAGCAGAACACCACTCCTCTCACTATCCTACTCCCTCTTCACCTACTAACCCATCCCACCTTCTCGTTTGCTGATCCGCCAGAGCGCCTGGGGACCAACTCTGTTGGTGGCGGTGCGCGGTACAAATAACTTTAACATTTAATATTTTCATGGCATTTAACTTGCTGACCCCTGCGTAGTACTCATTACGCCCACAAGGGGCCGCACGCTAGAAAAGCGAGCTAGCTTCCCATGACAGACATGCAGCACCTTTAACATTTAACATTGTTACAAAAGAGCAGAGAGAGGGAAATGGGGTTCTGACCTGAGAAAATCTGGTTGGCATAGCAACCAGCAATGCCACGGAATAAAGTGGACGGCTCACACAAATACATTTTTTCAAGCTCCTCCACTGCACTACCAAATGAGGACGTCCCTGATAAGATTCGCTCCAATGAGCAACTTGGTAAGCTGCAAGTCGTTTCCCAGCTGCGTAGTGATTTGTCTATTTGGGCTATTTTGGTCTATTTCTCGTAAAATGGGGACATTTTTAGATTCCTTTCGGCAGCAATCTTTTTTTTCTGTTTAGTAGTCATACTCGTCCACTTTTTCTTTCAAATTCATTTGTTTCAGATATGTTCATAGAATGACAACCAAATAAACACATTTTTGTTTTCTCCTCAACCTTTCTTCAAACAGTCCCACCATTTAATTATTCCTACATTACCAGAACTGTTATGTTATTCTCCATTTTATCCCTGGTCCGCAATAAGCGGCACTCAGAGCCTACATGGGCATCCTCTCCCAAGAATGGTACTCCTTTCTTATTCCTTTGCACACTGTATAGCTATAGTTCCTTGGCAAACTACGCACCTTCTCATTATAAAACTCCACCTGAAGTTGTTGATTTCTCAGGCATCTCACTTGTTCTTTTTTTTCTCCGTACTTTCATCATGTGTGTTATCATGGCCGCGCACTTTAAGGAGCTGGATTAAGGCTCCAGTCTCTACAGAGACAGTGGGTTCGAATCCCACCGTTGCCAGTTGTTTTTTTTCACATCATATTGCCATTACTTTTTTTTTTAATTACTTACAGTGCCTGGTAATCGGTGAGTGTACCTTGTGGAATGGTATAATAATGTTCCTCTGAACACAAGTGATTTGTAATGCCCCCACAGGAGGCAGCCGCGAAGTGCTGCTGTTTTAGTTTATATTTTTAGAATAACAAGCCTGAGTGTAAATGCAGGTTGTACAAGGTATACAGGAGACCTCTCAACTGGCATATTCCACATACTCTAAACTGCATTTAACGCTCCCTCTCAGGCATCCTCCCTTCTTTGTGTGATCAGGGTCTGAGCAGGGATGTTTAACAGACATTGCCAAAGCCCATAGTTTGGCCTTTGTATAGTGAACAGTTTCTCTGGATTCTATACACATGGCATAGCGGCGGGCCAGGTGGTGCGTAAAGGATGTAGGGGAAGGTGCTTCTCCACTTGAACCCCTTCCCTAGTGCCCGGTGCACCCCCCTGTCTTCTGCAGAAGGCCGTGCTGCTTTGCTTAAGGAAAACCAATAAATAAAAAATGCGTGCAGGTTTGTTCCATGCCGTGATCCTCTGATGAGTATGTGTGCAGTGAGTTTAAATTGTTCCGGGGCGCTGCCTCCAATATGATCCTAAAAGTACATTTTCATTTTAAAAATTGTATTGTATGCATGAGAGCTTGTGTCTTTAGTTGTACTCCATTCATGTTGTGCAGTTTGTGTGTGTGTGTGCTCACAAGAGGTTCTTCATCTATGTAAGTGTGTGTTTTCAGAGAGGGTGAGAGGCAGAGTCTGCGTGTGTGCACGCATGTGTTTGTAAGGTGGTGTATACTTCAATGATCACTGCTGCTGTCCTACTGTGGGCTCAGCTTCATTTAAGTAATTTACAGTGACCAATACTGGGATAGATGGTGGCTGCTGCTTCAGGAAGTAATTTACAGTGACCATTACTGGCATAGATGGTGGCTGCCGCTTTAGGAAGTCATTTACAGTGACCATTACTGGCATAGATGGCGGCTGCCGCTTCAGGAAGTGTTTTACAGCCACCATTACTGGCATAAATTGTGGCTGCCGCTTTAGGAAGTAATTTACAGTGACCATTACTGGCATAGATGGTGGCTGCCGCTTTAGGAAGTGGTTTACAGCCACCATTACTGGCATAAATTGTGGCTGCCGCTTCAGGAAGTAATTTACAGTGACCATTACTGACATAGATAGTGGCTGCCGCTTCAGGAAGTGGTTTACAGTGACCATTACTGACATACATAGAGTGTGGCCGCAGCTTCATAAATGTGACTTACAATGGAATTCTGGGATAAATTGTGGAAACAGGCATCGTGAAAATGTTGCAATGAATGTTGGAGACATGAAAATGATTGCATTTATTCTTGTTACCCTGGAGAATCATAAACTGTATTGCTTTTTACCCTATACTCTTTTTAAATGTTGTGCTTTACAATGCACCATTTGAACACAATATTTAAAAGATTGTCTAGAGGGGAGAAACCCCTAAACCTAGGCCTCCCTCGCTATGGTTGGTGGCTCGTGCTAATTGGGAGATGCTAATGCTCCTCGACTAAAAATATTTACCCCCCACCTTGAATCATTCAGCATGCCAGTGCCCCTTCAGAGGAAGCCTACTTCCGGTAGCAAAAGGTATTGCTACCGCGGATTCATGGTCGGGGAATGCAGAAGGAAGGAACACAGCGAGAAGAGACAGAGGGTAAGTGTTAGTGCTTTATGTTTCATAAGAAAGGTGGAGACAAGAGTAAAGAAAAAGTGAGGCCTAAAAAGTGATATGGCAAGGCCTAACCCTCTTTATTCAATGTTCTCTTAACTTTGTCTTATGAGGGATCCAAGATATGCACCCTGTTCAGTGTTTGGAACCTCTAGACAGGCATACTTGGTATCTCTGATACATTAAGTACAACCCTTGCTGTATATAAGTGGGCAATATAAGTTCAAGATGAACAGTCTTTAAACATTTTCAGAAACAATGGCAAAGCGTTCCTTACATAGAAAGCATTTCGTTCATGCAGCACCCACTTTATATGCCCTCAAAATGTTGACCGATTAAGCAGATTGAGGCACAGAAAGGTGCATTTATGTGCTAGCTATCACAGAACTTTGGTTCACCAGATTGTGAAATTAACCATACCTTATCACTAGATAGAATTGTGGAGATTAATCATGGATCACAACAGATAGGATTGTGTAGATTAGCCACATAGTAGAATTTAGAGCATAGTCAATGTACTAACCACCCCGCTCCCACTTCCTCAAACACACTACCCAAACACTATACACGCCCACCGGGCTAGCCAAACTATACCTTAACACACACCCAACACAAGTAACACACACTTAACAATCCCGGACACTGGACCTTACCCGTACAGACACAACAAGCCAGTGCATGCAAACAACCATCTGCAAGCCAACACACAAAGAAGCCAGTTTATCCTAGTTCTGGACCTATCCTCTCACTCTACCCTCACCAACCAACCTCATCCTTTCTTGCAGAGCCACGTGAGAGCCTGGAGATTGCCTTTGGGTGGTAGCAGTGTGCGGTATAAACCAATATAACATACCAAAGGACCCTTAATGCTCTAGATCTTAGAAAGGGGCGGGATTAGTCTAGTCAGTGGGAACTCGTCACAGTTGGGGAACGTTTTCAACATCTTTTCACTGTAACTCATTTTCCTTCCTGTCCTGACACTTCCTGTAGCACAAAGCACCTTGTATGATGCAACCAGGCAATGACCACTTCTCATGTGGACTGGATGTGAACCCCTTAAAGCTGGAATGCTTTCATCCAATCCCATAGGGGCTTTTTGCCTATAAGAGGGTGGTCTCCACCCTTTCTTTGATTCCCTTTTGAACCATCCAGGATTTAAGAAAGAATTCATTTGTTCCTCTTTTTGTAGAGTTGATCTTTCCAAAGCCCTCTGCCAATAAGGTGCAGGAGTGCTCCTTACTCACTCCTAGGGCACATAGTGGGTGACTCTTGCCGAGGACCACTCTGCTTGAAACCTCCCTAGACTGAGAGAACAGAATTTAAAAGGACTCTCCTTGTCCTGAAGCCTCCCGCACTGGGTCTTGCAGCATCCTGAGGTCGGGAAATCCAGGATCCCTGTTTTCGAGGCATCAAATTGATCGAACTGCATTCGAATTGTGTTCACCACATTTAAACCAGAATGTTCTGCCAGTGCTGCTTTGGCACTCACCCGATGTTCGAACCACTGTGCTCACATCGTGGAACTGGCTTGCAGCTGCTTCACTCTAGCAGAGCCCCTCCACCGGTCCACCTCGAGCACCAGCCCCCTGTGCAGACTACTTCCAACCTCTGCATCGAATCGATAGGACTTTCCATTTTAGCTCGACTCAAACCACTAGAGTACCACTTCACAAGTCAAGCTGTCCTAGGGGTACTTATTGTTTTGAACCACACTCCATTGTCAAAGCACTCCTGGTGTTCCACTCTACTTGCATCGCTCGACGCTGCCTCGAACCGCACAGAGCTCCCACTCAAATCTAACTCAACAGCGACTTGCCGCCTGGGACCAACACAGATCTGTACTTTTTGACCTAAAAGCAGCACCACACGAAAGTCTGGTTCAACACCATTGAACATTTTACACTTAGGATCAGGTACTTTGATGTGACCCTGGCCCATCTTTTCAGGGCCTAGAGACTGGTCCAGCCCCTTTTGCACCTTTTTCCATCAAGAACATATACTTTTTGAACTCCTTGTTGCATTTCATGCCTGTTTTTACTCCCTGCTAAGTATCCAGATTGCTTCCATCTTTGCATTCTGCGTGTCGATCTTCCTTTCCAGGGTGGGTTTTCATAGTGTTTTTGATAGTTCAGTGTACAATTAATTTGTATAATATTAAAGTGTATATATTTTTATAGAGCCTTGATTGGACAGTCTTTTATTTTTGAACTGTTGACCAGTGCTGTTTGGGTTACTGCTGGATCACCTTCACACCCCTTCTAGGAGTATAGCCTTCCCTCGACCCATGTGACCACAAAATGCGAAGGAAGTATCTCTTAGCTGTGCCTGTTTTACCTTTATGATTGGAATCACTGTTGGTTTTTAGAAGGTGTGGGGGCTGAGTATTTGTTTTGCCACTACTCACCCTGGTACTCCTGCAGAGCAGAAGTCCTTTTGTTCCATTCGTCTAATTTCTTTTACAATATTTTGTAATCTCTTTGATTAGTGTGTGATTCATAAAATCTTTTAAGCATTGTATACTTGTAGGGCAACGACGATTGGAAATATTGGTCTAATTCCTGGGGTATTTAGAGTATTGTAAACTGACGGTGGTCTCGTTCTTTTAAGTGAATCATGAAAGAGACTGTGCCAGACTGCTTCAGCGTGCCGATTGCTGCAGGGACACTGGCCAAGCAACCATATCGTAAAGGCCCTGGTTCCATCTCACCTCGATGGGTTTGATTTTTGTAAAGTATCAAATGGGTTGAGGCCCCAATGTTCTGTAACTACTTCATTTTTATTGTTTTTTTAAACTTAGTTTCGATAGATGGACTTGTGAAAAAAGTGAGTGTGTATTGTGAGAAACCAGAAGGTGTCTCACCCACTAGTCCCCTGTAATCTGTCATCCAGGTGGCCAGGACACAGACATTGCTTTTAGATCCAGTTCCTGGGAGTGTACCAGTGCGGGAGGATCACCTGGGTGAGGGGTCTTCAGGGAGTGGGAGTGGGACACCAGATGGTGAGACATGGTATCCCCTTCCTTGTAAAACCTTTAACCCATACTACCCGGTAGGATATTTAGGAACTCTACCCCTCTCCCCATTCAAAACACAAACAATTTCTCACTGACAGCCCGCTCTAAGGGACAACATACTAATGCTCGAGCCATGTACCTGACATGTGCCAATACTATGGTCAGGTGAGGTCAGACAATTATTGACAATCACTCACACCTGACTTCCATTACACTTCCTCACAACGAAAGTTATGAAAAATACCTGAATCTGGTTTGAGCCAGGCAGAGGGGAACCTTGGATGAATCAAAATCACCCAAGAAGTTGTACATGAGGGTCCCGAAGAGAAGGGAACTTTTGAATGTTTGTTTGTCGTATCAGGCCCTCTGAAGTAACTTTGAATGGCAAATAGAATGGCAAAGAGACTTTGGTACATAAGGCCCTGATACTCAAATTTGAACTGCATCCTCATGCTAGAGAAGTCAGAGACTGTGCTACGCTCGAGTGTGACGCCTTGTCCTGTGCTGAGAACGTGGGGAAGGGAAGCCAACGGCTTAAATATCCTGTCATATCATTTCTTGAACACTTTTCTTTTGCATAACATTGTTTCCCACAATATTTGTATTTAAAAGTAAGGATTGGCAATAGGTGTATTAGTATAGGCCCTTTACTAGGACTGCGTTATTATTTGATGGACTTAGTTTGCTCCCATCTTTAGATTTAGGATTTGATAGGCGTTTGTCAAACCCAGTTGAAGTTCAATGAACACCCTTGAACTGTGATCACTTTTCTGTCTTACTGTTTGATACGATGCCTTCCTTACAGTATGTATATATTATGCATTTTATGAGGTTACTGACCCCACATGTGTTCCATTGAATAGGTGAATGTGGCTGGATTCAACTGGCCTCTTAAATATTTCATTTATCTGCCAATTCACTATGCAATGATATGATGATACTTAATACACAGAGGTTTCTAAGTGCGGACCCATGGATCGAACCTATGGTACTCTGTGGCGTCTTGCTTCCAGGCGAGCACGTTGCCCCTGAACTATCTTCCTGAGACAAAGTTTCCCTTCAATAATTGGGCTACCTTTTTTTGATTCAGGCTCCCAATGCAATTTGTAATATGTGAGATTTCCCAGATATGGGAGCTATATGGAGCGGGATGCACTGCAATGTATTCATAAGTTGTAAACATATGATAAGAGGATTGCATCGGCGCTATACATAGAACATCACAGTGCAAAGATGGCCGACCTGTTGTGAAGTAGCAACAGCCATGGACCTTTGACTTTGCGTGTGACCATAGAGTTGATATAAAAACAGAGAAGGCCGAATTTGTATGTGAACAAGCCACAAGTTTGTGGTGAAACACGTTATATTGTGCTGTTTTTATCACCCTGGACTGGGGATTCATTAAAGCATTTTTTGTACTGCACATTCTTGATTGCCGACTTGTGCATCATTACTGGAGGATGCGATGGAGTGCACTAGTTTTGAGACTTTGTGATTGATTATAATAGTAATGTCCATTTAAGCTAAATCACACATTCCACAACGCCACCTGGTCGCCATTGCTGGAAGTGCACCTCCAGTTCTGAGTGGCAAGGCATTGTGGGTATGCAAATTAGCTCATATGCAAACTCTTTTCTCCAGAAAATTTCTAAGAGGGCAGTGCTACTATAAACATAGCTTAATCAATGCAAGACAGGCATTTGCAAAGCTGCCAGGACACCTACGTACCTGTAAAAAAGAAAGAAAAGAAAAGGTCAGGCGTGCACTCTAGTTCCCAGTCATTTAATCCTTAAACTAGTAATAACAGGGTTTGATCCCAGCAATGTTCAAAGATTAACAGTGTTAAATCCCAAATGAGAGTGGTAACAGGATAAAATCTCACAAAATGGTCAAAAAATATACCAGGGTTAAATCCCAACTGTCAGTTCAAATGCACAGTAGTTCTGCTCCTCCAAGTACTTTCGAATCTCCAACTCTCTTCAGGGAGGCTGTGTTTCTTTTCAACCGTTGCCAATTACTTTTTTAATTAGAGTCTCAAGGAATTCTGGTCATTGTAGTGATGGCACAATGTTTTGTTCAGGAGACCAGGAACTAACTCCCCTCCAAACACACACATCTTACCCAAAATTGGGGGAGGGGGCAATAACCATGATTTTGGCTCTCCAAAGTGAGGGCATGACAACCCCCGGTGTTGCAGCCTCCAGGACCCGTGCTTTCTGCAACATTAAGTAAAAAAGAAAAGGTCAGGCGTGCACTCTAGTTCCCAGTCATTTAATCCTTAAACTAGTAATAGCAGGGTTTGATCCCAGCAATGTTCAAAGAGTAACAGTGTTAAATCCCAAATGGGAGTGGTAACAGGATAAAATCTCACAAAATGGTCAAAAAATATACCAGGGTTAAATCTGAAATGTCTGTAAATTGCTGAAATAACCCTTGACTTCTTTACAACATGCACACGAAGATTTGTGAATCAACATTTTGGGAATAACCGTAGGACCTAAAGGTGGCTTTCACACATTGATTCAAATTTCAGAGGGCTTGTTTAGTAAACACACTCTCAGTACATTCGCTCCTCTTGATAGAAAAATGTTCTCTATGCTACCCACCACAACATCACAGCTATTGTGCCAAGCAAATTCTGCTTGAGTATTTCATGCAAGCTATATTGTGCTTGTTTAAGGCTCCTAATTCCACAGGCCCTTTATATCCATAAACTGACTACAAGTGTAGGTGGCGAGATATCAGACTTCATAGGGTCCATCCACTACATGCAGGGTGCTTTACTTGGTGCTTAGGGGAAATCCCTGGGTTGCTCTTCAAAATATTTCAAAAAGCTTATCTAGCAGATTCAGATTTGCTTCCGGGGGGCTTGATCCATCTATTTATGTTGGGCATAGACATTCTCTTCAGTGGTATTAAGGCAGAGCCCCCATGAAGTCCATTCAAATTTACACAAACCTTGACGCCAAACCCAAGCGCTATTGGATTGCATCTGAATACGTTTGTCCTGTGGACCAAAGACCACGCCCTGATACCTTAACTGAGTTGCAGAGTCTACAGTGGTATTGTTTAAGAACCAGTTGTTTAATGGATTTCGTTGTCTCTTAGCGTCTCTGATTAAATAATGTTGTTTTCAAGTTTACACTTCTACTGATAAAACTCCTGAAAATTGTTCCTAAACTAAGCTCTGCTTGATTAGAAATGAGTTCATCTCGGCAGTGGCCTGAGCCGAAAGCCATCTCTCATGGGGAATGTCTTTGGACGTGTGCTCCACCTGTGGGCAATGCTTTGGGGCATTGTCTCGCGCCTGATATAAATTGTGAGGAGTATTCTAGTTGTTCAAGACACCCATTGTGCCATCTGCAACCAACACATTCACGCTGCTGAGTCAGATGGTGGTGCCATTTTAGTGGAAGAGGTTTCTCTGTTGAGGCCAAATGGCTCCCAGGGCATCAGCTAAAGCCAATGAAAATCTTAGATTTTGCAGAGCTCTAAAAAGTTGCTCTCTTAAGATTCCAGCACATGGATAATCATTCTTTCGGGGATTCTACATTCTAGCGCCAAGAGGCCATCTTAATGGCATTCTTAAAGGGCCTCAGAAAACTTGAAAATAAGTTTGCCTGGCTCATTTGCTCTGAGACCCAGAGACTATTTCAGACCAACCTGCATTGGCGTGCGGTGCTGAACCCCGTTGTCTACAAGGTTGTCCTACCATTTTAAAAGTGTGCAAACTGGCACCTGCCTCCTCAGCTCTACGTTGGAATTCTGGGTGATCACCTATAGAGCTTAAACACTGGTTGCATATTGATCCCACCTGTGGCGCTCGCACTCCCAATAGCAGTATAGTAAATAGATAAGCCGAAGCTTTTGTTGGTCTTTGAAGAGCATCTGGCGGAGCTGCCAAGTGTCCCGAAGTGGTGTGACGAGTTCAGCAAGTCCCATTTCTTCTTGTTCCAACTGTGGCTTCAATGTTAACATTGCATCTGTTGCAGCATGTTAAGTGTGTTTGGTTCATAACCAGGACTGTCTAAAGATGTCTCAGTCTTTCTGGGTCTCAGACATTCAGAAGCATTAAAAAAAAAAAAAACTTCAAGCATGGGCCGTACCAAGTCCCTAGTGCAGGCCTTTGTCTCCCAATAGCCTCTAAAATATTCCTTCGCTGTCCCTTACCTCCATCACGATCATTTGTGTGCCCCTACACTATCTGAGCTACAGGTCAAAACAGTGATGAAATTAATTTAAAAACTGATGATAAAGGAATGTGTATGTGCTTTTGTTTCTCTGTTTCTTCCCTTGAGGACTAATATTAATAAAACCCTTATTGTCTTCGCAGTATTGAGCCGAGTCAAGTAATTCTAACGTCGCATTTTCTGATTAGGGTGTGGGCCAAATTGTAGGGTGCTCACCCTAGGAAAAATATCTAATCAAATCCTAAGATCAAATCGCAAAGTTTGCAAAAAGTTGCCATCCAAAACCTCTGATCAGACACACCGTGCCAGTTTTGGACTTGCAACACAAACAGGAATTGTTGAATCCCTCATCTTATTGTAATTGACTCGGTGTGCAGCCCATCTTGCTGAGAAGTCCTCTTCCTGTTTTCATTGGTGAAAGGCATTTCTCCCAGATCAGAGGAGGTCATGCTCCTTGCCCTCGAGGCGTCATAACTGATTTGATTCGTTTTCCCTCCCATCTTTGCCCCCGCAAGTGTACCCACCCCTTACCTTGGCCCTCACCCCTCCTTACCCTGATATCCTTTTGTTCCAGGCTTTCAAATTATTCTTATGGTATTTATTGAGCGCAGACCTGGCTTCGAGTAGCAACAGAGCACTTTAGAGGTATACAACAATACAGATGCGTAACTGAGCACTTTACAGAGGTATACAACAGTGCAGATGCATAACTGAGCACTTTACAGAGGTATACAACAGTGCAGATGCATAACTGAGCACTTTACAGAGGTATACAACCGTACAGATGCATAACAGAGCGCTTTTCAGAGGTAAAAACAGAACAGATATACTGAGGTTGAGTGGGATACAGAGGGGAACAGAAGAGGGATACAGCTGTACCGGATGGCAGGGAGGAGAGACTCTAACATTTCACATGTATAATGTGTTACAAAGTGAGCGAATTAGTAGAGCAATGTCAATCGCTATCCTTCATAACAACAGTCAAGTGACTGGAAAGAACGAGGCACTTATATAAGCTGGAGAGAAATGGATATCGCATCAGAATGGATCATATGACAGTGACTGGGTAAATAAATGGAGGCCTTTCAGGGATGTCATTTAGGGGTCGCCAGAGGTCGCAACTGCGACCGCTGAGGTCTCCCTTGCAACCTCTATGGTCTCCCTTGTGACCTCTAACCTCTAAAAAAAAACTTTTTTTTTTTTTAACGCAAGCTCCTGGGCTGTGGCCATAACCCTGTGGCTCTTTACTTCTGGAGTGGCTGGCTTTCTTGTTCAGCCCCTTAAAAAAAAGGAAGAAAAAAAAAGAACAGGAGTGTAGCAAGTCTAACACTTTCAGCACTGATCCTAAATAAGAAAGAATAGGAATACCAAATAATGGGCCTCATTACACGGTAGGCGGTAAGGGTTTACCGGTACCGGTAATTTACCGGTACCGGTAAATCATTACCGCCTTACTACAAGGTCCCTTTGCGGGTTGGGGATTTTAACGCCTGCTTTTTGCAGGTACCGCAATTTGCGGTGCCGTAATTAGCGCCTTCCCCATTCCCATTATGCCCTATGGGGCAAAAATGGGAATGGGGAAAGGCAATGGTGGAAGGGGGAATTACCGCCCCGCCAACCTTGGAATGGGGCGGTAATTCCCCTTTCCACCAAGGCGGTGCCGGTATTTGACCTGCATGAACCATGGCGCTAATTGCACCATGGTTCTCTGCCTACCGTGTAATGAGGCCCAAAGTGTCTTTCTGGAATTCTATACAATAATTGCTAGACTCATTAAAGGTTTATCTCAGGCACACTTCAGGGGGTGAGTCACTGATTTAGTCTGTTCTTAAACACCTCAACTCAGCCTTTCATCCTTGTGAGGTCGATAAATGAGTACCAACACAGGTTGGATGATATTGGGTGTATATTCTTTCTATATAAAGCACTTAAGCGTAAGTGCTATATAATAACACATCATTATCATTTGGGCATGGACGTCTGCTTACATTCACAATCATTTGGTAATATGGGCAAATACACTTGATCTTAACGATACATATGGTGATCCATTCTTGTATGAAATGTACATCACATTATAGTGATATCGTAACCATATTTTTCGTAGTGTACAATCCTATGTGATGACACTTTCTGTTTTGTCAACGGGTGAAAGGTTGTGTTTCTATTGCTTCCCACGATACCGCTTCGGGGTGGGGTCAATTGACATCACTTCCTGTGATGTTATCAGGGGTCAAGGGTCGTGTGATGTCACTTCCGCTACCCCTGGCATTTTGGTGAAATGACGTCCCTGAGTCCTTTCCCCATGCATGCCTTGCTGGGCTGTGGAACTGCATGCCATTGGCAATGAAATCGTGACCACTTCAGTGAACAGTGGTCCTCCGGAGCGGTTTTTGTCATGTCGACGGTTTACGTCATTCACATTTCTGTTCTGGTCAGTAATTAATTGGCTCTAAGGTGCACACACCTCCTCTCATTCCGCAAGGATGTTGATCTCTAGACTTAAGCCAGTCAGAAGTTTAGGTCATTCCAGGATGCATTTGTTTTTGTTCATTCTTAAACGGTGCTCAGTTTGAGATCCAGTATGGACTTGCAACAAAAATGCCGCCTCTTGGTCCTTCTCACTAGAGTATTATAAGAGTTATTTGAGGGTTTGTTTGAAAAGCTTTAGTTTGCCTACAAGTGGGGAGAATAAACCATGACCTGTGTTGTGTCTATATTTTCAGCATGTTTGCACCTGCACATATATGGCTGCAGAGGTCTTTGGGCCCCTGCAGATCGCAGTTACTAGTAGAAACCTGGAACCTGCAAGATGCGCGCGGCACCCTGCTCCGAATGATCCCTAACCCGTCTTTCTGGAATTGGAACCTACGTGCTCTACACCAGTGTCTGCAGTGGGCGCCTGTACCTCATCAGCTACCTCACTGACCTTGAAATCTGTCTCCATCAGGTTACACACATCTGTTCACCATGTGCTCCTCTCACACACGAGCATTTGCATATGGCGATTTACCTAGATGTATATGACACGTGGCCATAAATGAGTATACATTTGTCGGTTCAAGCCACACCACACACTTTTGTTTGCCCATAATGCATTGTGGCAGCTATCTTTGGGTGTGGTTAGTTAAACTTCACCGCTCTGGCTTTTCCTCAAGGCCATGCACGGTTTTGGAGCATTTGTGGCTGCATTTAGGTAGCGCGCACACGCTCTGAATCTACTTAGGTCCGCTTATGTAATATTTGACCTCTATTGCATGGCATGATGTGCACTAAAATACCGCACACCATAATCCAACATAAGGTTTAGAATCAGTGAAACTGTATGAAGGGATGGTCACAGTTAGGAATTTCATTTAGCTACTTTCCTCCGTAAGACCACTTTGAGGCACCCTTCCTTTCTTTTTGTTTTTTTTTGTAACACCCCCCGTTCCTGATTTTTTTGGGGGTAAGCAAAGGGTTTGCCCTTTTGCTCCTTCTGATGGAGAAACTGACCAGTCTCTAAGACCATCCGTACCTCAAGACTATGAGGCTCATTACAGGTTGGCCGTGTGGAATTAACGTGCTGGTATTTATGCATAATGGCACGTTTCCGTACTGGCCAACTGCAAGTTTGCCGGTGAGGTGGTGTAATGACGTCCAGCTAAAAGCTGGAGGTCATTCTACCACCTTACCAGCACAAATCGCCGGTATTACAGGCTCTGGTATTATAATCTCCGGTAATACCAGTGGCTTTAATACCGGAAAACTCCATAGTAGGACTCCATGGAATGGGGAGTTAAACCATCACCTGTCACTCTGAATCCGGTAGACATTCCACTGGACTGAGTGCTGGTAATGGTAATACAGTTTGCAAACTTATAATGATCCTAAGTCTTTCTTTGTGAATTTCTTGTATTATTTACAATTGCACACTTCACCTTTCAGTGAAGTGCGGTTAGACTACTTTGTATCTTTATATCGTTCTCTGTAATGGCGTTTGTGGTTGCTTGGACCACGATTTGTTCATTTGATTTTGGCATTTCTAACACTCATGCCCCATGGGGTCCGGACAGAATCTGCATCTGGGCGCAGGTGGTAGTTAATAGTTAATCATGACCTGCACTCAATTTTAGCTCGATACCGGTGTTAGTTGGTAAAAAGGATATTACAGAAAGAGAGGTTTTTAATTGCTTCCTAAAAATAGATCGGTATTCAATCCATTGAAGGTCCACTGGAAGAGAATTCCAGGAACGAGGACCCAAAGAGGAGAAACGCCTATCATCCCATTTTGCAGTTTTAGAAAAAAGGACCACCAAAAGGCACTGTTCCATAGATCGAAGTGATCGATTTGGGCAATGAATTAGAATTTTTGAGGTCGGGTATACCCGAGTTTGGCCCTGGCTATACTTAAAATCCAGGCATAGAACCGCAAACAGGATTCTCTGCTTCACTGGAAGTCATTAAAGGCTTTTTCGATACTGTGAAACAGTTGACTTTCAAAGTGCAAAGATTAGCCTAATTGCAGAATCCTGTGCAACTTGAAATCTCTGTATTTAGAATCTTTGAACGGCCATAAGAAAGGCATTCTAATAATCCAATTTCGAGTTTGTATGTATGTCAACCACTGTTGAGTGATCCTTCTCTGTATTACCAACTAAAACTGATTAAGCCTCTACTGCCTCTGATTGCACAGATTTTACCGTTTGGTCAACATATAAATTGGACTGCCAAATACAGCCAAGGTTCTTTACTGCATCGGTATATTTTGTAGGAGCCCCAAAAAGAGTTAGGCATTTGCTACCTTTTTTTAGAGCCGGTTACAATAACCTCCATTTTTGATGGGTTTAGTTGGAGCTTGTTTTCCTACATCCAGCTTTTTATTTTATTTACCCAGGATAAAACTCAATCCATTGCCTCCAACGGTTGCTTGAGCCGTACATACATTTGGGTGTCATCAGAATATGAGTGATAACACAGGTCAAACTCAAAGAAGATGCTCAACAGTGGGCCAATGTAAATATTGAGCAACTGGGACAGAGAGGATCCCTGGTGTACCCCACAGTTAACAGATAAGAGTCTGAAAGGTGCAGGCCAACTTTGACCTGCTGAATGCGATTGGTCAGAAAAGAAGGAAACCATGCAAGGGCTTCATCAGAAACCTGTTCCACCAATGACAGTCTAGAAATAAGAATCTCAAAGTCGACTGTGCAGAAGGCTGCCGACAAGTTCAGCATGACAAGCATATCACCTTCGTCAGCAGCCCCCAGCAGATCGTCCCAGACTGCCATAAGAGCCGTCTCAGTACCATGGCCTGGTCTAAAACCGGACTGATGTAAGTCCAGGAGATCGTGTTCTTATAAAAATCTCTGCAATTGAATGTTTACAGTTTTTTCCAAGATTTTAGCAGGCCATGGAAATTCAGCAGTTGGATGTTAGTTAGACAACATTTAGTGGTCTAATGGTTTTTGTTTTTTGTTTTTTTAGCAGGGGTGTAAGGTAAGATTTCTTTAAATCTGGTGGATCACAGTCCTGGGCGAGTGAAGCATTGACCTGGGTTTGAATGGCCTCACTAAGTGCATGTGCATGCTGCTTGGCCAGATTGGCCAGGATGGGGGTTATAGCTAAAATTGGTAGCCTTAAGTTTGCCTATCAAATTGGCGATATCTTCAGTACAATTTCCGTCCCAGGGTGTGTTTCTTCAAAAACTGGACTAGAAACAGGGATGGTGAGTTAGGTATCGATATTATCTCTAAAAGATTTCATTTAGTCCAGAAAAAAAACATTAAACTCATTGGCCATTCAATATGATACTGGTAGACTGACATTGGTACATACAGGGCTGGTGACATTTCTAATAGCTGTGAAATGAGCCTTAGGTCTATTGTTGGCAACATTAATTTGCTTTTGTGAGTAAGAAGAGTTTCCAAATATGATTTCCTTTTTATATTCCGCAAGGGCCAGTTCTGCCTCGTAGCGGTCTGCTCTATCTCTAGTCTTAAGACAATTTCTTTCTTTTTTCCGGTAGCCTTTCTTAAAATGTCTGAGTTTTTAACTGTATCATTGATAATTTTTCTTCAAAGATTTTGTTTACACTTTTATTCTAAAGGGGGAATATTGTCGCAATTAGTTTGGAGGTGTAGCATAAGATTAATATATAGTTCTGCACAATTTGTATTAGATTTATGGAAACTAAATCGCCCACTAGTTCTTTGCTTGAAATAAGATCAAGGTTGTTCTTTCAGCAGAGCAATTGCACACTAAGCTTCACTGTCTTATTACAAAGTGTGTGTCTGATAGGTATTGAAAAACTCACCACAACACGGTCTGACCAACTGACTAGTGTGTTTTCATGCTGGCATACATTAAGACCCCTGAATAAAACAAGATCCAGGCAGTGGCCCGCAGTGTGGGTCGGTAGCTTAGATAAAAGTTGTAAATCAGTCATGAAGATACTTGCAGTCAGCTTCTTCAGAAATATTACACCATATGTTTGTCACCCAAAATAATCATTTTGGGATAATGAAGTGCTTCCGAACCCAGAAAGGCATCGAGGATGTCTAAAAAAAAGTGTAGCTGGGCCCAGAGGTCTTTAGCAGAGAATTAGCCGATGGACTTCATTAGGGAATGGATGGTAGGTGCAAGCCAATATTTGAGGTGTTGCATCCCAATTAAGGGGATGGAAGTTTGTTACCTCATGGGAAGATCTGGCCAGAATGGCGACACCCCCTCCTTTCTGATTCTCCCTATTCTGCTATTTAATTTGAAAAAATGCAGGTCCTAGAATGTGAAAATGTGTATTTCAACTATTAGTAAACCATGACTCTGTTATTAAAAGCATATCAAGTTTAGTAGTAGAGTTAAGCTCATTTATGGCAACTGCATTCTTAATAGCCGATTGAGTGTTGATCAGTGCTAGGTTCAATGCGAGTGGCGTTATGGGATGTTGAACCAGAGGTTTATTACCATCAATATTGAGTTGCTGGATTTTATTCAAGGCACATAGTGAGAGCATACTGTGCGTTTTGTCTTTGAAAGAGTGCAAACATTCACTAGTATAGATTGCTGGCATTAGTGTAATGTGGTACAGTAAAAAATATAACCAAAAAGGTTCATATAAGGTTAGTCATTGATCGCTGAGAGAAGAAATTTTGGAAAAGGGCGAGCCGTACTCCATGAACGCCACGCAGCGACATAGACTAGCTGGTCTGTCGCGCCGGGTGGCCATAAAAGAGACGCGGACTACAACTCTCTTGGGAGTTGGAGTTCGGGACTTTCTCGGCGAGCAGGTTGTGCACAATGTGCCAAAGATGCGCTGGTGCATCTGCTGATGCAGCAGATATTTTTCGATGTGTGTTTTTGCCTTTTTACACGTGAACCTTTGCATTTACAGCAAATGGCTACTAAGGGTGGCTAGCAGGTGCTACAAGGTTTTCGCTCATCCTTTGGTCATGTTGTCCTTTGGCCACCTTTTTGCTTTCTCAGGTCAGGAAATGCCATGTATGGAATTACCTTTGCCGGGGAAAGCGTGGGCAAAAGCGTGACTTGTGTGTGAGCCCACAGGTGGCGTCTGGGACTGTCTCGTCCCATTATACATCCTGGCAGCTGAATGTCTGTTGCTGGGCAGATGTTGTGGCCAGTGATCATTCATTATTGGATAGCCACTGCTAGTTTTAATGGTGCATATCCTTACCATCGGTGGACTTGGGAAGTTTCCCAGTCCAACTCTTGGATAAAAGGAGGGCTCCTGCAGCCATTCGACAGGTCAATGGAGCCAAGCCCTTACGAAGGAGAGGAGCTCACTGATGACCCAAGGACGACTTCTGCAAATGGCCACCTGGTGAAGCCCTGCCCCTCTGCCTGATCTCATGAAGACCCTTGTCGAGGCTTTGACACCTGGACCAGTGGAAGCAACCAGTGTCTCCCCCTGCTTGAGGATCTGTGGCTTCTGAGCCTTCAACTGTGGACTGACGGCTCTCTCCCACCTACTTTGCTGCAGCCGTTGCCATTCAGTGTATTGTGGCTAGTTGGAAGATCTTCAGCTTAAGGAACAAGGCTCCTGCTCCTACATCATCAGCTTTCTTGTACCAACAGAAGCTGTGCTGAGACTGATCCTTTGTGCATCCATTACAGATCACCAGTCGCTGCCGGACCGTGGTGACTCTGTTGCAATCCATCTTCTTAGCTTCCTAGAAGTGTCTTGTGGCCATCTTGTTAAGGATTTCAATCAGGCGGCACACACCTTGGTCTCATCCTAGGATGTAGCGCTCAATTGATATGCCTTTCTCTTTATTTTATGCAAATTCAATTTGAGATGGTACACAACTCGTATCACACCCCCTTTTTCAAATACCCGGTCACAATGGAGCATGAACCAGGCCGGTTGGTGAAAATACAATATTTATTTATTTTTAAAATTCAAAAGAAATCATACCATTTTTAATATGGGGCAGCAATCACCGATGGGGTGATATGTACAATGAAAACAGAAGCAATGCACTTGGTTAACCTTCTCCTAGAACATATACAAAGCACACATGAATAATAGCGCTTTTGAGATTAGGATAGATAGCACCCAAGTTAAGGTTTCCCCCTGCAATATTCCCTCAACCCACAAATAATCTTAATAATTCTGGGTGGATAGGAAGGAGCAGCAGGTAGTCAGGGATAAGAGGCAGAAAACAGGATCAAAATCCGACCTTCCCTCACAGAATCAGAGGCACACACTTTAAACCCTTAGCAAAGGCCTAAAATAACACTCGAATTTTACAAATAATTAATGTGTGGTTAAATTATAATATACATATGTTTCATCACAATAGCATGGATGTTATATCACTGGCAATCACAAGGCAATGGATCAGCAAAAGGTATACAATTCGAAAATGCGTGCAAAGTTTAGAGCATGCTGCAGCCAAATGATACGTTGGAAAGTTGCAATTTTCTCAATTCCTGCTTTAAATAACCCAAACGGCTTTTAATAAAAACAGGTGAAATACTCTGATTTGGAGTGCGGGGTCTGGGCTGGGGGAAAGATATATATCACAGGGACAAGTCAAAGGGAAAGGAGGTCTCTAGCAAAAAACCTGGATTAGTTAAGCAAGATAGAAAAATTGTTGATTTGAGTAAAATGAAGCCGTGAAATAGGAAAGAAAATCAGTTGAGACAAGAACAGGTTTACTTTAAACTAGATTATTCAGACTATACCGCCAAAGAGGGACACAGTATGATCCAAGGTTGATTGGCGACTTCAACCTTATCACCCCAGCATCCAACCCTAAGCGGAAACTAGTCTGATCACTCAAGATATGACTAAAGGTTTAGGATTTACACAAGAAAACATTAACAAAGAAATGGTGCTACCACTTTAGAAAGTCAAGGACAGGTACACGGATAATTCTAACAGTTTCAACAAATGACCAGGGTATAAATATGACTGCTTATAGAGTGGGGTAAGGACCAAGGCAATGCAAGGTAAGCTATGTGTTTCTGTGGGGTGGGGATTATACTCACAGTCCACTTTTGAGTTTTTGGGATTTTTGGAAAGTCAAAAGGTTCTGGTCTCCAGGGCTCGGGGCACCAGGCAGCGGACTCTCCTGGCAAAAGACAGCTGGGAAAGGTCTGGTCACCGGACGCTATGGATCGCTGGATGGCAGGATTGCAGCGGGCATGCAGTTAATGGGCCGCAAGCTGGCCTGATTTCAGGATGCAAAAGGTACCACCGCTTTCCCCTTTTTGTTAATGGGATATTAATGGGTTTTCTTTCTGAATCAATGGCCTTGCTGGAGTAGGAATCACCTATGCTTGGTTTTTTTTCTAGTGGGGTCAGCAATGCTTTGGCCTTGTAGGGGAAATCTGGAATCAGCAAGATGAATGGAGATCAGAAACGCAGGCGCAGAAAATTCAGAGGAGAGTGTGTGTGGAGCTCTGTCATGGACTCGTATTTATAATGCATAGTGACATCATAGAAGTATATGGCTGGGCAGGCTTAGCTAAACACGCCTCTAACCCACTGGATTGGTCAGGGGTGCAAATGCCTGCCTCACTCTCAGCTAGTTGTATTTCAAGAGCAGGATGCCAGATTTATGATGTGAGTTTTATAATGTTCAAACCTCCCACCGTTACTTTATCTAAAATCCGATTTTGCCACAAATGGTACATTTATACAGTTGAGGTCTCTTAGCAAATTACATAAACAGATTACATATTTTATGCAGACCATTCCAGTCCAACTCAGCCATCTGTGAGACATTGTTTCGCACTTCTACCAGCTTTTCACGCTTTTCAAGGAGAATTATATTACTTAAAATTCTATACCTCTATCCATGGGTGTGGATTATCATTAGGCATGTAAGTATTAAAATTTGCAATGGCATCATGGATATTTCCTTATAATACCCAATTATCTGCCATTTCTATTACCAAGGTGTCAGGTGAAGCTACAATGTCTTAAATTAAAGTCCACAAAATCACATTTAAACTGCTAAATTTTCTCATTTTTGCAAAGTCCTGTGGCAAAGATAAAAGTCTTAACATTTTTATTAATAACATAGTCCTTGGAAACAAATGTCAGTATTAGTCTCCATATATGGGCACGCCTCTCCAAGGCTACCCCCTCTCCCCAGGGTTGTCACAGAGATTTCCTTTGAAGCTTTGGTGTCCTAGAAGTTACATTGTCAGAGGGCTCAGCCCAGACCAAATTCTGGCCCAAGTAGCAGTGATCACTTGTGAGCCAGTATCTACTGTGAGAGGCCTTTTGTTTCTGGTATCCTCTCAGCAGGAACCTGTTTTTGGGCTGACATCCCCGGATGCAGCCACTGCAGTTTGATTTAATTTTATAAATTTTTGCTCTGAATTGGAAGAAACCCTGCTGAACAGAACCATCTCATACATGTATTTTCACAGCGCAATCCCCTTTCACATTGCTAGGAAGGGAGAAGTTTTTATTCAACATAATACTCTCAAACAAGCATTTTTCTTCTTTAGTTTGAAAAGCCCATTTTTACACATGCGGTGCAAGCTGCTAGCACTTTGCTTTCAAATTCGGTCTTTGACTTTTCATCTGGATTCCCACACTGTTTTGCAGCCATAGTTATTTTCTTGAAGGCAGTAGTTTATTTGAACCACCTATGCACTGAAATTGACACAGCCCAGAGCTGGAGTTTCTTTGAATTACTGATCATTGACACTTTGTAACTTAAAAAGTGAAGCTTTTCCTGTGCGGCGGAAAATGAAGTTTCTTTGTTGATTTTCCTCAGATTTGGTTTGACAGAGCCTGTCCTTCAGGAGTCATACTTGGTTTTGCTGAAGCACAATGGGGACATGAATGGGCGTGGCAGTGCCTTATCAATAACAGTAGTTTGAGGAAGAACAGATAAAAATAACGTCAGAGCAGCATCAATTTAAGGTAAAATACCACCTTTTCAATGGGGACTTTGGGCCTGGCAGCAAAGCAGTGCTTCTTTTTCACTCTATTTCTTTTGTATATATAAGAACGCACTGGCAACCTCCCTAAGTGTGCCCCCTTGTTCTATACTGCCCAATATGTGCTTGGCAAGATGGTGCAGCCATCTTAAAAAAAATAATAGTTGTCACTGCAAAATACAGTTTTGAGGCCATGGTGCTCACTGGAGCCAGCACAGCTATTTTGCTGGTGACTGCAGATGCACAGCTTGGTGATGTAGGGAAAGTCTGTTGAGTGGGTCAATGTAGCCCACAATCTGCACTGCAGAAGTCTTTGGGCCTCATTACACATTAGGCGGTAAGGGTTTACCGGTACCGGTAAGGGCACCGGTAACGGTAAACCCTTACCGCCTTACTACGAGTTCCCTTTGCGGGACCCGACCTTAACGGCTGGTTTTAACGGCTGGTTTACCAGCCGTTAAAGTAGGGTGCCGCAAAGGGACCTTAGAGCTAATTACGGTACCGCAATTTGCGGGACCGTAATTAGCGCCTTCCCCATTCCCATTATGCCCTATGGGGGCAAAAATGGGAATGGGGAAGTGCCTTGGTGAATAGGGAATTACCGCCCCGCTCACCTTGGAGTAGGGCGGTAATTCCGCCATCCACCAAGGCGGACATGGTAAAATACCGGCGGCAACCATGGCGCTAATAGCGCCATGGTTACTGCCTACCGTGTAATGAGGCCCTTTATCTTTTACTTGCCTGGGTGTTCCCTGGAAGCTGTCTAGAAACGTTTCCCTAAGTACCCCGACCAACACTAACCTAAACCCTGCACCGAAAGCGACCACTGCACTTGCGACCCCAGGGCCTTCCTTGTCCTGACAAAGTAAAGATGATAAGGTTCCCAACGGATTCCGGAATTTCAACAGTGGTATCAGGAGAAATCCTAGTCCTAGGAGGGGAGGTTTTAACTACTTTTCGCTGTCCCTCCCCCCCCCCCACACACACACACACACCGTCCTCCCCTCTGTCCTCAATAGGGTTAAATGGGTGTGAATTCCTATTCAGAAATCACTGTTTACTGACTTTGGTCGGTGGAGGCCTGTTCAATGAACTGGTGACATTTGGTCACAAGGCCCCAACTGATCTTACAGTTGGACTTTATAAGAGCTAGAGAACTATTTATGGTTCTTCTAAAGTGTCTTCTTGACTTCTAAACCATCTGAGTACTTGTCTGGGTTGCATTGGTTATTGCATCAAATGCTTTCTCGTATCTCTCAAGGGTGAATGGATAGATCTGTTTTATAAGTATTGGTGTGGCCATAGACTACAGGTTTTTACTTGCATAGTGTGTATTTAAAAGGCCTAATAAATAACTTTATTTTTGTACTTATCTGCTTAGCTGGAATTATTGTTTTTGTTCTGTGTGGACTCGTTGTAGCCGTAGACCACTCTCACACCCTTCCTGAGACTATCCTTGCAGCTCTGCTACCTTATCTTGCTTTGTTTTGGCTAACCTCTAAGTGTCTCCCTGATGGCCTCCCAATATCTACCCCCAGGGTAGATTTTGGAAATCCTTTTGAACAGTCACAAAGGTGATAATGCTGCAAAGAAATGGAGGACTGCAGAGAATGGGGTGGGGGGACTATGAGTAGTGAAGTTTACAATGATTGTAGGTAAGAGTACAAACAATATCCCTGTATATTAATTGTAGTTAATTGAAAACAAAAACCTTTCAACCGTAGATGCGGGAGAGGGGCTGATGAGTGCAAGCCTACACCAGACAGTAAGAGATCTGGATCTTTGCAACTGGCTGATGTCGGATCCTAAGCACTTAGAGACTGCAGTGATACAGCAATCTCTTTAATGGGGTCTGTTCCTACCTAAATGATATCTAATTCTAGGATACCATGGGCTACAGTGTTACTCTAGGGGTTGCCTGCCTTCGAGTTACTCAAAGTCTGGAAACGTACTCCCAGTCATAAGGAGGTATCTAGAAAAGGAGTGGTTGATTTTCCCCCTACTCCCTCACCCTCCCTTCACAGGAAGGTCAGCAGGTAACTAGGAACACGTTCTTAATCATGATTTGGTTTTAGTGTCTTACTGAGCATGGAGTAACTCTTTACTAGTCTAATATTTGGGGAGCTCCTTCCAGTTAGTGGTTGCATAGATGGCGAAGGTTCACCCCTGTTGTCTTTTTGCACTTGGGAGATGGAAGGAGGTTGTCATCGTCTTGACTTTAAGGGTCTATTAGAGCTGATGGGTGTGAGTAGGGCCCTGATGTATTTGTGTCCTGTATTCCAGTGGCCCCAGTGTGTTAGATATAGGACTTTGAATTGGTGCCATAGTGCCTCAATTTGTGGGGAGTAGGGCGTGGTCTCGGCAAAAGATGAACCCTGGATTCTTCACTATTTTGAGGCTGAGTTGTCCAGTCTATTTGAACAGTAGGGGCTTGGTGCTCTAAATTGTACTAGCATATTTCCATTTAACTTTGATTGGAGCAGAGTTATTTCAAGCCCTCCTATCTTGAACCGCTAAAACGCACTTTGATATGTTGTGTTGGCTTGTCTGTCTTGGGTAGATTGAAAGCGATTTGTGTGTCATCCACATACAGCTGGGTGAATATTGCTTGAGATTGGCCATTTGGTTGGATATAACTATTACAAAACTTCCTGGAGATAGGACGTACTATTGTGGCACCCTTCTCAAGGCAGTGGAGGTCGATGAGAAATCGCCCAACTTGATCAAGGTAGAACAAACACTCGAGTAGGACTGTATCCAAAAGAGGGCAGTGCCTACAATACCCATATTAGATGACTTTTGTTCAAAATGATAGTGGTCCATGGTATCATTGGTTGTTTACGGCTCCAGGAGGATTACATTCTTGATATGTTCTCGCATATGTTCCCTCATGGAAACCAGTGTGGTTTCTGTGCTGCTGGTTGGTCCATAATCCATGAGACTGCATTCTGAGAAATGGGTAGTGCTATATTTTTCAAGTAGTTTAAGTAAGCAATATCCTCAGGCAAGCAACGTTGGAAGACCATCACCGAAATGGCGAGGATGGGAGTCTGGTCATTGTCAGTACGTAAGCTGGTCTGGACCACCGACCTTAGTTTAGCTTGGATTGGCCACTTAGTTGCTGTCTGGATTTTGCCCGTAAAGGCCCTAAAAATATTTTGTATCATTTGTTGTCATGGCATTATTTGAATTGATGGTTGCGGGAGCACTCGTTCCTATTTTAACGAATTAAGTGTCTCCACTGAATGTAATCTTGTACAAATCCCTTATTGCATGTCTCTCCACTCTATGTTGTGTATACATTGAGCACAGGGCCACATATCTCTGTTAATATAATAGTTTTCAAAAGTTAATTTCCATTTTAAAATACAACTTCTACCCTGGAAAATAAGACTTCTTTTCTGTTGCATTTGCAGCGCTGGTGGTACGCTTCCTCACAAAACGATTCATTGGCGACTATGAGGCAAATACTGGTAAGCTTTGTCTTAATTGTAACTTTTATTACCATGGGATAATTGTTTTCATGAACATTTCTCTATTTCAGAGTAGTTGGAATTTCACTTTGCCCTCAGGGTATCCAAAATGAAGTGCTGCACTGTGAAGCATTCGGCACGTGCTAATTCGGGAAGGCGTTGATAGCTGATGTTTTTGCAATATTGTGTAATTAAAAAAAGCAGTTTTAAGGATTTAAAAGATCCAGCTGAGGAAAGCAAACAACCTCTTGCTCTCTGTTTAGCGAAACACTTTACACACAGAATTGGTGCCAGAGGAGCGTAGAGGTCTAGAAGGAGAGTGTTTGGTAAGAGAGAGTTGCAGATAGTGTGGTCCTCGGCCACAGACACCCTTATGGAGGATACAGAGGGATTTGAATTTGATCTGTGCAGCAAACGTGAGCCAGTGGAGGCTTTTTAGAGCAGGAGAGATGCAGTCCCTGGATTCATGCAATGGATAAGTCTTGCTGCTCTATTCTGGATTAGCTGAAGGGGTCGCAGAGTGGAAGAATGTAGATTGAGGAGGAGGCTGTTGCAATAGCCAAGCCTAGAGTGTTCAAGGGCTCAGGAAACATTGAGCTTCTGAGGGAAAGTGAGAAATGGTAGAATTCCTTTCAGAAGGAAGAGTTGGAAGTGGGATTTCTTAGCAATGTCCTGCGTGTGAGGGAGGAAGGATGAAGAGGAGTCAAAGATGACTACAAGGTTTTCTGACTTCAGAAGGAGGAGCAGGGCGAGATCCCAAGGTGGGGAGGTCAGAGTGAAAGGAAGGAGGAAGGAGCAGGGTTTCCCAATCAGAAATATTTCAGTTTTGCTAACATTGAGGCAACGCTCATTGGAAGAGGACCAAGCCTGGATGGCAGAAAGGCAGTTTGGGATGAAGGAAGGTGCAAGTGAGTCAGCAGGAAGTCTGAAAAAGAGTTTTCATCTGCATAAGACTGGAAGTTGGTGGAGAAGGAGGAGATGAGGTGTGTCAGCTGAACAAGAGAGATCTTAAAGAGCCAGGGGGTAAAGATATATCCTTGGGGGACACCACAGGTGGAGAAGGAAGTAGGAGAGGAGAAGGTGCCCAAGATGACATGGGAAGAGCAGTCAGTTAGGAAAGAGGTCAGCCATTCCAGTGCCCAAGGGTATCGTGGAGCCTTTGTATGAGGATGGAGAGGTTGATGGTGTCAAAGGCAGAAGAGAGATAAAGTAGAATGAGGACGGCTGTGGGGGGTTGAGTCCAGGGATGTGAGCAGCTCTTCATGGGTGTTCGGAAGAGCAGTTTCCCTGCCTCTGGATGCTCGGATTCCAGATTCAAGATAGTGGAGCCCACCGACAAGTTCTGCGCGCAAGTTTAGTTGGAGGAAGGCCAGCTTCTCCAGCAGTTTCCCCAGTAAAGAGGTGATTGAAATTGGGCAGTAGTTGGATGGACAGGTAGGGTCTGCTGAAAGCCTTTTCAATAGTAGGCCCATAGGGAGTGCTTGAGGGAGGAGGGGAGAGCCAGTGGTGAGAGTGGTTACAGAAACCTGCAAGTGCAGGGGCAAGAGAGCCAATGTTGTCCTTGAATGTTCATGACGAGCAAGGAGAAACCTTTTTGGAAGAAGCCTTCATAAAGCAGACAACTCTGGTAACTTCTTCAGGGGTGCAGAAGGAGGAGGGGGAGTGGACAAGGGAGGCAAGGGTGGGTGAGTAACAAGGATGTTTAGGATGTCCTCAGTTGTGGTGGCAATGTTTGTGGCCAGTGCACTGCAGAGGGCCTGGGAAGGAAGAGCAGAGGACGAGACTGCAGAAGGGTTGGCTAGCTCCCTGCAGATTTTGAAAATATCCTTGTTTGTGTCAAACTTGGAGACCGTTTTGGTTTGCCTCCTACCTTCTGGATACCAAACATCTACTGCTTGTCCTGTTGATATCATCCTCCATGCTTTTAAGCTATGCTATCACCTTGTTCTGTGTCCCTTCAAAGCACTTTCTTCCCATGAACTCTCAGTATCTGCCCCACTTTCTTAAAAGACAAAGTAAAAATTAAAGACAGAATCACCCTCAAAACTCTCTCGCTCACGTCGAAAGGGCTTAACAATATAGCTCCCCCCTACCTAGCAAACAGACTTAACAAGAGAATTTCAAACCGCCCCACAAGAATGACCAACGCATATACCCTGATGGTGCCTAGATACAAAAAGAGTACAGCTGGCGGCACCAGCTTCCCAGTCATAGCTGCCCAAACCTGGAACAAACTTCCCTTAGAACTTAGAAAGGACCAACCTTATCCAAGTTTCAGGCGTAAGGTTCTTTCATGGATACGATCAAATGACATCTAGCGGGATCACCCTCTTCTACTAGAACCACTCGTCCTGAGTGTCACCCCCCGACCATGCCCTTTGTTAACTTGACCTCCTTCAGGGACCCGTCCACCACTGCCAGCATCTAGGAATTTCATTGGATCCGTCCGAGACTACAAAACTGTGGCTGATTGTTACCTAGCACTGTATGCCTCCGACACATGGCATCATCTGTATAAGTAAACTCAGACTGTAACACTGCTGAACTGCCTCACTGCCTATTTTTGTGTGTCATTGCATATTTTTGATTGTCATTGCAACTAAGTTCTCAAGTCTCCTTGTAAATGTTTGCGCCCGGCTACCTACGGGTTTGGATTTGCGCTATATCAAATAAACAAACAAACAAACAAACAAACAAACAAAAAAGACTGCATAGCTCACTGCACTGGGGACAACCGTAATCCAGTCTTTTGTTCACTGTTTGAAAAAGTGGAGAAATGGCAGACCTGGTTCAGACTATCTGTTTATAGATCAGTTCTATTTTTTTTTATGTCAGGCTAGTTTAAACAATTATTCTTGCTTGTTGACTGGATGTTCAGATTTATAAAAGTAAATTATTAAAACATTGAAATGGTGATGAAAGGCTGTGCACTAAACTTGATTCTTCATAGAAAAGGTAAGCTAATTTCCTAAATGTGCCTTTTCTTAGGTTTTGAAGGCTTGCATTCTTATTGGAGAACAAGTTTCAAATATCCATCTCGCAGATGTCCCCTTCTGTGTGTGCAGCGTCACCAGGCATTTGTGGGTCAGACTGTGGGGTCTATTGGCTAGATGACTCTGGGTTTAGATAACCCAAGCATTCACCCGATCTCAGCTCCTTGGTCGGCATGACCACTTTTCTTTTGACTCGCCCTTATTCATCATGTTCTCTTTGAAGGCTTTGGTAAAGGTGCATAATTAGCCCTTTCTGGGCTCCCATACTGTCTCGAACACCTGGTTTACCTGCCAGTGTAATGGCTGGTGGAGTTGCAAGAGCAGTGTATCTGAGACATGATCTGCCCTGTCTTTGGATTTCTTTGTGTTAATCAAACTGTCTATTGATCCCCAGGTGCTCTTTACTCCAGAAAACTCGCCATCGAAGGAGAGCAGGTGACTCTTCAGGTTCAGGATACGCCATTTGTGTCACTGGAGGTAATGCACCATAAAGAAGGAATGTGTTTGAGAGGTTGTCCACCCTCTGCTTAGCAACTTGGGCTGATGTGTTTAAGGGAAATTGGAACAGGAAGGAATGTGTTGTAACAAAGGGTTTTCCAGCTCATGACCACAATGTATGATTTACCATCTCGCTTCATCCTTGGTCCTGCTACTTTGCACTTTATCTTCCTCTTTCTCACTTTCTCTTTCTCACTTCCTCTTTCTCACTTTCTCTTTCTCTTTCTGACTTTCTCTCTTTCTCTCTCTCTCTCTCTCTCTCTCCCTCTCTTTCTCTCTTTCTTTCTCTCTCTCTCTGTCGCTTTCTCTCTCCCTTTCTCACTTCCTCTTTCTCACTTTCTCTTTCTCACTTTCTCTTTCTCTTTCTGACTTTCTCTCTTTCTCTCTCTCTCTCCCTCTCTTTCTCTCTTTCTTTCTCTCTCTCTCTGTCGCTTTCTCTCTCCCTTTCTCACTTCCTCTTTCTCACTTTCTCTTTCTCACTTTCTCTTTCTCTTTCTGACTTTCTCTCTTTCTCTCTCTCTCTCCCTCTCTTTCTCTCTTTCTTTCTCTCTCTCTCTGTCGCTTTCTCTCTCCCTTTCTCACTTTCTCTTTCTCACTTTCTCTTTCTGACTTTTTCTCTTTCTCTTTCTCTTTCTTTTTCTCTTTCTCACTTCCTCTTTCTCACTTTCTCTTTCTCTTTCTGACTTTCTCTCTTTCTCTCTCTCTCTCTCTCTCCCTCTCTTTCTCTCTTTCTTTCTCTCTCTCTCTGTCGCTTTCTCTCTCCCTTTCTCACTTTCTCTTTCTGACTTTCTCTTTCTGACTTTTTCTCTTCCTCTTTCTCTTTCTTTTTCTCTTTCTCACTTTCTCTTTCTCACTTTCTCTTTCTCTTTCTGACTTTCTCTCTTTCTCTCTCTCTCTCTCTCTCTCTCTCTCTCTCCCTCTCTTTCTCTCTTTCTTTCTCTCTCTCTCTGTCGCTTTCTCTCTCCCTTTCTCACTTTCTCTTTCTCACTTCCTCTTTCTCACTTTCTCTTTCTCACTTTCTCTTTCTGACTTTCTCTCTTTCTCTCTCTCTCACTCTCTCTCTTTCTCTCTCTCTGTCGCTTTCTCTCTCTCTCTCCCTTTCTCGCTTTCTCTTTCTTTCTCTCTTCACCATCCTTATCCTCTCTTATATAGACTGTATCTTACCCTTGCTACTTCTCCCTGTATGTACGTGCTCATAAGCTACTGCAGAGTGTTAGTAGCACTTTATAGGAAACCCCATTTTATAACATAAACATCTCTACTCTATTTGTGTTTTCCTGATTGCATCCCGTGGAAAGAATTTGATTGCTAATTGTATTGACATCCGTTTGCCAATACCTTACGATCTATGAATGCAACACAGTCATTCTTCCAGCAATCCCGTTTTTGCATTCACTGCGGGTTCCATGTGTTAAAATGGCAGAAAAAATATCCGTTTACACAACAAATCCCTGCAAAAAGGCTGTGGTTTTGCCGCCACAATCCAGGTAAAGGATGCGGGGGACACCCCCGCAACACCCAGACCCATTATACCATTTAAGCAGAGCAGAAAACACCCCCGCAACCGCCGCCCCTTAAATGGTATAATGGGGTACACCTTTACCGGGTCAAACCACTGCATTTTTGCTGCGATTATTTGCACTGGTGACATTTGTGCCGCGATTTTATTACTGCATACCTCACTGCGGTGTGGGATTTGGAAGCATAAAGCAGCAGTTACTTATTATTAACAGCCAACTGCTTGGGTAGGCGTATCACTGTAGTGAAGTGTCTGTGTGTGTGTGTGTGTGCGCCAACTCCATTTCTTCTAGAAAACACACCACCTCTACTGCCCACTTACAGACCCCATAGCTCTTTTTGGCATTCCCTCTATATCTTAATCTGGGCGCAACAATTGACCTTCTTTCTTCCAGCATGTCCTTGCAACAAGTTGCGTCAACTCCTAATGGGTCCCTGGTCACTTAGTTAAAAAAGTCCTAACAAAGGAGAACAAATAACAGCAACATTAAATTAACAAAACACCCCAAAAGTATCACTGCAAATCCTCAAACAAAAGGACCATACCACTGCAAATTTTTTTGTGCAGAATGACTTTTTCTTCGTATTTGAGTCATGGCTCAGAAAGCTAAAATGTGTTCTCTTTTCTTTACTGACCACCTGTCTAAGGTGAAGCCTGGTCCCTAAATCGTTTTACTTGTTTACATAAAATATCTGCATGGGTTTTGGGGGATTAAAAAAAAAAGTTTACAATATATAAGCACTGGTATTTTGTTTGTTTTCAAAGAATAACAAAGCTTTGCAAAACTCTGCAATTTGGTGTTTTCTTAGGTAAGAAAATGTTTCGGATGCATAACTCGGTGGTAATAAAAAAAATGCCATGTAAGACATGTGCTTCCAACGGTAGTGTTTGCAACCGTGACTTGATGGTTCTGCGTGCATTTTAGTTCGCCTGTTCGCACTGCACGCATTATGTGGTTCAACATTATGGGAAAGGTGCATGGGAGCCTCTGAGATGGGACTGTCCTCTTTCAAGATCTGAGATGTTGTGCTTGGTTAGGTCTTCTATAAGTTAAACACTGTACCAATGGATGTTCGCGGTGCATTGTGGGGACTGGCTAGTTCGAGGCGGGCATATGGGTGCTCTATGAGTAATTCAACAATCCTTTCTTAATGTTGGATTTTTCAGTATTTCACTGTAGTTCAGAAACTGGGCCAGATCTCCTCGGAACTAAACGTTTATGCCCAGACGCCCATGGACCACTGATGCTGGCAGGCTGGGCTATTTTTTGTAGCATGCCCAACAAGCGGTTGAACAGCGTTCTGGGGCTTTTGGGGTGCAAGATCAACTGTTCCCAACACTCAAGCTAACTTCAGAGCTGCCTTTGTGTTTCTTTCCCCAGCACAGGGCCTCCTGTTTTTATCCAGGTGCAATCAGCAGACCATTTAAACCACAAGACTATTAGTGTTAGATGGCTACAGACAAAGCAATGAGTGGTAATTGGAAGTTACTATTTTGTGGCTTATCCCCCAAGAGCTGCGAATGTCGGATGACAAGCATTGAAGTGTTCATAGCTTGTTGCATGCTGGGTGGAACATTGACTACAAGCAGTTGACAGTAGGTTTTTATTCACTGTGTCTTGACCTGTTGAAAATATTGTTGCAAAACCCAGAGAAGATTTTAGGAGGCTTATATTACTTTGCATGCTGGTGCTTTGTAGTCTTCCATTCAGGTTGGGGAACATTAAGCTAGCATCCTAGTCCCTTTGCCAGCATGTTACTGCAACGATTTACATGCCAGGTTGGTTTATTAATATGAGTTGTATGTACTTTTCAAGTCACTGCTATAATTGTGTTATCGCTTAAACTCAGCGCTTATCTCCAGTCCTCAGCTGTGCTCACAGGCCTTGGCCAACTCTCAGACACTGACGTGAGTTGGTTTCCCAGACTACATTGTTTCCACTTCTATTTCTACGAGAGAACCATGATCTCACTTGAACTAGTTTTTGCAGCGAAATGCGAAGCCATATCACAACTATGCGTGGGCATATGACACATGTCCCTTAGATAGTATTTCACTGTGGTGATTATTGAAATGTATCTTTCAAAGTTAGGGGTTGCTTCATAAGTGTGTGGCATAGAACTTAAAACTGTGTGTGTAGTGAAGGTTTCAATTGAGTCCCATTACTCAGATGCTGTGGGTTTATGAACCTTGGATCCTCCGTTTCAAATGTCCCTTTTAGACCTCATCGATGAATCGTATCCTATGCATACAATTCTCTACGATGTGTGTGGATTCGAGAGACGGCGTGCACACATTCCCATACACACATTCATCCTTACCCTCAGACTCTGTGGGCCTCATTACACGGTAGGCGGTAAGGGTTTACCGGTGCCGGTAAGGGCACCGGTACCGGTAAACCCTTACCGCCTTACTACGAGGTCCCTTTGCGAGACCCGACCTTAACGCTGGTGTAGACCAGCCGTTAAAGTTGGGACCCGCAAAGGGACCTTGGTGCTAATTACAGTACCGCAATTTGCGGTACCGTAATTAGCCCCGTCCCCATTCCCATTGAGCCCTATGAGGCAAAAATGGGAATGGGGAAGGGCCATGGAGAAAGGGGGAATTACCGCCCCACCATCCTTGGAATGGGGTGGTAATTCCCCTTTCCTCCATGGTGGTACTGGGATGGTACCGGCGGCAACCATGGTGCTAACAGCACCATGGTTTACCGCATTCAGTGTAATTAGGCCCTGTCCCTCCTAAAGTTTAGCAAGCCTTTTTCTTCATTTGGGACAGGAATCCTGATCTCTGAAAACGAAGTAAGAGGCCCTCTAAACCCAGTACGCTTTTATGTTAGGGTAAGTGTTGTGAAAAATGTAATGTCCACCAAGCCCATTGTGCATTATGTACTTGGTGATTCAAGCATACAACTTTTTCATCACTGGCCTATTTGGCAAATTCATGGTTAACGTCCCGAAATGTGCTTTGGTTTATGTTAAGCAGCCAGGAGCCATCAATGGTGATAATTGTCTCATACCCTTTTCTCATAATGGTATTTCGAAAAAAGTGCACTAGAAGGACAAGACTGTCCATTTTTGAATGATCTCCTTCTATTAAGAAATAATTTATATTCGATTATCCTATGTTTGCATAATGCTCTTTGCTGGGTAAGGCCTATGTATCATTCTCACTATGACAACAATATATATTGGAAGAGATCATAAGAAATGTACATTTTAAAAGCCAGTTTACAATGTGTAAGCTTATGCAATTGGGTGACTTCAAGTTCCTGCAAATTAGAACCTACCCCAAAATGGGCACTCATAATTATTCGTTAACTAGTATTGATTACATGCAGCCTCCCTCCTCTTTTGGGACAAACACGCAGGCTTGCACAGAAAGCCTATTTATTAACGAAAAAACTAATAATCAATGTAAAGTAACATGACTCTGATATAACCAGTGATGACTTTAATTACATTATTTTCAACGACCTATGTTAAGAGAAATATTATGTGGCTCCCTGTCTAATTGGCCATTGCACAGAAAGGGACTCGTGGCTCTCCAAAACAAACAAACAAACAATACACACACCATTTGGGTTTATTTAATCAGCTCCAAAGTCTTCAGAAGCACTGAAAGTTCAGAAATATTTACTAATTTCCCAGGATGTACAATTGATATAATCCCCTACCACCTCAGTAACCTCAAAAATAAGAGGACCTGGATTTTAATCTATGCCCCTTTTATAAAATACCTCCCTTTAGAATTACATTTCCCCTTAGCATACCTGCATATGAATTTCTTTTCTTTGGCTGTCTCAGACATGTGGAAGCCCTGTCAGAGGGTTCATTTCTGACCCCTCTAGTAACAGGTTGGCATCAGTAGATAAGGTGGGGTAGCATCCCTCCACACCCTGGTGTATCTCCTTCTGTATTGGGCCTGCCTGCTTCCTTTTCTACTGAGAAAGGCCTGGGCTTGAACTCCATACAAAATGAATCCCAAGGAAAGGAACAAGTTACTTACCTGTAACTGTTGTTCTCCAGCATGGGTCTGGCATGGATTCACATGCTCATGAATATTCCCCGTCGTCAGGCTGGGAATCCTCGGTAAAGAAAAAACCAGTATCAGTTTCGTTTCTGATCTGTCTTTCGTAGTAATAACCAATCACTGGTCTCTGCGTCATACTGACCACAGCCAATGACTGCCCTCTACCTAAGCACCGCCTCTGGCAGCCATCTTCAGATTTGGAAGCACGTGAAGTGGCAGTATGACCAAGTGAAGAGCCGCAGAGGGGTAGGCGGGAGGGTTCGCATGTGAATCCATGCCAGACCCATGCTGGAGAACAACAGTTACAGGTAAGTAACTTGTTCCTTCTCCAGCATGGGGTCTGGCATGGATTCACATGCTCATGAATAAAGAATACATAGCAGTACACACATGCACAACCACGGGAGGTGGCAAAGGCTCAACATTAAGCATCACATCAACTCAACATTAAGCATCTTACCTCCTCACCAGGCTCACCTCAGGCGAACAGGTTGCGCAGCACTGCTTGGCCGACCCTGGACTCCTCCCTGGAATCCCGGTCGACGCAGTAGAATTTCGTGAAGGTGTGCGTCGACCTCCACGTAGCAGCCCTGCATATGTCCAGCAGGGGCACACCAGATAGGAACGCCGTGGTAGCTGCGATCGCTCTGGTGGAATGGGCTCTCGGACGGCCAGGCAGCGGTCGGTTTGCCAACCGGTGACAGCACATGATACAGCCGGAGAGCCATCTGGAGATGGAAGCCTTCGAGAGAGCCTTCCCCTGATTGACAGGTCCAAAGTTCACAAAGAGTTGTGACGTCTTCCGAAAACCCTTCGTGCGGTCCACGTAGAACTTCAGCGCTCTAGCTACATCCAGCGAGTGCAAAGTCCTCTCAGCCGGCGACGAAGGCGACGGGAAGAACACAGGTAACACCAAGGGTTCGTTGAGATGGAAGTCCGACGGTACCTTGGGCATGAAGGAGGGGTGCGTCCTGAGCACTACCCTCGTGTCGTGGAAAGTCAAGTACGGGGCCTTGCAGGAAAGGGCCTGGATCTCTCCCACTCGTCGTGCGGAGGTGATGGCCACAAGAAAAGCTGTTTTCCACGATAGAAACTTCAACGGGGCCGAGTGCAGAGGCTCGAACGGAGGTCCCATGAGCTTGGTCAGCACCACGTTGAGCTCCCACGCCGGGGCCGGAGCCTTCACCGGAGGGAACGATCTGAACAGTCCCTTCATGAACTCTTTCACCAGACGATGAGACCACAAGGACGTCCGGCCCGTGGTTCTGGTGTATCGGGAGATCGCAGCAAGATGAATCTTGATGGACGCATGTGCCAGACCAACTTTGGCCAGCGTCAGCAGGTACGGCAGTACTTGGGGAGCCGTAATCCGTAGAGGGTTAATCTTCTGTGCGTGGCACCAGACAGAGAACCTCTTCCATTTGTGTCCGTAGCATTTAAGAGTCGAGGACGCCCTGGCCTTTGCAAGAACCTCTCTGCAATCGGCCGGTATGTCGTATCCTCCAAACTCTAGTGCTGCAGGAGCCAGGCCTGCAAGTTCAGCGACTTCGGGTCGTGGTGGAGGATGGCGCCTCCTTCCCTGGAGAGTAGATCCGCGTCCGCCGGCAGCTTGATCGGCGGGGACGCTGACAAGTCCAGAAGGTCCGGGAACCATATCTGCCTCGGCCACGCAGGTGCGACGAGGATCATCCTGCACCGTGACCTCTTGAGCTGGTTGACGAGCCGGATTAGCAGAGGCAAGGGAGGGAACGCGTAGAGGAACAGGCCCTCCCAGGGGAACGAGAAAGCATCGCCCATGCTCCTCGTCTGGGGAAACCTGCTGGCGAACCTCCGGCACTTGGTGTTCGTCGCCGTCGCGAACAGGTCGATCTGGGGTGTGCCCCACCGTCGGAAGAGGCGATCCACCAGATCCTGCCGTAGTTCCCACTCGTGGCACGAGCGCAGCTCCCTGCTGAGTGAGTCGGCGATGGTGTTTTTTATCCCTGCCAGATGAAACGGCACCAGAAAAATCCCTTGGGCGACGGCCCAATGCCACAGGTCCTGCGCCTCCTTGGACAGCGCTGGGGACCTGGTTCCGCCCTGTTTCCTGATGTAAAACATGGTGGTGGTGTTGTCGGTGAAGATCCTCACCACCTTGCCCTTGAGGGACGGAAGGAAGGACCTGAGGGCCCAAAACACTGCACGGAGCTCCAGGACGTTGATATGTAGGGACTTCTCCGTCGGGAGCCAGAGTCCCCTTGCGTGCAGATTTTCGGTGTGCGCTCCCCACCCTTCCAGGGAGGCATCCGTGGTCACAGTCTCCTGGTGTGCTGGGGTCTGGAAGTCCATGCCCGCCGTCAGATGCGCGCGGGTGCCCCACCACCGTATCGCTCGTCGGAAACTCTCGTCGAGCTTGATCCTTTCCTCGAAGCTGCCCGTCGTCTGGATCCAGCGCGCATCCAGGAATTCTTGCAACGGGCGCATCCGGAGCCTGCACATGGGAATGAGGTAGATGCAGGAAGACATCATCCCGAGGAGGGACTTGATGGACCTCACTTTGGCCGCGTCGGCCACCAACATCCGTTGCACCTTGCCCAAGATGGTCCTGGTCCTCTCCTCCGACGGGGAGGCCAGAAGGGACACTGTGTCGAGCCTCGCTCCCAGAAACAGTGCGACTTGCGCGGGCACCAGGTGGGATTTGGCGTAGTTCACGGAGAATCCCAGGTCCGTGAGGAGTTGGACGGTCCTTGCCGTGTGGACCACGGCGAGCTCCCTCGTCTTGGCGCGGATGAGCCAGTCGTCCAGGTAGGGGTAGACGTGGATCCCCTCGCGGCGCAGCTGCGCCGCCACCGGTGCAAGGCACTTGGTGAATACCCTGGGTGCCGACCGTAGTCCGAAGGGAAGGGCTTTGAACTGGTAATGACGCCCTTGGACCACGAATCTGAGGAATTTGCGGTGCCCCTTTAGGATGGGAATGTGGAAGTAGGCATCCTCCAAATCCAACGACGATAGGAAGTCTCCTTCCTCCAGCTGACCCAGGACGTGCTGGAGGGTGACCATCCGGAACTTCTGCGCCTTGATGAACTTGTTCAGACGTCGCAGGTCCAGGATGGGGCGCCATCCTCCCGTCTTCTTCTTCACGAGGAAGTATCTCGAGTAGACTCCGGAGCCCCGAAGCCTCTTTGGGACGAGTTCGATGGCGCCCTTCCTGAGCATCGCCTTTACCTCCAGGAGAAGTTGAGGGACGTGAAGTTCCTTCCTGGCCACGGGGGGGACGCGCGGGCACCTTCTTTGAAACTCGAGCGCGTGGCCCCGGGCCAGGGCGTCCAGCACCCAACGGTCGGTGGAGATGGACTCCCACACGCTGACGAAGCCCGCCAGCCGGCCTCCCACCGGGGTGCTTCGGTGGGGGCCCGACCCCAAGGCCGGTTCAATCCTGCTTGGACGCGGCCTTGCCGCCTTGACCTCCTTGGCGACGACGGCGGGGTCCGCTAGACTTGCCTCGTCCTCTGTAGGCCTCTTGCGACGACGAGCGGGCCGCTTGACGGTAGGAAGCGAAACCGCCGCCGGAACCTTTGGAGGCGCCCTTGCCTCCGCCGCTCCGAAAGGGCGTCCGTCGTTGCAGGACTCCAAGGGCCCGGGCCGTCTCAGTATCTGCCTTGATGGCCTGAAGGGAATCGTCCACTGTCTTCCCAAACAGGTTGTTCCCGTCGAAGGGCATGTCCAGGACTCTGGTCTGGACGTCCTGCCGGAAATCCGTAGCTTTGAGCCATCCACGACGTCGAAGGCAAACGCCGTTGCCCAGCTGGCGGAACCCGGTGTCGGCGATGTCCGTCGCCACGGTGATGGCGTGGTCCGAGGCCACCTCACCTTCCTGCAGGATCTCAAGGGCCTCCGCCCTCTTGTCGTCCGGCAGAAAATCCAGCAGGGGAGCCATCTTGTACCAGAGCTCCCTGTCGTAGCGGGCCACGATAGCCAAGGCATTGGCCGCTTTAATCGTCGTCGCTGCCGACGAGATGACTCTACGCCCCATAGTATCCAATTTCTTTCCCTCGCCGTCCGGCGGGGAAGTCGATGTGGAGGCCGCACCCCCCCCCGCTTTCTTCCTGGCTGCCGCGGAGACGACGGAGTCCGGGGTAGGCTGCGCCCGGAGGCATAGGGGGGCCGTGTCCGGGACCCGGTACTTTTTCTCGTACCGGTCTCTTCTAGCTGGCGTCGTGGAAGGGTTCTTGAGGAGGGAAAGGCCCTCATCCCAAATGTCGTCCAACAGAGGCACTGCGAGGACCGTCTTCCTCTTGGCCTCGCGCCGCTGATAAAGGAAGCCTTCCTTTTTCTTCTCCTCAGGGCAGAGTTGGAAAAGCTCGGAAGCCCTGGAGATCATGGAGTGGAAAGATCCGATCTCGTCGGGCGGAGAGGCCCTGGTGGGAGGCGACGACGGAAAATCCTCGTCGTATGCCTCGTCGTCCGTACCCGTCGCTGCCGTGTCAGTCCCCGTATCATCCCCTCGGGTGGACGGGGAGGAGGGCTGGAAGGGGCGCGACGGTTGAAAAGGAGGTGGTGGATGGATCCTTCTTTTCTTGGTAGGGGGAACACCAGAAGGTCCCGGTTCTGGATCCCCCGACGGGAGAGGTTCCTCCGTCGGTAACGGTAGCCTCGTCCTTATCTCGGAGCATAAGGACTGTATGGCCAACAAAATGGCCGCCGAGTTGTCTTGCGGCGCTGGCAGAGGGGAATCCGACGGGCGAGCAGGGGCCCCGTCGGTATCCTCGACGATGTCGTCGTGGTCACCTGCGTCGGGGTCCATTCCGACGGGCTGGCCTTCTTCCACGCCTAGGCCGTGGCTTAAGACCTCGATCAGCTCCTCTTCTGAGGTTGAGGCCGACTCTACGACGACGCCCTGCCCCCCCTTCTTCTTCCCCACGGAGGGTTTCACGGGGGTCCTATCGATGGGCACAAAGGAAGACTCCCTCCGAGGAGGCAGGGAGATTCTGGGCCCTGAGGTCGCCACCACTGGTGCAGCCACCACAGGCTGAGCCAGGGCCGCCGCGACCGTTTCGATAGAGGGCTTGGTCGGATGGATCAAGGCCTTCACCACCTTAGGTGCGCTCACCGCCTTATCCTTGAGGGAGGGGGCACTGCCACGCTCCTCCTCTGCCTTAGAGCTCGACCGGGGCCTCTCCAGGAGCTTCGCCGGGTGCTCGGCCTTCCTCTTACCCGACCCAGAGCGTTGGCTCGTGGTTGATGGTGCCGGGGAGGGTGCGCCCTGCCTGGCGCCCGTAGAGCCCGACCGTTCGGCGCTCCCGGTGCCAGCGGACTCGCGGTGCTTGGCCTTATGTTGGGCCCCCGTCGCCGGGGCGCCCTCAAAGGTCTTAGAAGACCGCTCGGATTTCTTCTTCTTCTCGCCAGACGGGCTCTTACCCTCCAGCCAGTTGGCGAGACGTTGATGGCGGTCCTTCATGGTCCGTTCCGACATGTTGCCGCAAAACGCACAGTCCTTCTCCACGTGCGTCTTGTCCTCATGAAGGCAGTAAAGGCAGAAAGAGTGTTCGTCCTCCTTGAAGACGTTCTGCAGCTGGCATCCAGGGCAGACCCTGAACAGCTTTCCGGGCGTCGAGCTTCCCTTCTCCTGGGCCATCTCCGAGACAGGGCCTGAGAAGCTTCTGGAGTCCTCCGAAGTGTAGCTCGACGAAATCTTCACCCTTGAGGGGCACAGATGAATCCGACACGGGTCCCCGTTGATCGGATGTAGGATCGGTGGAGCTTGAGGCTCTTTTGACCGAAAGAATCGAAGTTTTTTGTAAAAAGCGCGAAAAAATAGCACTAACGCTCGAGAGCAATAGCACGAGGATCCCAACACATGAACGTGCGGTAAAAATCTGAAGATGGCTGCCAGAGGCGGTGCTTAGGTAGAGGGCAGTCATTGGCTGTGGTCAGTATGACGCAGAGACCAGTGATTGGTTATTACTACGAAAGACAGATCAGAAACGAAACTGATACTGGTTTTTTCTTTACCGAGGATTCCCAGCCTGACGACGGGGAATATTCATGAGCATGTGAATCCATGCCAGACCCCATGCTGGAGAAGCAACCTATTCTATACTCCCTACCGTTGGCAATTCCTAAACCCTTCTTCCAGCCAGTCTGTCCTTCAAATCAGTCTCCCCTGAAATCTTGGGTTTATACTTGGACAGGGCAAAACCAGCGGGTTGCACTCCCGAGAGCAGCTGAATAAAGAGAATCCAATCTTCAGCAAAATTAAAGGCTTGACGGTAAAATCAGGCAGCACCAAATGCTCTTTATTTATCAAAAGTGCATAGGAAAGAGGAACCTGAAACGACGACGCGTTTCGCGGTACTCCGACCGCTTGTTCACGTAGGTAGGGGAAACACAGACAAGGGACTCCCTAAAACGTTATTCAAACTCCATGGTAGCAGTGCATAGAGTGTCCCATTGCAATGTATTGTACACAAGGCGGCCATGTTGTAGTGTACCAAAGGCAACGCATTCATTAATGTACAGCAAAATAGAGTACACATCTTAGTAATCTGGACATTCAATAACGTCTTAAAATCAGAAATGCTGCCACAAGTGTCACGAAAGTCAGCAGAGTGGGGACTGTAGAAGAGACGGCATATAGCGCGTGAAAAAAAAGAATCATAACAATGGGAGGTAACCAGTCGGTGAAGTCACTGCTGTATGAAAGGAACTGAATGTAAAAAATAAGGTACTCCCACAGTGTAAACAATGTACGGGGGCAAAACAGACACGAGACTTACCTCTAAACGATATAAACATTAATATGAATAAAAAAGAAGCCCAGTCTGAAAAATAAAATAAAAAAATTGCGCTAGACATTAGCACACACGCAGTTATATTGCCATCCCTTCAATACAGTCCCACAGTGTGAGTTTCAGATGTGTAATTGATTGTGTGGCATATAGGCATGCCCCAAAAAATTCAATAGTCTCAAAATGCCTGAACATATAATTTACTTCATGCATGCACAAGGGTTAAAATGGGACATTACAGGCAAATGTAGCAGCATGTGGGCAGTATAAAGTGCATAGTGCATTAGCAGCCAACATGCTGCAAAAGTGCATAGCATCCAAGATAAGGGAAACAAGAGGGAAAGTAATAAAAGGGATAAGAGTTGAAAATTCAACAGCAATAATAATGTGCACAGTGCTCTACGTCCATGGATGCACTCATCTATACCTGAATATACTGATATTACAAAGCATGAAACCATACACAGGGTTAGCAAAGATCAATTAAATGATCATTAAATATGTAAGATGACATAAAGTGTTGAATATTTAAAAATAACCCTGCTCTCCATAAAAGAATATATGGCACAAAAACCGTGCATCCATGGACAGCTGAAGAATAGTCAACAAATTAATCCACAATAAAGTGCAAAGTGCTTTAACCCTAAAATGCCCCAATTTTAAAGGCAAACTTCCTTCCTCATAAGCCGTCTAATGCTAAAAGTTGGTACACATGTGCTTGATAGTCCCGATAAAAAACGTAAGTTATAATAGACCTAAAAAAGAGGTATGATACCTAAGTAACATTTGCTAAGTAAGTATCTGCATATCTAAAGATGTAACATAACCCTCTTCAAAGCAAAAAGGGAGGTTAAGGGTGAGACAGAGTAAAAAACAGAGTGAAAACGTATAAGGAATCCAACAAACATACTGTGTAAGAATACTTTCATCAATCATAGTGATCAGTATAAAAAGTTCACCCTACTGCTGTACATGTAAAACCAAAATTGTACAAGTTAGGCTAAACAATGTCATGAAATATCAACCTGAAAAATACGTCAAAACATAAGGGAATATACTTTATGATTGAAATCAGAAGAAAACACTAAAGGACAAAGGTAGATGTTAACGGGGTCATATAAAAAACATACAGGGTACCTCAAATCCAGAAGTAATTCATCAGAGATAAAAAAACAAATGTAAAATATTAGGTTTCTAAGAAGGTATATAATTCTTCATCAAGATTATGACCCCTAGGTTTCTTAGTCTCGAGGTCCAAAATGGACTTAGTCTCCAATTGCCTCAGCTGTAACTCCTGATTACCGTCACTGGGTGATTTAGGCACAGTTCGTATTCCAAAAAGGAGAAACCCTCCAATTTACTGTCCTGTTGGGACTGGAAATGCAGAGCCATCGGATAGTAAGAATCAATATTTCTAATGGCTCGAATATGCTGAAGTATTCTCAATTTTAGTTTGCCTTTGATATTACCCACATACCACATGTTGCAAGGACAGGTCAGAGCATAAACCACATGATCAGTATCGCAGGTGATTCTGGATGCGATCTTGACATTGCTACCCGAAATAGGATATGTGTAGCAAGCTTTGTTAACAGCGTACGTGCATGCTTTGCATTTGGAGCATTTATGGAAGCCACAAGGTTTGGTATTTAACCAACCATTAGTCAATGCATTATTAATAGGCCTCATAAAGCTGGGAACTAATGTATCTTTAAATGAGGTGGACCGCCGAAAAGTAATGTTAATGCGATCCCAAAATGGTATTTAAATGTTCGTCAGATTTAAGGATATGCCAATGACGCTGCATGACTTGTCGAATGTTGTGTGCTTTAGTTCCAAATGTCAAAATAAGCCGTGTTTTACTGATATTAGTGGTGGTATGTTCCGAGGTGTCTGCTAACAGTAGCTGAGAGCGGTCCATATTTCTAGCTTTCAAAAAAGCTCTCTCCAAAATTTGCTTAGGGTAACCCTGTTGTTTAAATTTGTATGCCATGAGGGCGCATTCGCAATCGAAGGTTTCAATCTTAGAACAGTTCCTTCGTATGCGAATGAACTCCCCATAGGGGATACTCCATTTTAGTGGGGTGGCTGCTCTTGGCATGGAGTGCGATGTTGGAGCTAGTGGGCTTTCTGTATAGACTGGTAGTCAGTTCTCCTTGAGCCACAGTAACAAGAATATCCAAATATGGGATAGCAGTCTGGCTGTGGCTCTCAGTGAATTGTAGATTCAGGTCATTGATGTTAAGAATATTAACAAAATCCAACCACTCAGCACTAGTCCCCTCCCAGATAATAAACAAGTCATCAATATATCTTAGCCAGAGGGCAATTTTGGATGTATGATGACTGTTTCTGGGATGCCAAACCTCACATTTTTCCCACCAGCACATCAGCAAATTCGCATAGGAGGGGGGAAAAGTCGAACCCATAGCAGTCCACTGTAGCTGCATGTAAAACTGCCTATCAAAGAGGAAACAATTGTTTGTTAGACAAAGCAAAATCATCTCAAGACTCATCTGAGAATGTTGGAGATAATTCAAAGAACGTGTATGCAAAAAATGTTCACAAGCTTTAAGGCCATCACTGTGTCTTATTGACGTGTAGAGAGAAACCACATCAAGTGTTGTTAATAGAAAAGTAGATTCCAATGGAATACCATCTATGCGGCTTAGAAAGTCTTTGGTGTCCCTTAAATAGGAAGGCAAAGTAGTAACAAATGACACCAAAGTCTCATCTATAAATCTTGAGGTGTGTTCTACCGAAGCCCCGCATAGTGTGACAATCGGTCTGCCCGGAGGTCTGATGAGACTCTTGTGTACTTTAGGCAGAAAATAGATAGTCGGTATCACTGGGAACTTCGGATGTAAATACGAACAAATGTCCTCATCCGACAAGTCTTTCTCCTTCCAAGTCTGCAGGAGATTGCCCAATTTGTCGCTCATGATTTCTGATGGATCTTCAGTCAGTTTGGCATAACAGTCCTTATTCAGCAATTGTCTATGTGCCTCTTTGATGTAGTCCCCACGATTCATGAGGACGATGTTCATGCCTTTATCCGATGGTTTGATAATGTAATCGGTCATCATACTCAAACGTTCAATGTTGCCTTGTTGTAATACAGTAAGGTTGGGTTTATAAGGCCCACGTTGTTTCCTGATTTTCTTCAAATCGTGGACAACCAAGTCCTGGAAGGCCTCAATATGGCCCCCCGGATTGAATATTGGGTTAAAGCGTGACTTGGCTTTGAGTAAGGTCTTCCCAGGCCAAGCAGTATCAACATACATAGAGGCAGATTCTTGGTCCAAAACATCAGTGACTAAATCACATTCAGTGTCTGAAAATTCCAAATCCCTTAAGGTGAACGTATCTTGTATAGAGACATCTGTGCCTCCCTGGAGATTTAATTTGGGTTTAGGTTTTGGTGGATACATGGCGAAGAATTATTTGAATCTAACTTTGCGCATGTATTTATCAAAGTCAATCCTGGTTTCAGCATAGTCGTATCTTGACGAAGGGCAAAGATTGAGGCCCATTTGTAGTATGTTAGTTTCTTCAGAGGTGAGGGGATGGGTGGACAAATTGATAATAGACATGTCCGATATGTTCATGTCTGTATGAGTTATTTCTTTGCTCCAGAGCGTGTTAATCGCTCCGGCTTGTCCGCGTTTGATGTAGATGCTGCGCCTTCCCCTCCTTGTTTTTTCGGCCTCTTTGGCCCGAGGATTTTCCTCTTCCTCGGCCTCTGGCTTTCTTTCTGCTGTTTAGCCTGCCCTCCATACCCAACAGTCGCATCTCCTCTAAAACAATTAAGCTTTCTAGAGGGCTGTTGTTCACCCTTACTCTCAGTAGTATCAACATCAGAGGAGGATAAATCCGTAGGAATATCATCAGTAGTGCTGGTTGTTGGTTTGGGAAGGTTTTTACTTAAATTGTCAATGCGTTTTGCAAAAGTCAATACTCTTCCCTGTTCATAATCCTGTTTATCCCTGATGAATTTCCTTTGTTTACGTTGTTTGATTTCCTCCTCATATCTTTTATATCCATTCTCAATGCTGGTACGGAGGCTCTTCCCTTCTTCACTCTAGTCGAGTTTTTCCAGTTCCTCCTCTATATCCTGAATCTTGGCCAGTATCTTAAGGCGATCCATACGGGCATATTTGATTAGAATATTAAGAAATGTTACTGAGCAGGTATTACTGGATTCTCCCCATTCCTGCAGCATGGCTGGATCTTGTTCCTCGAAGGAGAGTGTGGTAAGTATTTGCAGGCCTCTTGGAATATGTCCAACGTCTATATAGTTTTGTAAGGAGTGTTCCTCCCACCACTTGCTGATCTCACAACGCCTTTGTTTCTCCAATTCTCTAAGCAATCTAATTTCAGTATTAGATTGTGGGTCCAGGGTAGGCTCCTGGGATGTAGGTTTGTTAACAGGTTGTTTTTCACAAAAAAGTGAAGCCCCTTGAGTTTTTCTCAGGTTCTCCCTTTCTTGTTGTGATGCCATTATATGGGTGCACAGTGCTGTCTAAATGCACAGTTAAGCCTCTCCAACTTTAAACAGTGTTAGCTCTCGAGCACAAACAGACATACGATGTAAGTGCTAAAAATCCTTGCGGGTTATCCAATGGGCGCAGGCACTAATAAGAACAAACAGGAGCAGAGAAACCACGTGGTCCTACCTGTGTAGATGGACATTTCTCGCATCCTCCGATGCAGAATAAAATCCAATCCGTATACGGTCAAGGCTCAGTGGGACTCCGCAAAACTGTAGCCTTGCCATTCGTGATCGAAATGGATAAACCGGAGTGCAGTAATGAGCCCTTCAAGAGATCCAAGAGGGAAACTCCTTGTGGGTGCAAAGTCCAGCGTCGTAGATCCCATATATATGGGGGTGTTTATCACTTATCTATTTTAATTGGACAATCTATGTGATTGGACAATGTTCCAAAACTGACATCACATGAAAGCATCCCCTTTGTAGGCATTGGCCTATTAATGAAGAGGGCAGTCCATTGTGGGTAAAACTGTAATCCCTGTTCCCCTCCCTTTTGATGTCATGCCATTGCGAAGATTTTACATTAAACAGTTGTGATTTTCTGAAACATCTTCTATACATGTGATTAAGTTACACATTAGTTTGCCAGATTGCTCTCAGGTGATTGAAATGTTGCTTAATTGATTATTGCACAACATGTGATGAGAATTTAACAAATTATTGCTTTTTATTCTCATACTTTCACACAAATATTCTATTCCCATCTCAGAATATCGGCCTAGTCGTCATGGACACTAGGATATGTGAATCATTGACTTGCAACGTTTCTGTGTAACAATATCTACATTCGTGCAAGAATACCTCAAAATATCATTTTACATTCAGATGATACTTTTTTAAAAATTATTCAAGGTGGAAAACTTAGTTCGACAACACTATCAAAAGATGTTCAGGAAAATAGGATCCTTCACTTAAAATTCAACAAAAATGCAATTATTTTCCTGTTACGAGCTTGGCACAATATTAAATCGCAGTTCCTTTAGCTGGCCTGCCAACAATCATATAGTATCACTACGTTGAGGCTCAGAGTTGGGCCATTTATGACCCCTGAGAGGCCTAGTTGTCATGGCACTCTTGTCAGAACGTCCTTTGAAATTGAGCTGCTCAGGGCCTGTTTGATGAAAGTCGCTGATAATCATCAGTCGCATCATTGGATTTATTACCAAGGCCTGGTTTTCAAAACAGAGAGCAGATGATCCTTTGGTCCCAGGAGACTAGCATACAGTGTATGGCCCATCCTCAAGGCCTTGGTTTCATTTCTTATGGGAAAACGGCTCCTGAGCATTGATGCAGTGTTAGAGAAAATGCCATTTGCTTTTTAGCCAATGTGGCTGGTGGCATGTACAAATACAACCTATGGAATCGCTTTCTTTTCCACATCATGTTTTATAACATTTTTGCTATCTGGCTACTGTCGATAACCATTTTCCCTTCAAGTGTCTGTAGGCTTCTTATACACGGGTGATTCGCAGTCCTGTAAAAAGAAAGCCAAAATATTGTGGACTTCAATTCGATGTTCACTTTTTTATAAAAGGCTGTGCTTTTACATTGCAAATTGAATGTTCTCTATTTAATACAGATTGCTGTATACTTCCATGTAACATAAAAGGTTTCTTTTTGTGCCTTGTCATTTACTGTGAACAAATACACTTTTGTTGTAGTTGGTCTGCCGATCTATAACATTTCCTTACATGTGCTTCTTTCAAATGCTTTGCGCACTTTGCAATTCATATATTTTTTTAAATGTGGAATTATCATTTGCTCCTTTTCTTTTGAATAATTTCTTTACAACTGTTAGTATAATTCCAAAATCTCCCTTTTTTTAAATAGCTTTTCTTACCAAAATATCCAATTTTTCTCTTAAAATGTACTTTTTGGCTATGGTCCCACTGGATTAAAAGCAATAATCTGTCTTCTGTGAGCATCAAGGCAATGTTTAATTGTGAGTGCTGATTGGTTGGTGGCACTGCTGACCCCACATATTTTGTTACACGCTCCACAAACACTTACACTGAACATAAATAGACATAAATAAACACAAATGTAGTTTCTGCAACCTGGTCCCCTGGCCCCTAATAAGAATTGCCAGAACCCCTTGCATGCACAGAAGAGCCTATGCACTTTGCTCACCTGTCCCGTATGGAAAATTCAATCCTGAGTCTGATCGGACATTACTGCAGGACACATGCGATGACAGTGCATGCCATAAAATATCAGGCAGGTACTTATGAGGAATTATAGCATTGAATGCTTATGCATGCAGCAAAGGCTGACCGATGGCATTTGAAGTATATGGCGCGGAGCCCAAAGTGAGAGACAGTGCACCCTTTATGCTTCTTATATGCAGAAAAGAGATTTCATAAGGCAAAGCTTCATCAAAGCAGTTGTTTTCGAGGCACTTCAAACTAAGAAGACCATTGGAATGCAGCCAAATGCTGTACAAAGTGCATGGTTTATTTAGGGTTTGTGTAAGGTGGCAACCATATTACCTCTTTAATATTCATATTACTTCCTTTGCATCTTGTACTCATGGTGGCCCTGAATCATGCTGTCCCCATCTTCATTTGTATCCTGGCTTGCAACATTATGTGTTACTACTGACTTCTGCAATTGTATTCGCTCTCCACTCTTGCTTCTCCACTCTTTTTGACTGCTTACTCTCTTTTCTCTCCTTTCCCTTCTCCCTTTTCCTATCTCCTCCCCTTACTTTCTTCTATGCACTTACTCTATCAGAATTGTCCCTGGACCTAATATCATAACAACCTTGTCTGTTTCCTTCACCCTCCCATTACTGTTGTTTCCTCTCAACTACCCCTCCAGCACTATCTGAAATGTTGTCAGACCTAGTATGATAGTCGCTTGTTTTGTTCCTCCCCTCCCTTTCTGCACCCCTCGCCCTCACCTTTAGTTTTTCTCCCGCTCCAACAGAAATGTCGTCAGGCCTTGTACGGTAGTGGCCTGTCTGTTTCCATTTCCTTCCCACTCTCCCCCTCCCTTCCTTATCTATGTCTTAGCTCTTGCACTATCTGAAATGTCGTCAGGCCGAGTATACAATGGTTAATTTCACATCCTTACTGTTCATGGCCTGTAAGAATGTGGTTGTATTTTCCCTTGTTCCCTCCCTTGCCTTGAAGCACTTTGAAACACATTGTGTACAGGCGCTATATAAATAAACGATCATATCATATCATACCTCTAGAGCACTTCAGCCTCAGATATTTGGGCTTTTGTGCAATGTATTGTCTGTCCCGCATATGAGCAACGCCTGCATTGCATGAGGTCAGGGGCCAGATTGTGGATGGCTAGATTCTGACTAGCACTAAGACCACTGGGAAAACCCAAAGTAATCACCCAAGGGTGATCATCTACCTTGGTATTGGGAAAATGACACTATTCATAAACAGAAGGTAGAAAAGAATCCATTTCTACCTTCTGTTTATGAATAGAACTGCATTATATTATGACTTGGACACTGCTCCTTCAGGGCCTGGTTGTGATGGTGGTTCCCCTGGTGAGATGCTCCATTGGGAACAGTGAGTCTTGTAGTGGGCATTGGGATCTGGTCTGGTAGTGAGAGAGAATGAGGGTGACCGGTCCATTTCATGAGATCATAGGTTGAAGGATTCTGTCTGAAGAGGACAGTTTACACTTGTGCATGCATTTCTGGCATTTTGCCTTACCGGTAGTTGAGGTTGTTTAAATAGTTGACGTGCTGCGCTTTCAGTGTTCTTCCTCCATGCGTCGTTCTTTACTTTATTATGAGAACCCTCATTATAGCGCACCCCTATCCCCAAAAAGGAATGGAATCCTTCCCAAAATCAAATACGAAAGATTAGTTAGGTGTTGTAAAACCCTACTAACTAGGTCCAAGATTTCAAAGTAAAACAGAAGAATCATATAAATAAAAAATGCAATGCATAGAATAAATAAAATACTTTACATGCAAAAAGGCCACATACATGGACAGACTACAGGGGATCAGTTAGGGAAAGCTCATTTGAAAATGTGAATTTTGAGTGCATGTTAAAAGGGGAAGAGATTGGGAGGGAAATGGAGAAAAACAGGAAGAGAATTCCAGATGTTCCGAGTTATTGATTTCACGGTTGCGCTTTGCTGCATGTAGGGATCTCCAACCTTGGGAACGAGGCACTCCGAGTACCGCGGACACCATCCGACATTTGAGCCAGATTATCTAGGCTGTTCTATTAGAAGCATCTTGTAAATAGCCCATTTGTTTGAATGGAATTTGATAATGAAGCAGTAACCAGTACAACCCTAATGTACCCAGCGAAGAGAAGATCAACTTTCCGGGAACAGAAAATAAGGCATACAGCTTTGCAATGCTTTGCTTTAAAAAGAGCCAGAGTAGCAAGGTGGCCAAATTAGATTATTTCTCTCATCTTGTTTGGTTGAAAGCAGCCAAATGAAATCCAGATGGGCCTGGAAAGTTTAACTTTCCAGAAGGGAGGCAGCTGGGACCAGAATTATTTGGATAACAGAAGTGGTGTGGGACTTCGACTTAATCTGCTTTGCCGCCTCTTGGTGGATTGTGGTTCTGTGCCATTTTAGGATTTTGTAGATGGGTGCAAAGAGGGCTACCCTGTGCAGGTGATTGGGCCCCTTGATCCAGTTGGCCCTTGACATGACTTTGAAGAATATCGTTGGGTTCTAGTGCTTTTCAGGGCAGGGGTGGCATGGTCCTGTCTCTTGACATGAACATAGTAACTCCCACCGCTGCAAGAAACATCAGTGAGAGAAAAGTGAGGGATAAGGGGGTTATGTATGGGGCATTACTGAAATGGGCCTCAGGGCTAATGTTGGCCTTTGCATTTGTCCTTAATGCACCAGTTCATTGTGTGAAGGAGAAAGTGAGAGAACAGAATCATTCAAAGATGGACGCAGAGCAAAAGACTCTGTGATAGCTAGTGCACAGTCGCCTTTGAGGGGGAACATGAGTGACCATGGATATCTTGACAGAACTCGGGGAGCAAAAGAACGTTGGTTATCAGGAACTGACGATTCCACGCTGGGTACTAATTAGTATGGGCCTCATTCCGAGTTGGGTGGTAAGGGAAAAATGATGCCGGTAAAGGAATACCGGCATCGTTTCCCGTTACGGCCCATTCTGACCCACCAGACCGTTATTTACGGCGTCGTAAAGTACGATGCCGTAAATAGCGGTTTAGTGGCACGCGCCCGACACGCCATGCCGTAATTAGCGGCATGGCGTAAACCGGAGCTGATCCCAAGTAAAGCGGACATGGAAAAAACAGCCTCTACAAGACCGCAAAGTACCTTACCGCCATGGAGTAAATACCGGCATCGCTGAGAAGGTGTTAAGGACCCTGAGCAGTGTTTCCAAGAGGAACAGGTGCACTCAATCAGCACAGGTGGAGGCAATGGAGTCTGGCACAGCACAAAAGGAGCACACCCACACACCACACCCCCTCCCACACCAAGATGATACCAATTGTAGCAGCATTCCTGGAGCTGGAGGCCCTGCTTGCAAGGCAACTACAACAACAGCAACTACAACAACCACAACCAGATACTCAAACAAGTGCTGGATGCCCTCCTCACCCACACAAGGGAATACATATCCCTACCCCGTACTCCCCAGGAGATATATGACACCAAAGCTGCCTTCAATGCACTGGCAGGCATGCCAAATTGCATAGGTGCCATCGACTGCACCCACGTGGAATTAGTGGTCCCGCATGCCATGGAGGTGCCGTATCGCAACCGCAAGCAATACCACTCCATCAACGTCCAGATGGTGTGTAATGCCAGTAAAGCCATCACACATTGCAATGCCCGATACCCTGGATCAACTCATGACTCCTAGGTCCTGCGGAACTCAACACTACCACGCTACATGGAGCGACATGCCAGACGACGTGCCTGGCTGCTTGGTGAGTAACCTGAATGCGCCATGGCAGTGCATTGGGGCGGTGAGTAGGTCGCCTGCATACTCCACCTGGGTGGGAAATGGGGGGGGTTGCATACCCCACCTGGGTGGGAAAGGGGGGGGATACACACACATCCCAGTAATCACCTGCAGCCATGTAAGACTAGTACAATTCTCCACCATGAATGCACACACAATTACCTCCTTTCCACTTCCATGCAGGTGATGCTGGCTACCCTCTAAAGCCGTGGCTCATGACCCCGGTCTGCAACCAACAGAACAGGCACGTGGAGGACTACAATAGATCCCATACCCGTACACGGGTGGTGATAGAGCAGACCTCCGGCCTGTTGAAGGCACGATTTCGTTGCCTCAGCCGGTCTGGTGGGGCACTCATCTACAGCCATGAGAAGGTGTCCAAGATCACCATGGCATGTGTAATGCTACACAACATGTGCATCCGTCGGAACGTGCCACTGCCCCCTGACGTGGAACTGCTACCACCAGATGATGATGAGGGGGAGGAGGAAGGAATGGTAGGACAGTCGCACGGTGCTGATGCACAGGAGGGACGTTCAGTGCGTCAATCATTGATTGGACAATATTTCTGACTCACAAGTCAGCTGAGGGTGTGAGGGTGAGAGGACATTGGGCACTGGGTGTGGGGATACATGTACACCATGCAATGTGTGACATCAAAAGACACAAGCAAAATGAGCAATGTCCACTCTGTTTTTTGGGAATGAACAACCAGTGTATTCAACATTTATGTAGGAACGTGTACAACAAAACCACCACCCTCACCCCCTCCCCCTCCCCCCAACTCCCACACACACCCTCACCCCCCTCCCCCTCTCCCCCAACTCCCACACACACCCTCACCCCCCTCCCCCCCAACTCCCACACACACCCTCACCCCCCTCCCCCCCAACTCCCACACACACCCTCACCCCCCTCCCCCTCCCCCCCAACTCCCACACACACCCTCCCCCCTCCCCCCACAACAACCCCACAATAGTCCCATCAGTGCAACATAGGCCACTTGTGTGTGGCAGTATGGTCATTGTGTGCTTCCAGAGCCAGGGGTATCCATGTTCTGGCGGCGGAGTGTGCGCATTGACCGACGGACAGGGCTGGTCTGCGTGGAGGAGCACTGTGAGGGTGGGCACTCCCACTGGGGCTGTGGTCTGGGGGGTGCTGCCTCCAGGGCATCAGCGATCTGGCCCAGCACCTCACAGAGCCGGTTTGTGTTGGCAGTGATGACTTCGCCCAGGGCCTGCAGGTCATTGTGCCACTCCGACCTGGATTCACGGTTGTCCCGGTTGAAGTCCTCAATCAGGCCTGTGAGGCGCTGGGAGTGCAATCCATCCATGGCCGGTGTGGCAGATGTGCTAGGCAGCCGTGATGTTGAGCCTGCAGCCCTTTCGGGGCTTTCTGCAGGGGAGGTGGATCCAGGACTGGCAGGTGGTGCTCCTTGGCCTGTGAGGCCTGGGGTGTCACTCTCCCCGGAGTCGCTGTGTGCAACTTGACTGTAGGATGGGGTAGGATGGGGTGTCTGGGCTGTGCACGATGTCATGGGGCTCCTCCACGTCGGATACGGGAACAGATGTCGGGCTATCTGGCTCCTCGGGGAGGCACATGGCAGCATTCTCCCCTGCCACACTGGACTCCTCTGAGTGCACCGTGGGGCATGTCTCCGTCGGCAGTGCAGGCATGGGTAGGGGTGTGGGTGTGGATTGTGCAGCCTCCATGGGGGTTGCTGGTGCAGGTGGTGTTGCCTGTGCCTTCTTCCTTCCTGCAGGTTTACACTGTCCCCTGGCTGTGCCCCTGGAGGTACAGGGCTGTGTGGCTTCCTGGCCCTCACTTTCATGGCCGCTGCCTGTGGGGGGGAAGAGAGAGATGGCATGAGCTATGATTTGGGGGTCAGCATTTCTTCAAGCCTATGGTATGACAATGGGATTGCAGCGTTTTGTTGACATTTGGGTTGGGAGTGGGACAGTGATCTGGGCTTGGACGGTAAATGCATGCAGGTGTCTGGGTCACTCATGTTGGTGGAGTACTGTGCTGACTCACATTGACTGCCTCTTTGTGTGCTCTGGCCAATATGGGTTGGAGCCTTGCACCTGGCATCAGCCTGGGTCATACTTGTGACGGCATGATTTCATGGGGGGGTGGGGGGGTTCCCATACGTGATGTGACTGCTTGCCCAGCCCTTGGCGGTGCCTTACATTGGGAATGCATTTACTATCTTCACTCATGACACTCACCTCCATCTGCGGATGACGGGGCACCGCACTCCATCTCGCCGACCCCCTCTATGGCTTCAGTGCCCATCATGTCCGCACACGTTTGCTCCCAGGGCATCATCTTGATTGGAGAAGCTGGGCCTCCTCCTGTCTCCAGGGCCTGTGTTTGGTTGGCCGATAGGATGGCCCGCACCCTGAGACGGAGGTCATCCCACCGTTTCATGCAGTCCCTCGTCGTACGGGGGGTGTTCCCTACGGCGCTCACCCTCTGTGCCACCAAGTCCCAGATCTCCTTCTTCCTGGCAATGGTCGGCCTACGCATGTCACTGCTGAATACTGTCTCAGCATTTGCGTGCAGGGTGTCCACCAGGACCTGGAGCTCGTCCTGCGTGAAACGCTCCTTCCTGATGCGGGCGGCACCTTTCTTCAGTGCTTTCGGCATGATACTGGTCACTGATGGCTTTTTTGAGGGTCGAAATATACCTCCGGGTACTGTATTAAGAGGATGGCAGTGGATTGTGTTTTTAAAGATGGCCGCTGCGCTCCTTCTCGTTCCTGTGCGATGACGTAATTTCCGTATCCGTTAATTAGCGGTGACCGTAATTTACGGATACCGTAAATTACAGTCACCGCTAATAACGGACAGCGAAGCTTCAGTGGCGGTGTTGTCATGACCGTCTCGCTTCATGCCGCTAAGGGGTTTTACGGGCCCTTTAGCGGTATGCCGCTAGGGGATTTACCGGCATGGCGGAAAGCTTGTGCCCGCGAAGTCGGAATGGCCTGTAAATTGCGGCGTCGTACCATGCCGGTAAAAACCCATACTTACCGCAAAACTCGGAATGAGGCCCATAATTGAGCAATAAACCCAGACTAACTGGGGCTTTACAGGGCCCGGTAATGCCCATGGACGTTTACAAGCCTGAGCCATGCGAGGAATTTAATGGGAAACCAGGTATTACCTGTCCCTGTAAAGTTCCCCCCCCTGCCCAGAGGGTTTCATTGATATTGACACCTGGGCCTGTTTTACCGGGATGATGATCGCTTTTTTTTCAGGTTGCGAAACTGCAGGTTTACCGTTTCTTAACTTGAAATAAAAAACTATAAACCAAAATGGCCTTCATGTACTAGGGAGAAGGTAACTACCTGTAGTCACTTCCCAGTTTTCATGGTGGCCATTGAGGCAACAGAGATGCACCGGGAACACTGCGTTCCCAGAGCTGGCGAGGGACAAGGGACTGCCAGGTAAATTGGGGGAGGGATGTGGAAATTGTCTCTTGCTCTCCCCCCTCTGTATTTCTTGTTCTCCCCCTGTCTGCGTCTGAGAGCAAGAGACACAGGAGGGGAGGAGCAAGAGGCGCAGAGGGGTGGAGCAGGAGACCCAGAGGGGGGTAGAACAAGTGACGCAGGTGGGGGGGGGGAGCAAGTGACGCAGATTGGGGGGGAGAGCAAGTGACGCAGAGTGGAGGGGAGAGCAAGAGACCAGAGTGGGAGGAGAGCAAGAGATGCAGGCCCCACACCAATCTGATATCACACGTGTGTCAACTATGCGAACAGGGCAACTGCAAAAGGACTGGTGTATATTGGTGTTTGGCCTGACTCCACAGTTGCTATGTGAGACAATGGCCAGGATGCTAGCTCTATAATCCCTGATCTGGGAAGCGACTTGATATAAACTAGGCCTCCTTCGCCAATCAAGAACACCAGAAGGTAAGTCGTTTACATGTAGGTTTATTCTCTTAGTTATTAAGTAGAGAAAGCACTGGGACATCCATCTAGCCCAGCAGCTTAGGTCCAACTGACACCAGTAGAACCCAAAACATACATCAACATCCACCAGAGTCCCAGTGACATGACCACACCAACACTCCCCATCACATCACTCATAGCCATAATCAATCACAACGCAGATTATGACATATGTCCCTCTCTTTAACCAACACAACACTCATGGCCATAATCAATCACAACGCAGATTATGACATATGTCCCTCTCTTCAACCAACACAACACACATGGTCATAATCAATCACAACGCAGATTATGACAATTGCCCCTCTCTTCAATAACACCAACTGGACCCATGGTAGGAATCCACCATAAGTGCAAATACCAGAAATGTTATAGCTCAGAAACCATTTTTACTCCCCCTGAGCCCATACCACTACACCCCAAGATCTAACCAAGTTCTTAACTGGAAAAACGAAAAACGAACTCAAGCGCAAGCTCTCCCCAGAACCTGAGCCCACTCAGCTACAAACCCACTGAATGACCCACAACATGGAAGAACCAACACTCCGCTATCAACCAGCTAAATAACAACAAGGAGGAGGAACCCAGAAATAAAACTCATGACCAAAGATCATCTGGCTGCCCCTTAACCTAGATACAGGCAGCACCACCCTGAAGAGATGTTTGGTACATCTCTTCACTGCCCCTTGAATGGCCAGACAGCACCTAGCTGCCCTTACCCAAAACATAAACAGCACCTCAAAACCCCTTAAGTACAGCAATGGCAACTAACTAACTACCCCTAACCGGGCCCTAGACAGCACCTAAATAACCCTAAATCAACAACAGCACCTCGCTGCCCAACCAACGACCAACAGCACCTGACTGTCCTAAAATCAACACACCTTGCTACCCCACCTAACAGCATGTGGACAGCATCTCACTTTCCCTACAACCCTAGACTACACCTCGCAGCCTCTAAAACAACCATGGCTCCTCACCGCCCCTAAAACAACCAAACACCAGAAACAACCAGACCCAGAAACAACCAGACTGCACCTCACTAAACTCTAAAACAACCAGGACGCACTCGCAATATGCCCCTAAAATAACCAAACAACACCTCATTGTCCCTAAAAACACCAAACAGCACCTGACTGTCTCACTGTCCCCAAAAACACCAGAAACAACCAGACCACACCTCACTAACCTCTAAAACAACCAGGGCACCCTCGCATATGCCCCTAACACAACCAAACAACACCTCAATGTCCCTAAAAACACCAGAAACAACCAGACTGCAACTCACAGTCCCTTGAAACACAGACAGCACCTCAATAACCTAAAACCAACACAACACCTCACTACCCCACCTAACATCATATAGACCGCATCTAGATGACACCTCACTATCCCTACAACACCAGACAGCACCTCACTGCCCTAAAACAACTAGACTGCACCTCACAGTCCCTACCACACCAGACAGCTCCGAACTGCCCCTACAAACGACCAGACAGCACCTCACTGTCCCCTCCCAACTGCCCCTACAAACGACCAGACAGCACCTCACTGTCCCCACACACCAAACAGCACCTGACTGTCCCTAAAACACCAGAGCACAACCAGGCAGCACCTCACTGCCCCTAAAACAACCAGACAGCACCTCCATAAACCCCAAACCATCCCTACAAACACCAGACAGCACCTCACTGCCCCTACAAACTACCAGACAGCACCTCACTTTCCCAACACCACACAGCACCTGACTGTCCCTAAAACACCCAAAACACACCAGAACACAACCAGACAGCACCTCACTAAACTCTGAAACAACCAGGGCGCACTCACAATATGCCCCTAAAACAACCAAACAACACCTCATTGTCCCTAAAAACACCAAACAGCACCTGACTGTCTCACTGTTCCTAAAAACACCAAACAGCACCTGACTGTCCCTAAAAACACCAGACATCACCTCACTGTCCCTAGAACACCAGGCAGCATCTCACTGCCCCTAAAAACAACCCGACAGCACCTCCCATTCCCTGAAAAACGACAGGCAGCACCACACTGCCCTTTAAAATGACCATCACTTAACCACCCTTTAAATTAACCAAGCAGCACTTCACTACCACTTTAAATTCCCAGGCAGCACCTCACTACCCCGTAAAAACCCTAAATGGTACCTCACTACCTCTTTAAAACATTCTAGACAGCCCCTCACTACCCCTACAAACTACCAGACAGCACCTCACTGTCCCATTTAAAACCGTAAATGGTACCTCACTACCTCTTTAAAACATTCCAGGCAGCACCTCACTACCACATAAAATTGCCAGGGAGCACCTCACTACCCCTTAAAACTCCAGATCATCCACACATAACCAGGGGACATGCCCCTACAAACCACAACCAACAGAACACACCCCCAGGACAACATGTGAATCCCAAGAAAATCATTTTAAATAACGTCATGGCGCCAAGGTTCTTGCACCACCCCCCAAAATATCCAAGAAATGCACAACATAAATGCAAATCCTCTGCGCCACAATCCCTGCACCAATCCCAGCATGCGCATGAAGTGAAAGCACCTCACTGCCCCCAAAATTGACCATACAGCGCCTCACTACCCCTAAAAGTACTGGCATCATCCACACATAACCAGGGGAAATGCCCCTACGAACACGACAACAAAACACTGCAGGACAACATGTAAAACCCACAGTAAGCGATACCCAGATCAAGTCCATGGCGCTAAAAACCCTGCGCCAATCCCCAACATGTCCCTTAAGTGCAAAACAGAAAATGCATGGCAAGTAATTGTAAATGCAAAAATGGATGCAAGTGACATGGCGCTGAAGTCCCTGCGCCATACCCCCACCCACATGTCCACTTCAGCCAACCTGCAAAGGAAACATTGCATAAACAACTTACAATGTCCCATGGACCCCACACCCACAAGTCCATAGTGAAAACCCAAAGGCATGTCCTAACAGCAGGCCACAGACATAAACACGACATCAGTACATAAATGAGAGGCCATAAACTGCTCACATCAACCCAGGACCCAAACCAAATTTTACTAAACCCAGAGGCCACAACGTAAACACAAACAGCATTAACCAATACAACCGACCTCAACAAACACGTACCTCTATTTAGTGACTTGTCGGATCCTTCATCACGTTACTTATTCCCCACTGGTCCGGATCCAGCGCCCGCCACCTCGCCAGCCTTCTTGTGAAATCACCTGCAAGTGGCATCCACCGTCTTCCAGCGCACACCCTGTAGACGTCCATAAATCCAGACACGATCACGAGCTTCCCTCCATTTCCAGTAACAAATGACTTTTAACATCAATGCCATCCGACCTTGCTAGCCTTCTTGTGAAATCACCTGCAAGTGGCATCCACCGTCCTCCAGCGCACACCCTGTAGACGTCCATAAATCCAGACACGATCACGAGCTTCCCTCCATTTCCAGTAACAAATGACTTCTAACATCAATGCCATCTACTCCCTCCCACTGTGCCAAAAAGTCACTTATTTCATTACTGCCCGGACTATTTGTGGAGCACGAAACTCTGGCATATGTCCCACTCCAACAGCTGAGCATTTCCGAAACACAACGGCTCCCACATCCAGCACCGGCGTAACCCTCATGAGGAACGTTGCGTTCCAAACAAACGCCAGAGAGGCATTCAACGTTGCATTCCAGCTGATGTTGCTGGAACGCCAGTCCGAACGCGAGTCCTCCTCCAATCAGCGTCGGCCCTCCTACAGCCGACGTCATCATAGCTGCTCCCGACACCATGAAAGCAACATCGCTGCCTGGACCCGTTGCTCCAGCCAGCCTCACGCCTGCAGTCCGGCGCTCTGTTGTTTCTTTATGTTCAATAACAGCTTGCAGAGCACTTTGTCCGGTGGCCTCTGCGCTCCTACCCACAGGAGAAATATCAACATTAATTCGACGCCGCCCGGCCACCGCAACTGAGACCCCTTCATCACCCATCCTGCCCATCCAACACAATAGGGCAACCTGAGCCTCAGCAACTGCTGCGCCCCCGTTCTCCGGTTCCAAGGCAGAGCGCCCGCCAGCAACTTTCACTGGCCTATTACCAGTCCTGCACCGTCCTAAGTGCAGCACCTCCGGCTCACCTGCAGAGCGCCTCAGCCATTGAGCGCTCCGTCAGACTTTGGACAGCCCCACCAGAATACACGAATCACCGGCTGCTCCAGGCAATGGGCCACCTCAGCCCCGGCGGCACCTGACCATGGACAGCTCCTCCTCCGCTCCTTGGTACACATCCCAAATCGTCCTGGGACCGCAACCAATTCTTCTCAGCTCTGCCTCAGAACTCACAGGGCCCTCGTAGTTAGGCCCTACCACTGCCTCTGTCACCGCTTGCTGTGAACCCTCAGAATCCCCCACCTGGATCCTGGCCTGGACCTTCACTGCACCGCCCGGCCTGCACCTTGTTTCTGCTTGATGAATGGATGTCATCCTGGAAGGCAGTGCTTCTCACCTACTGCCCCTTCCCAGCAGGACCATCCTCTTCGCCAGTGATATAAACTAGGCCTCCTTCGCCAGTCAAGAACACCAGAAGGTAAGTAGTTTACATGTAGGTTTATTCTCTTAGTTATTAAGTAGAGAAAGCACTGGGACATCCATCTAGCCCAGCAGCTTAGGTCCAACTGACACCAGTGGAACCCAAAACTTACATCAACATTCCACCAGAGTCTCAGTGACATCATCATACCAACACTCTACCTAGAATGTTAGTGACATCACCACCATCACAACACTCATAGCCATAATCAATCACAGCACAGATTATGACACGACTCCTTCCCTCAGGGTATAGGAACCCCTCCCCAACCCAGAAGGTCTCTAGGGAGCCAGTGCTTCAGAGGAGGCGCTGACATACGAAATCCATGCTCATGTCTGGGTAGTGACTACTGGAGTCCCTTTGACGTCAACAGGCATGGGCAAGGGGGAATTCTAGAGTAGCCAGAGAGGAGAGTGGCGGCTAAGGCAAGAGTCCCACCATCTTGGTTTCCTGTTGGGGCACTTACTTTTCCTGTCTCCTCCATTTCCTGCAGGCAAGGTACACTGGGTGTGATGTCATAAGGCAAACATCAACTGTTACAACACCCTTTATTGGACCTCGTACAGCAGGCTTGCTTTGGACCAATCTACTGTTGACACTCTGCATTTAAGCAGAAAGGGGCATTCCCTCATTATATGAATCATCTTTGACCCATCAAGAGAAGGATACACTGTGCCTCTGTTGAGGAGTGCAGTCCATTCCAAAGTCCTCCATCAGTGAGGTGAAGACAGCAGTCATCCAAGGCAGAGGTGAGCTGTCACATAACCATCTCCATGGAACAGGGGATGGGGGTTAACTTCTTTTGGCCAAGGCCTGCAGATTGGGTGTTATACTGGGCCACCTCGGCAACCCAGAAGTCACGGAACAGTTCTTGACCCCGATGCCCTCATCAAATTCCTTGTGAACTGCACTGACTCGGACATCCCCTTTCTGTCTCAAGCTTCTTCGTGTCGTTGCTACTTGGGCACTGCACCATGTGTTTGATCCAGTCGCCCAGACCCCACCCCCACACAGGTCCCCTCCCCCACACATAATCCCCAACTCAAAGCACCTTAAAGCCTGGCTTGGCACTGTTAAGTTGCAAGAGCAAGACAAAAAAAGGATATGACGAGGCCCTGCCCCAGATCCATTTTAAAGGGCCATAGCAACTTTTAAGCCCATTCTCTTCCTTTTTTTTATTAAAGAACCGAACTTTGACATTGTTACCAATCTATTGCCTGAACACCTCAGCTCATCTACAAAGTGTGCCCTTTTGCACTAGTCTGCATTCTGTGTTTCTTTTACAGTGGTGTTTTTTTCTAGTCTTTTCTGATTAGTTGCTTGCATTTTATTGTTTGTCCAATGAAGGTTATATAAAACAATATAGACTTGTATTCATTAATTTTATTTTTGGACCATTGTACCGAAGTTGTTTGGATTGCTACTCTGGTCTCCTCGCACCTCTGTTGGAGAGTGCAGCCTCCCATGCCACCAATGGTACACCTTTTGGGCTATGTCTGTTTCACCTTTAGGATTGGGCTCACTGCTGGTTTCATTGTGTTGTCATGAGTAGGCAATTATACCACTACTCATCCCTGTACTCTTGCAGAGCAGTAGTCGTCTTGTCAGTCTCTCGCTCTCTTGCTCTCGTTCCGCATGTCGCACGGGCTCTGATTGTGTTGCTCTTTCCTGCTCTGTGTTGCGCTCTTACTCTTACTTTTTCTCTGTCTCTGATGCCCCATCTGCCTTCTTGTCCGCTATCCATTTGTCCCCCTTTCTCTCTCGCTCTGCTTGCTCTTTCTCCTTTCTTCCCTGGGGAATGCAATGCCAGGGGGGGGGGGGGTACAAAGAGAGGTGAAGTAAGAATTAAAGGCTTATAACTGGGTAGAGCACTGAATGCATAAAATGTAATGTATTCTATGAGACTTTTGCTTGTTATGGTGATGCATCCACCTCTTAAGCCTCAATGTTGTTAATAGACGGCCAGCTCCTCACTGATCCTAAATTATGCTAGGCGGGCTAATACTCATAATGTTCCCTTTTTGCATTGTACCCTGTGACCTGATGTGTACAGGCTCCCACTTCCTGACCCATAAAAATTGAATTCTTAGAGCAGCATGCCCCCCTCATCACCCCATCCCCTGCCCCACCCCTTTCCTCCCACATACTACTCCATTCCCCCTTACCATCACCAGACCAATACCTACACAGATGTCAGTAATGGCCATGAGCTAAAAACTATCCCTTTGCCACCCACACTCATCACTAAAGGCTCAACTAATAGGAACACCTATCCGATCCAAGGCATAATCAGATGCAACAGACTCAGGGCACGGACGCACACCACCCTACCCCAGCCAGACTTAGACTACACTAAATGTAAGCAACCTAAGATGATCCCAGTACAGGGGAGTATCAGACTTCAATGGCTTAGAGCACAAACTATAAACTGCGCTAGCACAAATGCCCCCACCACTCCTACTGCCACTCCTACCACTACATTCATAACAGGTACACCAGCCTACCAAGACAAATCGCCCAAAACGACCACCACAGCCAACTCTAAACAGACCACCCTGCATGATATCGTTAAGCCATAGTTAACACCTTCAGTCCAGATCCCATCTACTATGCAGCTCAAAGCAGCTCTCATCAATGCACGCTCCATAGCTGCTCATGCCTCAGAAGTACACAACTATATTATTGAGCAACAATTAGATATACTCATAGTAACAGAAACTTGGCTCCACCAAGCGGATGGAACTATACTTACCATTGCCATTCCTCCAGAGTACACCATCCTTAGATCTGATAGAACTAAATCAGTAGGGGAGGGGGGAGTAGCTATTATTGCTAAAACGCAACTTAAAATAAGAGCTTGCCCTATTGATAACCCAGATGGGTATGAAATTCTACTAGCTAAAGTAGCTACCAACCATAAAACTACCATTAATATAGTAACCATATACAGAGCACCCAACACAAATTCACAGCCGGAACCAGACATACCTTTACTACTAACACCACTCATCAAACCGAAAACAAAATGCATAATCCTTGGTGACCTGAACCTCGGTTTTAACAATACCCAAGACCACAAAGCAGAAGCATTATACAATGCCTTGAAAGATATGTCATTCACCCAACTCGTAAACGCACCTACCCATATCAAAGGGAGGATGCTCGATTGGATACTACCACTTAATACTACAGTATCCATAGAATCCATCAACAAACTACTCTGGACAGATCACCATAGTGTGAACTTTTCTGTCATTTGCAATGAACCTGACCCACCTAAATCCACCACGCTGGATACCTATGTAACTAGAAATACCCGTAAACTCACAGCCGACAACCTCAACCCAATTCTAAAAAATACCCTCACAGACAAGACGATTATCAATGACAATCCTTGCTCCCTGGTACTATAACTGCCTTACAAACACAATAGACACTGTAGCACCGTGTGTCACTAAAACTAGACGAACGGACAAAAAATCACCCTTTTGGTTTACTGATGAACTAGTATCACTCAGATGAAGTAAACGCCCGCTGGAACATCTATACAACAAAACCCAAAACCCAGAGGCTGCTGACGCCTTTAACACTGCTAACCAAAATTATAAAGCAGCCATCATTGCACATAAAGCAGATGCGCTCAACACCAGGATTAGCAATGCGTCCTCAGATTCTAAAGAGCCGTTCTCCATCCTCAAGGAGTTGGAAAACCCTATCCCTATTATCAACCCGGTTCAACCTAGTAAAGAATGATGTACCACTATTCATGATGCCCTTGCCACAAAAGTTAAACTTCTACAAAATAAAATGATCATCAAAAGAAAAGCATTATCTGAAAAACAAACCATTCCTAACCCAATTTCTAAGCCTGTAGGATGCACCAGGCCAACATTCCAAACTATTTTCTTTATGTTCATGTCTCTTTATTTGACCCACTAAAACTTTTTTTTGTATATTACTTTTGAGTGATATATTGGCGCATCACTGGGAAGGTTAGCTGTCATTTTCTTGCTTGGATATTCTAGTGGCTGCTTTGAGACATGGACTAAATGCATCCGCTCAGCATAAAAGGTTTTAATTGCATAAACAAGCCAGCCACAGCCTAGCGTGCACACCAGAGGGCAACTCAATGTCACTTGGCACCTTGATTAGGAAAGTGGTGTTAATTGTGTCGCCATGCAGACAGTAGTCCATGGCAAATCAATGAAGTTATGTGTGCGGCAATGTTTTGTGTGCTGCACAAATCACCACCCTGTTGGTTAATGGCATCTATGTGACGCTCCCGTATGTAACAGCACATATGCCTCTTTTTGTCTGTGTCCAATGTCCATACAATAGCACACTGGAAAGTTTTTGTGCATTTGGCTCTGACGCAGGGACGCAACAAAACCTACATTTTCTGGGGGCTAGGTGGTGATGGGAGGGGCAACTTCAGAAAATAGGTGGGGCAAACTTGGATGATCTACCCCCACTATGCACCCCCCACGTTCTGGTGTAGGGACCAACTATCAAATAGTATATTTTAAGCGCAATATGCAGAGAGGCGATGGAAGTCTTTCTTGAAAGTAGCAGCTTTAAAGTTTTACTGCGTTTGTTCAAGTACATTTTTCGGAACAAACACTGTAAAACTTTAACACCGCCAGTTTCGGGGAATGTCTTCCCTCACCTCTCTGCCTAACAAAATGCAAGTGCGCACATCAGGTTTGCACTTAGGCTAAAATGTAGGCGGGGCTAACCCTTCAAATGTTGGGAGAGGCGCTAACTTCAGACACGGTGGAGGGGTGGCAAACTTACTTGTGCAGGGGCATCGAACTCCATTACTCATTGTAATGAGACTATTCTAATGCAGCTACAATGTTACAATCAGTTCACTCTCCCCTTTAATTCTGAAAACATCCACTTCTTGCAGATCCTGAAGGTCCTAGAAAGTGTGAAAATGGCAGATGATGTGCAATGAAAGACTCACTATCTTAGCATAACACTGAGGTCTTCAAACTGTGGGGCTGGCCACCCCATGGGGGTCCGAAGGATGTCCACGGGTAGTGCAAAGATCTTCAAAATGGTATTACATTGATTGTTTTTAATAGGACATACAAGCAGATTTGGATTCTGGGGGGGCCTCACAACAATATTTGTACTCAAGTAGGGGCTCTGCAATAATATTTTTACTCAAGGGGGGGGGGGGCTCAGCATAGAAATGTTTTGAATACCACTGGCATAACAGGATATTGCAGAGTGTGGGGCAGTACTCTGGGTGGCCAAAGCAACCTCAGTGGCAGGGAGCAACAGGGGAGAAAATGTAATGCAGTTCGACCACAGTTAGTCCGCTATACTAGAATCTCTGGTGCAAAGACTGGCTGGTGAGACTTTGTCTGCCTGTCAAACAAGTGTTACGAGACTGGGGGAGGGCCAGTGCAGCAATAATGCAATTCTATGTGACAGTATTGGAGCCTATTGTAGGTTAATTCAATGCAATTCCATAAATCAGAGACCAGCAAATAACCGTACTAACATCTTTAATGTCTACTCAATAACTGAACTGCCTCCTTCCACATTCCATGTTCTACATTCTACATTTCTTTAGCTCACGACCACGAGCATTCTAAATATCACATTATGTAATTAACATCACAACAATCCCTCCTTACTTATCTTTTAACATCCTAGTTATCTTACCATTGTTATCTTATATCTTTAACACTGCAAACGTATTTACATAAATGAAATAACTCACAGTTTGTTGACTTGACACAAATTTACATATGTTCAATAAGCCGATCTGGTTTATGAACTATTTGATGACGCCGACCTCTTAGTACATTATCTGGTGCAATATCATCAATTTTCTCACCATTATTTCCGTTGTTTCCTCCAATCCCTGTATCTAACATTTCATCACTGGTTACAGAACTTAAACCACTTTTAACATCACTACCTCTCACATGTACAGTCACCTCCTCATTACTCTGACTCCTTACAGATATATTATCCCACATTAAGTCATCATTTAGTGCATCATGACCACTTTCTTTCACATCCAAGACATAATTTCCAACATTTTCTTGGAACATCCTTTTAAAAAACGAAGCATTCCTTGTAATCTCATTACTGTCCTCATCCACAGCAGTGACCATCGGTCCCTTTACTTCCTTCACTTTCCAGATCACTGGTTTATACTTTGTATCCAATTTAGATCACACCTTCTGCTGAACTAGTACTTTTTTACCCACTCCAATAAGGTTTTCCCTAGCTTTCCTCTTACAATCCGTCCAGTCCTTTATTTGTTTCCTCTTTTCTTCGTCACGTCTTCTTATCTCCCCATCTTCTTCCAGGGTGAAGTCATTTGTTTGAAGCATCCGGGTCTTTGGTTTATAGCGAATCATCAGTTCTGCTGGCGTATGCCCTGTTATTTCATTGGGAGTATTTCGATAACTCCTAAGCATTTGCGACACCGCCTGATTCATTGCCATGTCATCTATTACAGCTCTCTGTCTTGTCTTCTTCAGATTGAGCATGAATTTTTCAACCATCCCATTCGCCTGAGGCCACAATGGAGTGATTTTTTGATGTTTAAATCCTAGATATGCAGCAAACTTCTCAAATTGATGCCCTTGAAAAGGAGCTCCATTGTCTATCTTTACTATCTTGGGAATTCCCCACTCACTGAACACTTCATCCATCACTTCGACCACATGATGGAACGCAGTTGACATTACATGCCTGACCAATGGAAATCGTGAATATTCATCTATCATTACGAGGAGATATCCTCCCTCCTCCGGAGGACCATAAAAATCCATAGACACCCTACTCCACGGTGTATCAGGTAACAGCACAATTCGAAGTGGACATACATTATCATCAGACTTTGATACTTGACAAGCAAAACATTTCTTTACAGTTTCTTCAAACATAGAGTCCATCCATCGGAACCATACGTGATTTCTCAATATTTTTTTTGTGTTTGTTATGCCTCTATGTCCTTCATGCGCCAACTCTACCAGCATTTTCCTTAAACAGCTAGGTGCCACCAGCCTATTGCCCCTCAAAAGCATGCCATCATCCGTTGATGCCAGCTCTCCACTGATCTTTGCTAATCTTTGTAATTCCTTCATATCAACTCCTTCATTAACCCTGCTTGCCTTTCCCCATGTATATAGTTTTCTCCATTTTCCAGTCGCTGTCAAACGTATAGCTTCTCGAATTGTTAAGTCATTTTTACTCTTCTCAGCAAACAATGTTCTTGATATTGTTGGTGGCATGGCATTTGCTGACAGATATGATACATAATTTTCTGCTTCAATTTGCATCTTGTTTTCTTCCTCTATTGTCGGATGTCTGGACAAATAATCAGCAGGGTTAGCCTCCTTATCTGGTTTATGTACAATGGTATAGTCGTATTCATGCAGGTGTATCCCCCATCTCTCTATTCGCGGCGGCATTCTTACTCTAGGATTTCCAAACAGGGATAATAACACCTGATGATCTGTAACAAGTACAAACGGTCTTCCGACTATGAAGTGATGAAACTTCTCACAGGCCCAGACAGCAGACAAACTTTCCTTCTCAGCTTGTGAGTATCCCTTTTCAATTCTGTTCAAAGCTCGACTGGCATACATTATAATATGTCTTTCTGGATTCATGGGCTCAACTTGTGCTAGAATCGCTCCCAGCCCCACAGGACTAGCATCCACAATAACTTCTGTCTCCCATTCTGGATTATAATAAGCCAATTGCCTGCCATTGACAAGCGCTTTTATTATCAGTTCAAAGCTAGACATGCACTTATCATCCCATAAGAAGGTTGATTCCTTTTTTAGCAATTGTTGCAAAGGGTCAGTTAACACTGCAAAATTGGGTACATAACGGGCGCAATACCCTGTCATTCCCAAAAATGACCTCACCTCGGATATATTCTTTGGTGGCTCAAGACTCACAATTGTGTTCACTTTACTAGAATCCGCTCTTATTCCTCGCTCAGAAAATATGTGGCCAAAGAATTTCAGACTTTTCTTATTCACTTCACACTTGGATTCATTTAAGGTTAAGCCGCTGTCTTGTAAAGCTTGACACACTTCGTCTAACGCCTCATCGTGTTCCTTTTGAGTAACGCCATACACCAATATATCATCACTATAATTGAATGTGTTTTATATAGGAGAAATCACCTTTCCGATTGCTTCTTGAAAGACTTCTGCTGCCGATGATATCCCGAAAGTCAGCCTCTTATACCTATATAGGCCTTCATGAGTTGCAAATGTAGTAATAAATCGTGATTCAGGATCAATCTCTAGTTGATGGTACCCCTGATTCAAATCAAGTTTTGTGAACCTCGTTGCTCGATTCAGTCTGATAATCATATCCTCCAAACGGGGTCCAGAATGCCTTTCCCTTTGTATTGCCACATTAGGAATTCTCATGTCCACACATAAGCGAATGCGTCCATCCGCCTTTGGAACCACTACCAATGGCGAAACCCATGGTGTTGGACCACTCTCCAGTTTCTCGATTATATCATTATCTAGTAGTTGTCTCAGTTCTTTTGACACCTTTTCCTGCAGATGAAATCCTATTTTCCTCGGATGTTGTGGAGTTGGCCTAATTTGTGGGTCAATATGTAAATGTATCGCATCTCCTCTCAACTTCCCCACTCCCTTAAATAAGTCAGGAAACCTCTCTTTGATTACATCAATGCTCATATCACCCTTTAATGTACTGATCACCTCCTGTCTCTGGTGTGGAATTCCTTCTATCATTTCACTTTTATTATAGTTCACATTAATTATTTTTAAGCCAGTTGCCATTTTACAGCTGATGAGACATCTTCCTTCCACTGGGCTGTCAATGACAAATATCTCAGACGGCATATGAATTTCTTTGTGTATCAGATCACATGTACATTTTCCTATTACAGATAGTGGATGGATTGCACCCCATTGAAATATGTTAGTTCTTGACGATTTCAAAGGGTACAAATGCGCTATTTCTTCATATATTTTGCTATTCATTACATTTACTGTGGCTCCAGTGTCTACAAGGAAAGGTATGTTTCGATTGCCCAATCTTATGTTCACCTTTCTGGCTCTATCCTCATCAGATGTCCCATATATTAGTCTCACATATTCTTTGCCATACATGTCATAGTCCACCTCTCCATCCTTTCCCCCATGTTCATGTTTGTACTGCTTTCCATCACAGAGGAATTCTCATAAGGGTCACTGTATCTAATCTGTTCTGAACTTCGTCCAGCCTCCTCAATTTCCAGCACGTCCATGGCTCTCACAAACCCAGGCCGTAGATTTGACTGCCCCAGCCGGAAGCTTTGTTGATTTAGCCTTGGTTTCGTTTCCTACATTTCTCCTACATTCATTCTTCCATTACCCTGTCTCTGATCCATATATCTCCTATTTTGTGTTCATTTGGCCTTTGTGCATGCGCCCAAGGCACCCGTTCTTTACACATACTTTGAAAAAGATTTTCTTGTCCACAGCGTGAACACTTGTGTCCCAGTGCTGGACATTGACCCCTGTGCGGAAACTCAAAACCACACCTGTAGCAATGCCGTTCTCCATAACTTCTACGATTGTTGTGCCATTGCCCTTCACCTGGGCTTTTTCTTTGCCACTGTATGTTCTGTCTTTGACCCATGGTGCCTACCGTATCCAGTTCCTTAGGGTTTTCTATGTTAGCCGCCTGAGTGTCCACTCTCTCATAGACTCGCACTAGCTCTAGTACCTCCTTCAGGGGAAGTGATTTCTTTAGCAAATGCTTCCTGAATTGCGACGATAAACAGCCTTCAATTATTCTCAATCTGATTGCCTCATCATCATTGAAGTGTGAAAAATCACAATACATAGCCTTTCATTGCAAACGTAGTGCAAATTGTGCAATTGTCTCATTTGGGCTTTGAGCGCATTTATTAAAGATATATCTCTCATAATCCCTATTTGGTGGAATAATAATTCTTGTATTTATCGCTGTTATCAATAATGTGTATGTAGTTTTTTCTTCCTCAGGAATTGTCCTGATAATATTCTTAATTTCCCTTCCCACTAGGTTTGTGAAGATATCCATCTTATTCACAGCATTTTGGCTGCCTACTGCTCTCAAAAATTCTTCAAAATCATCCAACTATTCTTGCCACCTCTGCCCCTGGTTGTCTTGAGGTTCTAGAATGAAAGGAGTGGGTTTCCTTAAAAAGTTTGTCGGATCAGTCGATATCATTGATGTTCCTGGCATTGCCTGTGACACATTTGCATCTCCCCTCTCATTTTCATTTTCAGAAGACATTTTTCACTTTCTTTCCTTTCCAATTTCAGACGTAAATTGCTTGTGTTGAAATTAAATTGTTCTTGTGTTGTATCAGCACCCTATCGTTGTGATTGGCATTAACTTTGTTCCATTTATGTGCAGCAGTGTAAATCAATTTGCCATGTGCTTCTCCTATTGATTGGCTTTCCTTGTCACAGTTAATCTAATCATGCATTTTTATGCATTCATGGACGTTGCCATCAATAAATTTCAATGTCCCCTTGTAAATAGCAAGTGAACTTTCGTTGCACGTATCTCCGGTCATTCACATGAGCATTTTAAATGCTCCGGAGTTGTGTTGTCACGGCAACATTATTGTTATCACTCGGGCCTCCCAAAATGGCTGCACGCATCGGCATGTCTGTAGGTGCCTTCCTCTAATTATGTCTGTGAACGTGCGTGCTCACGTCACACAAAGGCCACTTTCGAGCTGCTCAGGCTCGTGCTCAGGCTGTGCCTCGCTCCAAGTACGTTTGTTTAATTATGTGAGCATATTAGTGTAATTTCTAATAATTTCAAAGTTCAAGTCCTATCATCATCTAGTCGGCCGGAATTTCACGACTTCAGTACTTGCATGTACTCATTTTTTCTTCAGCTCCTGTTTGTTTTTACTGTAAGCACTCCCTTTCTTGCGTCACTTTCTTTCCGTACTATTCTCCCAATAAATCCTCTCATCTCGCTTCATCCTCGTCGCCAATTGTTGTAGGTAAATTCAATGCAATTCCATAAATCAGAGACCAGCAAATAACCGTACTAGCATCTTTAATGTCTACTCAATAACTGAACTGCCTCCTTCCACATTACATGTTCTACATTCTACATTTCTTTAGCTCGCGACCACGAGCATTCTAAATATCACATTATGTAATTAACATCACAACAGAGCCAATGGCAGAGGAGCACCAGAGGACACCAATTGGTCCCTACCCTTATTAAAACTGTCCTATTGTAAGGGTGTAAACGTAATTACTTATAAGCACTCCAATTTTTGCGTTTGAAGTCAGGGTGAGATTAGATTATTTGCCGGGATCATATAATTACGCTAAATAGTGAAGAAGGGATTTCAAGCACTCTGCAATTTGTGGCACAGCCACCTTCTTTCACGCTTTACTTGGAACAAATATTTAAGTTTCGGGTGTCAAGACCTACAATAATACTGTCCTATAGAGTTTACTTACAAAATACACAAATTGCATAGTAAAGCATCATGGCAACATGTAAATCCTTATAGCAGCATGTTGGGCCAAAATAATATCAATGTACCTTTATTTTCTACATCTTGAATGGAAAACTATAAGTTGCAAAAGGCAAAACATCTATTTACCCACTTTATTTTCAGTGCTTTAAGGCACACAACAAAATAAGTTGTCATAACTCACTTAGGTTTGGAGATTCGTCCCAAATCTCCAGCGTGTTATGTATGGTTTTAAGAACATTCAACTAAGGACATCAAAGCAAACTTTACCTTTTAGCATATCAGACGTTATTGGTATGAACACATTTTCAAAGGGTGCTTTATTGTGGTGCTCGCTTTAGCTGTCACAGATTTGCAAGTTGACTGGTGGTCTTTCAGTTCAAAATTCACCATCATGCAAAAGAAAGGCTATGCTGCTGATGACAAAAGAAACGTGTTGTGAAGTTCATTACGGCACTGGCTGCAGAGCCAGTGACACAGCCTGTGTGTCTCAGGGGGCTGTCACTCTGAGAAACAGGCGAGAAGATAGATTTGCCTAGGAAGGAACAAAATGCACCCAGAAGCATGTTCCTGATGTTTTGAACTGTTAAAGGGCACGAATTCCCCTCCCCTCAGCTACCAATTCCGGGGGGGGGGGGCCTCAGCCCGGTCAGCGCAATGACATTGCGCGCCTGCTCTGACGAGCATGCCATACTGTGCCCACACTTAAACGCATAATGCAATCAAAGGAGTTGCCTCAAATTGTACATCCAATAGGCCAAACGCCCTTTCTACACTGCCACACTATGATTTTCACTAGCTGCAGGCCAGCAATACTAAGAGATGCTAATGCCAGCTATAGTAGATAAAGAATGGGCCTGCTCTTTTTTGCAGAAATAACCCCTGAGGCCTGCGTAATAGTGAGGAGGTAGTGACTGGGGAACTGTGGACCCTTTACCATGCATTAGAAGCCGGTTCTTTTTAAAAGCCTTCATCAGATTATTAATGGTCAGGCTAAAATTTGTAAGAGGTACAATACTTTCTGTGTAGCCTTTCTGTACATTGTCTCTCTTCTATGGTATCCTGTCCTGTCTATAGATATCATTCCCAAAAGATGTTTCTGTATTGGGGGTTGGGCATGCTCACACTGAGACCCAGCCCTTCCTCATCTAAAATCCTTCAGAAATGAGAAGAAAAAGAGCCCTTTTACCCCATTTGAGTGGCTGATGTTGCAGCCATTTTATCCTCACATCCAAAACCTTAAGCTGTCCAAATGAGTATGTATGGTTCATGGTTCCTAACATTTTTATGTTAGGGTGAGTGTTGTGAACACATACAATCATTTTATCACATCTCTACTCGCTGTTATAGTCCTGAAATGCTCTGTTATTTAATGCAAAGCATACCATACCTCACTGGTGCTATTTGGCCCCTTTCCCACTCTCATAGAGGAATTTTGAAAGAGCACAATAAGAGTGTACAAGACTGCCCATCTTGGAATGATAATCTTCCATCAGAACATAATTTCCATGGTTAGTCTAGTATTGCCCCTTGCTAAATACAAGTGGGGTGGTCAGGTCCAGTGCTATCACTAGGCAAGATTAGGCGCTAAATGTTAGAGTGGCAAAATGATGCTTTAACACATCCACACTAATTGTATAATACAAACTGCCTTGCCTGTGATAGCACCGGCTCTGACTGTCTGCAGGCTGAGGCTGGCTGCAGTAGCAGCAGGCCAGGCAGCGCAGCACCAGGGACACCGTGAAATGATTGGGGTCGGTTAAGGGTCATGAGTGCGGGCATGGGCGTGGCAGAGCTTGCTCAAGTGCTTGCACCTGCGCATTAGCAATGCGTTACATGAACGTAGCACCGCACGTGCCATTGCCCCTAGACTGTCCTGACGCTGACTGAGTCAAATGCGAATGCTGCAGTCGGCTACCTGCAGAGTTAACTTATTCTTCTTTGGCGCAGCGACCATGACACATAGTCGGCAGGTGAGGTGCTGGTGCTCTAATAAAATTAAATGTATCTCTCTGTGATGGTGGGAGGTTGCTTGTATAGCTGTGAGGTGCTGCAGACTATACACTGTAATTTGCAATTCAGTGTGTGTGTTTACTATCAAATACTGGTCTGCCTTTCTTGCACGCCATATATGCTGCGATTCATGATTCAGCGAGCGCTTCTCCAGTGTGTTTACAATATCAGGCACTTGGAGTCTGACCTACCTTTACTGATCCCCTCCCCTGAGCCCCTTTGTTGGAGGGGGTGTGGTCTCTGAATGGGACCTGACTGCTGCCTGCTGGAAGAGGGGCCCGAGGGCTGCATGAGCCCCTCCCTCGGGTGTTCCTGTGGTGGAGGCCTAATTATTTGTTTTCTGCATAGCCCTTAAGCTCATTGATATGCAGTTCCTGTAATGATAGAGGTGCAGGGGCGTTGCTAGCGGGGGGCTAAGGGGGGTATAGCCCCTGATCTTTTGGTTGTAGCCCCGGATAGAATCTCAGGAGCTACAGCCAAAAGACTAGCTAGCCCCCAGTCCCAACAGTTCCGACATCAGCTTAGCCCCGGGTCTTTTCCAGACCTTGCAACACCCCTGTAGAGGTGGCTGGTTTTTGACACTCCCACGCCGCCAACAGCATTCTATCAATGACCCTCACAAAGATGAGCATCTAAAATATACTCGGGTCTTTGCGTGGAGTGCATTAACCCGGGGAACTGCCACACCAGTTTTACCAGTTTCTAGTTGATCATCACACACAAACGGAGATTGCCTTTGCAGAAAAAGTGTCCCAACAGTGCATAGACCGCAAGCGGCCTTGTGCCAGGTGTGGCCAGGCACTGCAGGCGTGGCCATTCGCTATGCATTCTGGTACACGTAGGCCCTCCAATGTGTAACACTGTGATGTCCAGCTAAACATGCGAGCATGCAATGGATGACCTATAGACACGTGGCATAGGTCCATCTGGGGCAACCTGGAGTACCACACCAGTGCCGCGGATCAGAAGAAGGGCAGAGGACCCAGAGAGCAGCCTGTTTTGCTTTAGTGCACCACCTTCACTCACTCAGGGTGGCTGTGACTCCGGGCGTTTGTTTGTTTGTTTGTTTGTTTTTATTACTTATATTGCGCACCAGACCCAGGGTTAACCGGGCGCATTTTATAAGACAACTCAAAGCTTAGTTACAGGATCACATGGCAAATAGAGCAACAAGAAACATATAAAGCAATAATATACAAAATATACAGGAATATACAGCAGGCAAAAATGAGGATGCATGTATTTACAGTCCTAATCAGAAACTCCTAGGGATAAATAAGTCTAGGCAATGGATGATCTATTGTGTGTCTGCATTTTTGATCCACGTTATGAGGTTGTGTCGGAAAGTGAGGAAGGGTTGATCCGTCTTCAGGGAGGGTGATAGGGAGTTCCAGAGTTGAGCTGCTTTCACCTGAAAGCTGCAGCCACCAACTTTAGTCAATTTGACTCTAGGTATAGATATGTTGTTGGAGTTAGCGGATCTGGTGAGTCTTGTAGGTTTTAATCTCGTGAATCTCGCAGATAGGTACTGCGGTGCGGCGCTGTTTAGGCATTTATGGACCAAAGAGGCGACTTTTAGTCGGATTTTCTCCTGAGTAGAAAGCCAGTTATTGGCTCGTCTAAATTCGGTGATGTGGGCTCTCCTGGGAATACTAAGTGCTGCTCTAAGCGCATTGTTCTGCAAAATTTGAATTCTTTTGATAACTTCCTTATTAGCCCCAATATAGAGCGAGTTGCAGTAGCCCAGCTTTGATAACACGAGCGCTCTCGGGAGAGTGATGCAGCTGTTGTTCGATAGGAAGGGTTTGCCTGCTCTTATGAATTTACAGGTATAGGCGGTTGCGGAAGCCAACGCATTGACCTGCTTGTTGAAAGAGAGGGTGGAGTCCAGGTAGAAGCCCAGGGTTTTTACCGCGTGGGCAGTTGTAATTTGGTTGTTGTCAATGTTAAAAGAGGAGTAGTTGGGGCCCAGTTTTTTGAGGGTGGGGGGTGTGACAAGGATGATGATTTCAGTTTTGTCATCATTCAGGCATAGTCTGTGAGTGGCCATCCATGCCTGGATGATGAGATACACCCTGTTCACCAAGGCCAAATCCTTGTCGTAATCACCGATAAGTGGTAGGAGAATCTGAGTATCATCTGCATAATTAGTGTAGGTGATACCAAGAAGGTCCAGATCATCGAAAAGGGGCTTAGTGAAGATGTTGTAGAGTGTAGGAGAAACACAGGATCCCTGGGGCACACCACATGTGATGGGGATGGAGTCTGCTGCCGCAGTAGTGGAGAAGACTCTCATGGTCCTATTATTGAGGAAGGATTGGATCCAATTTGTGGCTTCTTCTGAGAAGTGTGCGGCTATATCCAAGTGCCTACAAAGGACCTTGTGGTCAACAAGGTCAAATGCAGCTGATAAGTCCAGGAGGAGGAGTAAGGCTGGTTTGCCTTGATCCCTTAGCTCATCAATTTGCGCCTTTAGGTCTAAGAGGGCAGTTTCAGTCCCATGCTGGGGACGGAAGCCAGACTGCCGTACTCCTAGTAAATTGTTAGATTCAAGGTGGTTCTGCATTTGTGAGTACGCCACTTTGTCTATGATTTTTAGGAGGAATGGCACAGTAGTGATTGGGCAGTAGTTCGTGGGTATGGCAGGGTCTAGCGTCTGTTTTTTAAGCAATGGGAGTACCCAGGATTCTTTTAGGTTACTGGGTATGGAACCTGTTGTGAATGAGGCGTTAATGAGTTTTGAAATAAAGGGAGCTAGGTCTCTAGCTGCGTCCTTTATCAGTTGGGCTGGACATTGATCCCCCTGGCAGTTAGATGGTTTGAGTGACATTATGATTTTTTCTGTCTCAATAATAGATACTTTAGTAAACCTAAAGCGAGGGTTGTTGATGTTATTTTTGGGAGGGGTGATAGCTGTTTTGGGCTTAGTATCTAGACTGAGCGAGGATTTTTTCGTGGCAATTTTGGATTGGAGAGGTGTCACTTTGTTAGCTAGGGCTTGCTGAATATTAGTGCACCATAGTTTTTCTTTGACACAGTTGTCAGGCACTGGGATGGGGGATTCTATTTCCTTTAGGATAATGACGAGTTCCTTCATGCTGTGGTTGGCTTGGGCTATTCTAGTGTTGTAGGTGTCCCGTTTAGCCGACAGTATTTCCTTTTTGTAGAGGGTAGATATGTCTCTCAGAGTGCTCTTATTTTCTTCCGATGGTTGTAGTTTCTATGCGACCTCGCATTGTCTTTTTTTGGTATGAAGAGTTTTTAGATGGGGGGTCTACCAGAAGTTGAGGTGGGCTTTGGGTTTTCTGCGTCTTATTTTGAATGGTGCAATTATGTCCAAGGCAGAGGACATAATTTTGTTGTACACTATTCACTAGAGTTTCAGGGTCCAGGTTGTCTGGTAGTGAATTAAGTGTGGGTAGGATGAGCGGGAGTAGGTTGTCTGGGGTGATGTTTTTCTTGTTCCTGGTCGGGATGGATGGTGCTGGTTGGACTGCGGTGGACGTAGGTCTGACCGTTTCTAGGGAAAATGTTATAAGGTGCTGGTCTGTCCAGATTAGTGGGGAGATCGATAGGATGGAGGCATTACAGTTGTGGTCTGCCACCCAATCAAGTATTCTGCCCTTGTTGTGGGTTGGGTGAAGTACTTTTTGTGAGAAGCCTAATTCAGAGAGTAAGTTAGCCACTCTGCTTGCCAGTGGGTCGTTTTGGTCATTAAAGCCTAGGTTAAGATCCCCTAGCAGGATGACTTGTGATGATTGTTTTAGGTTATGCGATAGAATGGTGGAGATATCCTCCTCGAAGGTTCCAATGGGGCCTGGAGGTCTGTAAATAAGATGGATGGTGAGGGTTTGGGAGTTGTTAATAGCAAATTTGGCTGTTAGGATTTCGCAAGATTTAGTGTCATTCGAGGGAGCAAGCCTGGTGGATAAGTTTGATTTGACAATGAGGGCTATGCCACCTCCCCGGGCTTCACTTCTGTCTGCTCTTAGGATGGTGTAGCCGTTGGGGATAGCTAACATGATGGCTGGTCCTGCTGCAGCATGTAGCCAGGATTCCGTGATGGCCAGGAAGTCAAGGTTTTCAGTCTGGATGAGATCAGCAATCTCAATGGCATGGGCAATCAAGGACCTAGCGTTGATTAGTGCACCTTTTAGGTGTGGGATGGTGGATGGAGATGTGCATATCTTTTCTTGGGTTGTGACAGAGGTGTGCATACGTGCATTCTGTGTCTTCAGGTTTCGGCTATGTGGTCTTTCTATACCCCTCTTAGGCGTGGGTTTGCTACGGTTAGATGCGGTAGCGTTCTGGCGCGTGGTTCATATAGTTTTGCGAGTCTGGCTTGGAGTCTAGCGTTTCTGGATCTGGTGTTGCATGGTTTAGATTCGAAGGTCCTATATTGTTGAGGTTCTTCGGTTAGGTCATTACGATTCATCAATGGTTGGGGTTGGGTCTGCGTCATGGCAGGGGAGTGGGCTAAACGTTGAAGGGTAGTGTGTTCAATGGTGGGAGCGAGTCTGAGTGTGTAGACTAGGATTGTTGTTAGTGTGAGGAGGGCGAATGTGGCTTGTAGTGTTTGCATCTTGTGACGTAACCGTGGAGGGGTAGGCAGTTTGAGCTAAAGTAGAGCTGTGTATTCCAGCCTAATCAAGGTTAGAGCATGTGCGAATAAGACAGGTAACTCGGGTATAGTAGACGGCACCTAGGTTTGAGGAGATGGCAGTTGACTAAAAAAAACGATGCGCAGTACATTTGACTCAAAAGAAGTAAACAATGCATAGGTACAATATGGCTCAAAGCAATGGGGCACTTGACTTAGATGGAACACCTAAATGTGAGATAGTAGCAATTGACTAAGAATACATGCAGCTATCATGGGCAGGCAAAATGCAATTTGTCATAAGCAGGCTAAATTCAGTTTTCAGAGTACAGCTTTCAAGGGCAAGCTGAACGTAACTGTCATAGGAAGACTAGAAACAACTATTTTGGGCGGGCTAAATGCAGTTTTCAAAATGCAGCTTTTAAAGGCACGCTAGATGCACCTATCATGGGCGGGCTAAATACAATCATCATAGGCAGGCTAGATGCAACTACCATGGGCGGGCTAAATGCAATCATGAGCTAGGTACAATAATCCAGCAATAATCCAGCACAGGCAGGAAAAGTACTAATGCAGTCATAACATCAACACGGGTAGCTAGCAGGGCGCACAGGCAGTGGTCACCTAAATTCGATTTTTAGCAATCAGGGCAAAAAGCATAGGTAGCTAGCAGTGTGCACAGGCAATGGGTCACCTAAATTCGATTTTTAGCAATCCGGGCACATGTGGTAATAGATCTGCCGTAAAGAGGCAATGGGCATGCTGGTTGAGGCAGTTTGGATGCAATAGCTGAGAAGCATTCTAATGTCAATTTGTCCACTAGTAAAAGCAGTAGTTAGAGTGGTCAAAAGGCAAAATCAATAATCTAGATGCATTTGTAATTCTGCTAGATAAGGCAAAGTCATGGTTACATTTGGTTTACCTTGTATGTGACAGATTGGGGTCTGGCAGATGGCAGACACAGGAACCAAACAGGTGCTGGCCTTGTAGTAGTGGGCCTTGATGGATGTGGGCCGGCTTTGCCTGCCGGCAACCAATGGGGGAAGAAATAGGCAGGACAGCCTATCAGTGTAGCTTGGGGAAGTGTCCTGGGCAGGCTGATCAGGCGTTGTGAAAGGCGTCGGCCATATTTGAATTTCGAGTACCTCGTGTACTCTAATGGCGATTCCGGTGCGGGGGCGCAAATGCAGGAGATTTTGTGCTATTAAGAAAGCACGTTGGCCCGGCTTTGCACCAAATAATAAAAGCTTCAAAAACAGAAGCAGATGCGGCGTTCGGGATGAATAAAATGCGGTAAGGCGCTACGGTCTAGCGCTTGCCTTAATTGTGGCATTGATCAGGGCAGCTTACTGTGAGGTGCCCGCTGCTCCTGCAGGGGCGGTAGCTGGTCCGAGGAGCTCCTGCTCCTTTGCACTGCCGAGAGGGCTGGTTCCGCCTACGTACATGACACAGTTTGTGTTTCTGCTCTTCATAACTCAACTTGCCCTGGCATGGGACAGTCAAGTCTGTATCATCAGTGCAGACGTGGCGGGATTCAGAAGGGGTTTGAAATTGTGTGGCAACGCTTTCAGTGCTTATTCCTCCCCTCCCCATTGTACCTTCCTCCCTCCCTTCCTTCTGGACACCAGAAGGCTGGGTAGTTTCCCCTCTGTGCTCATCTGACATCCCTCCACAAGCAGTTCATTTATTGGAATGAACGCAGAAGCATGTAACTACTGCTCAACGCAACCAGCAAATTGCATGAGGACAAATGACAATGCACGAGATGAAAGCCCACCCAGGGTGAAGTGGACAGGGCAGAGTCATAGAGTGCCTTGTATGACCATGTACTGTCTGTCATCATATATCTAGGTGCAGCCTCATGACCAGCTGCAGGCATCAGAGGATTACTGTATGGGGCATATCCTCACGGGAAAGCACTGCCGTGCTATCATAGGCTCTGGGTCCTGACTGCCATCAATTAGGCATTTATCACCACAACATGCCAGGCTTTTACATCCTATGTAAGCAACTTACTCAGTGTGTGTGGCGGTAGCATCACCTGTTGAGCTGCACAGTCAAGCTAATGGCTCGAGTCTCATGGGTGCATCTCACTGAAGAGCAGCATTTTAAAACGCCAGTAACTTTCAAAATAATCTAATATTAGCACCTGTTGTTAAAGTTCTTAGAAGCTGATGGATTCTGCCATGAAGCACTATATAACACAATATTTTGCTGAAATAGAATATTAAATGCTTTGTTACAAAGGATACATTTGATGACACAAAGGTTAAAATGAAAATCAAAAGAATCCCTCTAAAACATACTCTGAACACTTTTGACACCTTTTCCCATCCTATAGCAACCATTTATATGGAATCCTTCATTTATAGCCTTTCTGGTTGGTATTGCTTTTAATCGGGATGAATCTATCCGAATTCTTCTACAAGTTGAATCTAGCAAAAATCAAAAGCTATGTATACTGATTGGTAGCTCAGTGAGTTAAGCGCTCGCCTCGGACATCTGAGTTCAGCGTGTGGGACAGAGGTTTGAAGAATCATGGCAGGGCCGACTTAGCCCTTCATCTGCCAGAGAATGATCAGTTGAGGGTTAGTAACACCTATTATTCCAGCGCTTAGAAAACCTAATACTATTGCCACCACTGACATTGTAGCTTCATTACAGTAAAAAAAAACACCTCTGCTCACCTTCTAATGCTCCACGGTTCAACTTTCCTCTTACCGGCCTGTGTTTAATAGGAGCTTGATTGCATTGGGAGAGTGGTACAGATATCGAAGTGTGGGAATACAATACAAATGCATATTGCAGGCCAGGAAAGAGGTGACTTGTGAGAGGTCCTGGAATGCCTAAGCACTGGGATACATGTGAATACTGTTAATGTTAATGTTAAAGGATATTTGTACCGCGCACTGTCACCACCAGAGTGGTCCCCTGGCGCTCTGGTGGATCTGAAAAGGAAAGGGGGGGGGGTGAGTTAGTGAGAATGAGCGGGATACTCTGCGGATGGATTACTTGTTAGAGGGATACCAACTGCTGTATGGAGATTCCATTAGAGGAACACAAATGCATACTTCTCAGGACTACAGTACTTTGAGGGAGCCTGTTTAGATGTGTCAGTATGAGTACACCAGTACATTTATGCAAGTCTACATAGAAGTGCATTATGAGACTTCTGCTTCTCCACAGATATTTTGTACTATGACTCCCATGATCCTCACCATTGACTAAGATGGCTAGGGCTGATGGGAGTTATAGTCCAAAACATTTGGAAAGCCAAAGGTTGTATCCCCCTACACTAATGGGGAGCAGACGATAGTGCAAGCAGGTGAATGGTAAGTGGTAAGAGATGTCTCAGTACAGGGAGAGCACTGAATGGTGCAGATCAGGATAGGAAAAACAAAAGATGTAATAGCTGGAAGGTTTAGAATTAATCTTACCAGTGCTCATTTTGTAAGAAAATAAGTGCCAGTGCCCAAATAGTTTCTAGTATGGGGAGGCGCAGTTCCCTATCTACTGTTGACACCACCCACTGTTGCTGCATACAGTGTCACATGGCTGCTCCAAATGGTGTGAACATATTTGGGGTTAAAGCCCCGACTCCCACTGGTTAATTGAGGGTGAAATCAACATAGCATACGGTGTCTTAAAATAAAACAAATGTTTAAGTGTTTCTTTAAAAGACATAATCGTTGACATTTTGCTCTAATCCTATCCGTTTCAAGTGAAGCATGTCAACCATCTAACCACAGGAATACAGAATAAAAATGCTTTCCTCCTGTGGTAAATTGATGGACGAATGTAGGAAAAATCATTACTGAACTGATGAGATGCCCGTCAAACACTGCAGCAAGATCGTCTTGCTTAGGTTGCCACTCATGACTGGCTCTCCAGTTCGATATGGGTCTTTTCATTGACTTTGCTCCTGTGTTGGGGCCTTTTGGTTGGTGACTGTCCTCTTGTTGTCAAGCCACCCTGCTGGTTATTACGCTAGGGAATGTGCAGCAATGTCATGCGAGCAGAGTGGCGCAGTGTGTGGACATGGTCAGCATCAGTGTCCAGGATTGTCACCTTGCATCTCATTGTTTTTCATGAACATGGATACATAATCCTGCCCTGCCAAACTGGGCCATCAGGTTTGTTAATAACAATGAGCCAGTCCAGGACTCAGAGACCATGGCCAGGGCACACTGTTGTTCATTGTTATGTTACTATGACTGGCTGACAATTAAAATAAAAAGTTGCCAAAACACCACAACCTAATCAAGCTGGGCTTACAAATAAGTGCCAGGGCTAAGAAATAAGTGCCGGCGCTGAGCCCTGGCAAGCACCCCCCAAACCCACCTGAAATTAAGCACTGATCGTAACCTCTGGCATAGCTCTGGGCAACCCTCCAGAACATCGTTCTTCCACTGCTGAGCCATTACAGAAAGGGGAAAACATATACACATCAGGCTTGGTCACACCCCAAAAAGGTGAAGGTCAGCCCAAACTGCTTGGTCGCATCCCTTGTGCATGAGACAACAAGCAAATCCAGACATGTTTTGGCCTAATTGGGCATTGTCAGTGAGGTGTAACTTGGTTCTCTAGATGAAGTAGGCTCAGGACCCACTCTGGGCCTGCTCTAATGTATTTTGGCTTCCCCCAAACCCCACTGCTTGCTGCTTGGTGGGACCCTCACCATACTGAGTGTCTTCTAATGTATACATGTTTATTGCTTGCTGCCAAGCACATCAACACTTCAATTTGCAGCACATCTGTATTACAGCTGAGCACTAAGGAATCCTCCGGGTTACGATCCGGAGTGGGGGCGCCAATCTGACAGTTTGCCTAGGGTAGCAAAATTCCTTGCACCGGCCCTGGAGGTGGTATGGGCAGTAAACCAGCAACATGGGGCCAGTGGGCCCTCAGACCCCGGTAGGCTGGTCACAACGCAGTGTGCCAGTACAGACAGTTTGAAAATGCATTCAGGCAAGGCCTTCCCCAAGAGCAGGCGAGAGAAAAACCATTTACTTCGGCAGAAACAGCTGTGTTTTCTCATTAGAATTCTTCTGTAAAGTACTTGCATTACAATGTAACAGAACCAGCTTAATTTATATAGCAATTATTTATTCATATTGAGGGGTTTTGTTGCACGAGAGAGGTGTCATTTGGAAGTGACGTGCGCCAGTCGGAAGGGTGGTGGGGGGCACATTTCGTGCTTGGCACCAAGTTGGCTAGAAACTGCCCTGCTGACAGATTATAATTACCCTACAGCTGTTCTTCATCCAGCCTGCTGCTGTTTTATTTTTAGTGACTGGTCTTCGAGAAAGAACCTGGGGCCGTTGTGCTGACTACAAGATGTAGTTTTTCTGTTTTAATTAATGTGTAGGGGGTTTGGTCTGGAGCTGAACTCCAGCACAGCTGGACCATCTGCCAAAGGCTTGGTGATAACGGCAGCTCCCTTCTTAAAGAGTAAACATGGGTTTGAACCCCTGACCAACCTGGCGCTGCTTGCGGGAATGTTGAGTAAAACAGTTCTTTGACCCTACTTGAACTAATAAAAAGTACACTGAGCAAAAAAACAAACGTAACCCCTTTTGCGAAATACATACATGATGCTAACTTCACACATTTTTTGGTGGCAGGCAGTGACGTGAACTCACAAAAGTGGCAGTTGAGTGCCGTGAGGCCACATTTATTTAATGTGCATTTGTAAGGCGCATCAAGTAAACTGTGTTTCAAAGTGCCCACAGGACAACAGGGAGGGAACATGGGAATGAAAATCAAATATCACAATGAAAGATGGAGGCAGACCTACTAGGCCTTGTGAGCATTCAGAACATGCAAGTGCAGAGAGAGAGAAGGGATGAGGGAGTAGTGGGGTAAGTGCTAGGTGTATCAAGGGGGAAGTGCTAGGGAGCGAGCAGCTGTAGGTGCCTAGGTGGAGTGTTCAGCTACCAATAAATAAGTGCATGCCTGTGGTGGCATAGGCAAGTGGGTGCCAAGACCAGTGCTGGAAGCGTGTAGAAGCTGTAGGCTATTGGGTGGGAGGCCAGGACCAAGGAGAACATGTAAGGGCCCTGGTCCCCATTCACAGCAACTGTGGGGATTAGCAGAGGAGCGAGGAATGGAAGGAAGAGGTGAAAAGGAAGGTCTTGAGGAGCTTCCGGAATTTGAGGAGATCCGGCTCAAGATGAAGAGGATGGGGGAGGCTGTTCCATAGGAGGGAGCCTGCTGAGGAAAGAGATCAACCACCAGCTTGCTGTTTAGCAAAACGCTTGACACAGATTTGGTACCGGATGAACGTAAACATCTGGAGGGAGAGTATTTAGTGAGAACAAGTTGTAGATGACGAGGTCCCTGGCCCCAGACAGCCTTGTGGATGATGCAGAGGGATTTAAATTTGATCCTTGCAGCAACCGGGAGCCAGTGGAGAGTTTTTAGGGCAGCAGAGATGCTGTCCCTGGGCTTGAGGCCAAGGATGAGTCTCGCAGCCCAATTCTGGATTAGCTGGAGAGGTCGTAGAGAAGAAGAGGGTAGATTAGGGAAAATGCTGTTGCAGTAGTCTAGCCTAGAGAGAACCAGCGCTCTGGAGACATTGAACTTCTGGGGGGAAAGTGAGAAAAAGAATTGCTTTGAGGAGGTGGAGTTGAAAGTGGGACTTCTTGTCATGGTCCTGATTGTGAGGGAGGAAGGAATGAGAGGAGTCGAAGATGACTCCAAGTTTTCTGGCTTCAGGTGAAGTTGAAGGGGCAGAGCCCCTAGAAGATGGCCAGAGTGAGGGGAAGAAAGAGGGAGCAGGAGTCCCAATAGGAAGGATCTCAATCTTGCTTGCGTTGAGACAGAGATCATTGGAAGTACACCAAGACTGGATGGCAGATAGGCAGTCAGGAATAATGGAGGAGGCAAGGAGAGGGTCAGAGGGAAGTTTGCAGAAGAGATGTGTGTCATCTGTGTAACACTGGATGTTAGGGGAGGAGGTTGAAATGAGGTGTGCAAGTGGAGCAAGATAGGTGTTAAAGAGCCAGGGAGAAAGGTTGGAGCCCTATGGACACCGCAGGTGGAGAAAGAGGTGGGTAGGAAAAGGAGCCCAGAATAACCTGGGATGGACGGTCATTGGGAAAGGAGGTCAGCCGAGATACCTAGGTTACCGTGGAGCCATTTTATGAGGATGGAGTGGTTGACTGAGTCAAATGCAGAGGAGAGATCAAGTAGAATGAGAACAGGTGGGAGTTGGAATCAAGAGGTGTGAGTAGTTCCTCACGGGTGTGCAGAAGAGCAGTTTGCATGCCTCTGGATGCTCGGAATCCAGATTGATGGTCGTAGAGGCAACCGAGTTCCGTTTGCTGGGTCAGTTGGGGGAAGACCACCTTCTACAAGAGTTTCTCAAAGAAGTGGGTGATAGATATGGGGTGGTAGTTGGCTGGACAGAATGGGTCTGCACAAGGTTTATTCAGGAGGGGGCGCACAATGGAGTGCTTAAGGGAGGAGGGGAAAGATCCAGTAGCAGGAGTGGTTGCAGAAATCAGCAAGTGAAGGGTCAAGAGGGCCATTGTCCTTAATGGTTCTGGAGGAGCAGGTGGAGACATGTTAGGAGGAGACCTTCATGGGGCGGACCCCTCTGGTCACCGCATCAGATGTGATAGGAGAGAAGGAGGAGAGAAAGGCAGGCTGGTAGGCCATAGGAGTCAGGGGCGTAGGGGAAGGAGAGGGGAAGAGGGACCCAAGGGTGCTCAGGATCACCTGAGTTTTTGAAGTGAAGTGCGAGGCCAGTGTGTTTCCTAAGAGCCTGGGAGGGAAGAAGTGGGGTGTAGACTGTGGAAGGGTTGGCTAGTTCCATGCATATTTTGAAGAGCTCAGCCATGTTGTTAGATGAACCAGAGACGTGAGCCTGGATGTGGGCCCTTTTCTTGGTGCGGATGAAGAGTCTGTATTGCCTTTGGAGCAGGTGGCAGGCCAGTTTGTTAGAGGGTGAACCTGAGGTCTGACACGTCCGTTCTGCAGCTCTGCACTTGCGTTTCAGGGCTGCAAGTTTAGAATTTTACCAGGTGCTATGCTTGGAGGTATGTTTCAGGCGGCTCCTCATGACTGAGGCAAGAATGTCAAGGGTATTAATAATGGCAAGATGGAGGTTGCTGAGAGCAAAGTCAGAAGTAGAGTCTGTAGTGGGGAGAGATGGGGTATGAAGGTAGATGCAAAGGTAGCAGCTGACAATTGTTTCATTGGACAGATGTGCGTGAACGAGGTTTGCAGGCCTGGGGGAGGTGTAGTCAGAGGGCCGAGAGGACCAAGGTGAGAGGAGAGGATAGTGGGGGCATAAGTGGGGAGGAGAGTGAAAGATCAGTGTGGAGGAAGTCATAAAGCGTGTGTTCAGCCGAGTGGGTATGACCACAATGGAGAATGGCGAGGGAGAGCGAGGTGCAGAGGTCACAGAAGAGAGTGGATGCCATGATTGAGGAGTCTAGGGGGATGTTGAAATCGCACACGAGAAAGAGTTTAGAGGTGGTTGATGAGCGAGCAGGAGAAATCAGCCCATTCAGAGATGAACAGGGTGGTAGAGCCAGGTGGCCTGTAGACAGTGGCAATGGGCAGAGAGGAGGTGGGAGAGATGACCAGCTTGCAAACCAGGCTTTCAAAGGAATAGTAAGACTGTGTGGGTATGAGGGAAGGGACCCACTCAGGGAAGATAAGAGCAACCCCACCGCCAGCACGGTTCGGGCGAGGCTTGGAGATGATTTTATAGCCATCAGGGAGAAGGGAGTCAAAAGCAGTGACTGAGCTGGCATTGAACCACGTCTCTATAAGAGCAAGGATATTGAGGTAAAGTTCTTCAAGGAGGAGGCAGATGTCGGCAGAGTGTTTGATGGCCGAACAAGCATTAAGCATTAAGCGTGGCTGGATGCAATTGGTCTGCACCTTTGAAGGTTTTCCGAGGAGGGGTTCAGAAGAGTGGAAGGAGTAGCAGGTGTGGGAAGGAAGTTGATGAGGGACGGCAGGCGCAAGTCAAAGAGGAGGAGGATGGGTTGAGGATCCTGAACCAAGATAGTGCCAGTGTGGTAGACATTAATGATACACCTGAATGAGGTGAAGCTCGCCAAGAAGACTTCCCATTTAGTGCCACCATTAATGGGTGAGTATGTGGAGGCGAGAGAGTAGAGATGAGATGTGGATTCAATACATCTGGAGAGGGGACAGAAAAGAGAATATCAGTGAAGATCTGTCTGGAAGTTGTGCTGACATAGGTGTCTGCGATAGGTAGGCCAGGGATAGTGGTAAGGATATCTTTTTTAAAGGTTTTTTCTTCCAGACTTCGTGAGAGAGGGAGTATAGGTGATAGTGTAGCAGTTGGATAAGATAGGGGTGATGGTGAATGCCATAGGGGTGGCAGAGGATAGTTGGAAGAAAGACGGGCTGCACATCACAGTCTGATCACAAACTCACCAGGCAGCTTAGAAGCCAGGGCAAACAAGAGAACAGATGCACTGGGAATACTTTAGTACGACAGATGGGTGCAGAGGAGTTGAAACCCACACCAGGCTTAGAATTTGCAAAAAGAGACACAAACATTGATGATCTCAGGAATAAGTGAGATTAAATAGGGCAAGGAAGGCAGAATGTTGTAGGCACACCTCTGTTCAACAGTTGTTATTATAAGTGGAGAGGCAGTGACAATGTCCAACCATCACTCACTGGTATTCTGCAGGGTGCTTAGAGATGCAGAGGCCCAATCTCGTAGGGAAGTAGGCAGCCTGCCAGGGGAACGTTCCATGGTTTGCTGCAGGGGCGCAAGGAGGAGGGGGCCCGCCAAGCCCTCCTAGGCCCAGACAGGCACAGACAGGGGCCTTAGGAGTGGGCATTCGGAAGGGGGACTTCAGGAAAATCTCAGGAACTCCAGTACTGACTGCATCGCGCTGCATCACACAGAATCTCCCAGTGACTTCCTATTAAACTGCGCTCAAACACAGGCTCTCCATTCTCCTTAGGCTGAGGCGTTTCTGGCCTCGACCCAGCATGAATCAGTGAAGCTTCCGATCCTCAGGTCGCAAGGATTCCAACCAAGCTGCTCGTATTCTGAGGCCTGATTGCTCTGGCCTAGTGCCTTGGGTTTTGGGCCATTAACGCAGAGCAAGGCCCACAGAAAATGCTTGAATAGACTATGTACTCTACTCACTTGTGCCTTCTTTCCAGAGCAACTTCCAGACAATATAGTGTAGATGGTAAAACTTTAGAATGTTCCCCATACATCAAACCCTACAATGCAACACTGCCAAAAATGATAAAATCATTGCAAAATGAACAAAAGCTGGATAGATTAACTTTCAATTAAAGTACTCAAAGATGAAATGTAGACATCAAAAAGTAGACTATTTAAAAAAGGAATTGATTTATATTTGTGGGGTGTATTTAAAGACCCCAAACAGAAGTCTTTCACCCGAAAAGCAGCATTTAAACACTGCAACCAAAAACGGCCCTACTTTGCTTTCCCTGTCACATGAGTGGCAAGCATTTAAACACTGCAACCAAAAACGGCCCTGCTTTGTTTTCCCTGTCACATGAATGGCAAGATGGTATACACTGCAACCAAAAACGGCCTAATTTTTGCTTTCCCTTTCACATGAACAGCAGCCCTTTAAACACTGCAACCAAAAACAGCCTGAGTTTCTCTTTTGTGCTTATGTAAAATTAAAGAACCATGTTTAAGGGGCCTACCCATCATCATATATGGACAAGCTGCAATGCTATTCACCCAAGGAGGAAGAATCAAAGAATACTGTGACCTGCAAGACAGGATTTTCAAACATTAAAAGCAAAAACGGCCTGCATTTGTTTTGCAAGTAAAAACGGCTTTAAAAAGCTACAATGGAAAAAGATATCACTGCTCACAGATACATATCGGGGAAACATGATTGGGGGGTGACCAAAACAAATGTATATTAGGTTTCACCCACAAAACTCCTGTAACCTGTGAAGAGACACTACTTGAGAAAAAAACGGTTTTGGCTGAGGCAGAAACTTCACAATTAAAAGCTCCACTTCCAGCTGGATATCACACCTCTCCTCGAACAACTCTGCAATAAAATGCGATGCTGAAGGAGGCATCATAATTTCCTGTTCTGCAGACATGATGGAAGGAATACAGGGATTTCAAAGAAGGCAATCCTTGGCTAAAGCATAGAGAAAAGGTACACGTTCTTGTTGCTCCCTCTTCAAAGAGCAAACTGTCAATTTCAAAGAGACTCATAAAATCCCTCTGGTCACAGGATGTCCCAGGGGAACAGATGTCTGTGGAGGATGAAGTGGCCAGCCCATTTGCTGACAGACACACTCATCATTTATATTAAAAGACTATTTCATTGTAAGCATTTTATGCAGCCATCAGACTGAGGATGGATCTCAATTTCATGCCATTGTTTATGTAATTTCCAGGTGGTTTTAAGGATATAAATTGCATTTATCTGGGACTCTGGGAACTGTAATGGCCAGTTAGATCAGGTTTCCGGCTGATCTGAACATGTGATAAGTATGAGATTTGAAGAAAAGTTGGAAAATCAAATTAGGAACTGCCGTACATTTATGAAAACAACAAAAAGGTGGCACATGGCCATGCTACATTGCACGGATTCGGCAGTAGGCTTATCTAATTCCCCATGACCAACTCAGACAGAACATATGTTGCACATGGCAGTTGCTAATACAATGATGACATTATGATACATAACTAGTTTTTGCCAAAAAGGTTGAGCTGAGAACAAAGCAGGGCAATAAAAGGGAAAGACGGGTGGTGCTCCAAAATCCCTGATCCAATCCTGAGTGGGGGCGAGAGAGAGAGAGAGAAAAAAAAACTGTCCAATCCTGGTGGCAGAGATAATTACAAGGTAGTCACCCTAGGTTGTAAAGTTAGTGATGTCATTTCTGCTATATATGGGGGACTGTACTAGGACTCGGGACACACACACAAAAACCAGGGAGACAGGAGAAGGAGGACAGAGAGAAGGCTGCTGAACCTTACCATCCTAGAGAATGCAGTGACCAGATCCCTTGCCCTATCTGGCCAGAGTGTCCTGAGATCCAGATGGCTATCCTGAATCCTAAACCAAGGCTTGCTATGTAAGTAGCATATAACCCCAGCCCTAAATTGCATAAACCCTTCATTTTTGTAGCAGTGCAGCCAATATTTCCCCATTGAAAACCCCAACTGCCTGTGTAATTTATTCATCTCCCCACAGAAGAATCTCTTGTTTGCCTGTGTATGTTTGCATATCTCCTTTGAAAAACCTCTTGGTTGTCTGTTTAAATCCTTAGTATTTTTTCAAGTAAATCAATGAATGCCCCCATTGAAATTCACGGTTCACGATTGTTGCAATTTGAAATTAACCATCTTGTTCCTGGTGTTTTTATTTAATTGTTATAGTCAGTTAAGTGTTGCCTCAAACAAATTATTCACCTTGTCACTAAAAACCGAATTTGGCCCTGTATTTTGTTCTATTCAATCCAAACCGTTGTTCCCATTGTGAGCAATGCCTTTTGCCGAGAAGTATACCTGTTATGAGCCTCTGTCCTTGTCACTGAAAACCCATGTTCCTTTTGTAAGCTAAACCACTTCCCTGAGCTTCCTGTCATTGTAAGCCCCAGTATAAACACATTTCCATTTGCCACTGTATTTTCCCTTTGCATTTGCTTTTTCTCAAAACCGATTTTCCCACTTCATTTCTATTTTGCCTTGGTGTGCTGATTAGTATTCTTTAAATCTTTGCCTATCTCCTAAGTGTTAGCAATACAAATGTTCTTTGATTCTGTCCCCTAGCAGGTGAGAAATAATCAAAATCCCATTCTTCCATTTTGCTCCAGAAACGGGGTTTCTCTTTCTTTGCTGGCTTCCCATTTTCTGGTGGTGGGCTTCACCCCAAAATTGATTTTCCATCTATATTCCTACTCCTTGCCACTGCCTTCCATTCAAAAGAATCAAGTCCAGATTGATGTTTGGGGGTGTGTTGCAAGGGGGAGTGCTTAACTGTGGGAGAGTGCCTAACTTTAGGTGCTATCACTTTGTCTGGAATTGTTATTTTCCTTTTTTTATCATTAAAACAAAAGTGAGTGTAACAGTCAATTTCAACCTGATTGTATTTTCCTGTTCGTCATTATAACAAAAGCGAGTGTTACAGCCTATTTCCACTTGGTCGCTCAGTTAGGATATTGCATTTGTGTTGCCACAATTGTGGTGGCTGTTGTATTTTGATTATCCTCATTTGCATTGAATAATACATTTATAAACTATCTTACTAATACACACCGGCCTGGTTCCTAGTCCATTGTGACATGCAGTGTTTGTTCATGGATATTTGTACCGTGCACTATCACCACCGGAGTGGTCCCCTGGCGCTCTGGCAGATCTGAAAAGGAAAGAGTGTTGGGGGGTGGGTTAGTGGGAACAAGCGGGATAAGTGCAAGAGAGCAGTGATGTGCTGTTGGGAACTTCAGTTCTGTTAACACAGTTCGCTGAGCCTGACGGTGCTTTGCGGTCGGTAGCCGCTGTGTGCTGTTGTGCGAAGCTATGTGTTGGTTTGTTTGTTGCGGTGTAGTGAGGTCTGTGCGGTTTGTTGTGCTCTAGGGATGTGGTTATTTTTGGTTAGAGTTTGAGAGGTGTGTGCAGAGGGGTGAAATTGTTAGTGGGTTGGTTATTGGCCTCACTATCTAGAAGTGATATGTGCTAAATTTCAACGTTCTGTCTAGTTGTGGTGCATGAATATCCCTGTATTTGTATCTAGATCCGGCACTGGCTAACATTCACAGTCCCGTCTACATGTGATGCACTCCAACATTCACAGTTATGTCAAATGTGGCGCCGACCCACCTTCTCAATCCTGTCTAGATGCGAAGCAAGCTAGCATTCACATTTCTATCTAAATGTGGCATTGGTAATATTTCCAATGTCGTCTAGATGTGGTAATGGCTTGTATTCGCTATTCTATCTAAATGTGTCACTGGCTGACATTCACGATCCTGTCTAGATGTGACGCAGGATAATGTGCACAATTCTATCCTAGTGTGGCACTTGGTAACATTCATAATTCAATCTAGGTATGGCACTTGCTAACATTTGCAATTCTATCCAAGTGTGGTATTTTGTTAACATTCACACTCCTATCTAGGTTCACCATTCTAACCAAATGTGGCACATGCAATGTTCACAATTCTAAGTGTGGCATTTACCAACATTCACATTTCCAAGTGTGGCATCTGCTAACATTCACACTCCTATCTAGATGTGACACAGGCCAACGTTCACAATTCTATCTAAATGTGGTACGTGCAAACATTCACAGTTCTAAGTGTGGCATTTGCTATCATTCACAGTTCTAAGTTTGGCACCTGCCAACATCCACAATCCTATCTAGATGTGACGCAGGCCAACGTCCACAATTCTATCCAAATGCAGCACATGCTAATATTCACAGTTCTAAGTGTGGCATTTGCTAATATTCACAATCCTATCTAGATGCGACGCAGGCTAATGTTCACAATGTTTGTGGAGGTTCGGTGTGAGACGGGTTGGAGGCCTGCAGTATATTAAAAATAAAAAGTGTTTTATTGTGCGCCACATTCATTGTAGGGGAAGGAGTTCCCTGGCTGGAGTGTGCCGTTTAATAAACCGTGACACATTATCTCGTGTCTATTTTAATTGGCAAAATATAACTTAAGATTGTCCAGCCTCAAATCCGTTTTTTGCTGGTGCGATGTCTATTTCTGAACTATTTTGCTCCCAATTGAAAAAGCACCCTCTTTTATTTACTGAAACTCTTGCCAAATATCAGCAACTGTAACCAAGATGCTAAGGGAGAGAGACGGAAGCGGCTATCCCGATAGTGCAGCTTGCTGGTCTGCAGCCTGGCAGTCTATGGCCTGACATGCGGCAAGGTCCTTTACTCTACTCTTGAAGAGGGTGGACGGGAGTGTTCCTGTGTTCTCAAGCTCCTCGTGTGTAGCCCGGGTTTCCGTGTATCTTTGTGGTGTATATTTGCAGAGTTGTGTGTGTTGCTCATGTTCCTTTGTCTGTGGATTGTGGGTAAGAAGCGAAGAACGTGGAAGGCCAGTGTGACATGGACGGCGTGGTGTGGAGGGCCAAAGAGGTGTCCTGGAGGCGTAGTAGACAGTCTGTAGGTAGCCATTTGTTGTTGTTTTCCGTCTGAATGTCCATAGCCGTGGGTAATGCATTACTGTGCCTGCTTAAGAGAATAGAGAATGTTATTGCTGAGGCCATTTCCCAGCCGTTTCCTGAAAAGGAGTCTGCAGATGGCTCGATTGGATCTGTGACTTGGCAATCTAGCAAAGAAAAGTTTGATGGCCTAAACCTGGGCAAAAACAGCCTGGACCCTTCTGCATGGGTGGAATCTTTTGATGAGGTTGTATCACATTCCTCCCCTGACAAGGCTAATAAAGCTTGTCAACCATGATGTCTGACCCAGCCTGTCAAGCCAATGTGTTTGAAAAGGTTGGGTTGTTACCGAAACCAATGTACCTCAGTCTGATTTCATTTGCTTTGACGTTGGCGCAGGTCAGGGAGGGACTCCTGCAGAATATCAGGGAGTTGCCACCTCATTATCCCAAAGGCCTGTTCCCGGTAGGGACATTTGTATCAAGAAGTGTAGTATGCCTGTGATAAGTGATTTTATCCAGAGATAAATCATCATGGACCACGGAACCTTTGTTATTACCAATGTAGACAAGCCAGAGAGCCACTTAGAAATGAAGTCCTGTTTTGGCTGCATTCTAAAATTGGCCATGGCTGCATTAAAGTCCAAGATCTGGTATTGTATGTTTTTATCGTACCTAAAAATTTGCATGTACAAGAAGACCTAAAAATGCTATTGTCAAAGGTTCGAACACCAAAATTTCGAACCTTTGGTGGTAGCATTGTAGGTAAGTATAAAAAAAAAGACTGCGGGGTCGTCCCCCGCAACACTCCGCTCACTATACTGTGTGGTACAGTGAGCGGGGTGTTGCGGGGGATACCCTTGCAGCACACCCAAAAAAAAAACGTGTTCTGAGGGCTTTACAGTATAGTGAGCAGGAGTTGCGGGGGGAAACCCCTGCAGCCCCCGTTAAAAAAAAAGAAAAGGACCCTGCAGCACCGGTTCCCGATCATGGAGGTGAAAGGCAACTGGCGCCGCAGGGACTCAGCGTGAAGAAAAAGGTAAGTGGGGTATGTTTATGTTGGGGATGTGGGTGGGGGTGTGTTGAGGATGTGGGTGGGGGGTGTGTTGTGGGTGTGTTGTGGGTGGGGGTATGGGTATGTAGGGGTTGTGTACGTGCGTTTGCATGGGAAATGTGCGAACCTCCCAAGATCTTAGAGTGCTTCGGAGAATGCACATTAAAGACTGGTGTACATGGATTGTATTATCATAGGGTTGCGGGCAGAGTAATCTGCCATGGTTCCTGGGTCAATGCAAAGACTAGAACATCTCACTGACCTCCAATTTAAGGATTTTATTGTAATTAATTTATTTTAGTTTTTCTCGGCTTTATTTTTTCTTAAATCTGCTTTTCCTTTTTTGTTATCTGTAGTGGGAATTGTTTGTTGTAGCAACTTGACGCCTATGGCTTACTCTAGTGCTATATAGATAAATAAAACCTAAGCTAAACTAAGGGTATTTGGAAGCAATTATTTCTTTCTATGGTGAATATGTTCCAAGTAAGAAAACATGTTCACTGTCCACAAGGCATTTTGGCTTTGCCAATGCTACGCTAAAGTCTAGTAAACCAAGAGTGGTATTAATAGTCCATGACGTGAATACATTAACTTTTAAGGACTCCCAAGTTTGCCAGATAAGGCAGGGTGTGGGTAAATGATTCCCCAGTATCACACACTTGGTTGAAGTGGCGAAGCCGGAATTCGATCCCACTCTAAGCCCTTGAGAGCATATCTAATCTGCTCTAGTTAAAAGTGATGTATGCTAATGTTTGAATTTTGTGTAAAAATATTTTGATTTTTACAATTCCTTTAAAAGTGAACATCACATAACAAATCAACCTGAGAAAAAATATGTGTTTGTATAGAAAGCTGTGAAGCAAAGAGTCTGATTGCAGCTTTATTTTCTACATGTGTAAAGGAAAGGCAGCACCTGGGCCAGGAATCGGTGGATTGAGGCCTGGTAAAGTCTTGGCTTGGGGATAGAGCAGGAATGCAGATGTTCTCTGTATCTTCAGAGTGACTGCAGAGGACCTGAAATCCTGCTGCTTCTTTTTGAACTATTTCCCTTGCACGTCTTTGTCTACAGAGTGTCCATCCCTCCAGCAAGGAGAGGGGGGCAGCTTGGTCTTAGATGCTGACCATGGGGCCCCATTAAGTGCAGGCCACTGCGCTAGAACAAAACTCGCCCACACCCGGCCGCACACTGGCAGCATTGACAAGCTTCTTTATGAGGAGAGCTTGTTTCTGTGGCTTCAAGCAAGTGATGGCCCTCTCAGGTTAAACTGATGTGCCTCCTAATTTCTTGAAAACCGCCTTTGTTTCCAACATTCATTGAACCATGTCCCATTACCAACACATAGGGCCTCATTATAAGTTTGCCGGTCTGGTAACAACGGTACCGGTAAGCTTGCTGGTACCATTGTTACCGGAGTGGCAAACTATGAGTTCTGCTCGCGTTTGCCTTCCCACCCGCCATGACTGGCCTTGCCGCGCGTACTGGCACCCGCGAGCAGAGCATGTCGATTGCACAGGCACCATTCTGAATGGTGCGGGTGCCTCCGACCTCCCCATTCCTATTCAGCCCTATCGGCAAATGGGAATGGGGAGCATTTATTTCCGGCGCCCGCGAATGGGCAATTATCAGGTTTGGCAGGCCGTAATGACCCGGTAATTGCCCATTTGCGGGTGTCGGAAAAATGCAAGTTTGGCGGGAGGCTGCCGGTTTTATAAGCAAGGCTACTGCCAAACTTGTAATGAGGCTCATAGTCTCCAAGATTCCCCAAAGGTTTGGTCTTCGGAAACTGACAAACAAATGGCCTATTCACACTCCAAGTTTCACACATTGCATGAACAAAAATCTCTCGGATTAATGCTAAAATAAAAGGTTTCTACGTTTTCAGGGACCTGGATGGGTCCCACACATCGTTGTAATTGGCACCACACGGGCTTTAGGGCTAGGTTCCCCTGCCCCTCTATCCTCAGACGGATCAGTTATTGGTGGGGCTTGAATGGGCCTCTATCACCTGACGCCTATGTAAATGGCACATAGGTATTTGTATATGTATACTCAACCTGTACCCACTCCCTGTAACTAAGTGCCCTTCAAGTACCAGCGCGACGATGCCCAAGAGCTGTTTGTACGATATATAAATGTAAAAAATAAATAAATAAATATGTGAGAACATTGTACACTGGACTTTACGTAGTCCGAGTCCGGTACTCGGCAAAACTGCAAAAATCCTCCCTAGTATGGAGATGTGCCAGAAATCGTCTGGCCAGTTATTGGCGCCCATCGCGCCCTCTTTCAGTGGTAGGCAGTGGTGCAACAACCATTGGGGAGATTGGGCTTTAGCCCCCACCCCATGAAATTTTGGGTTATGTTGACTTGACCTGGCTGACCTACAGAGCCATGGCAGGACAGGACACAGACAATAAACGGTGCCTTTGGCTGAACAGTTAACAAAGGCCCAGCAATTACTAATGTAAAGCGTTTGTTTCATTGTTATCACCTGCATTCGTATGCATTTTTAGGCAAATAAAATCGGGATGGGGTGTTGGAACCTATATGTCAAGGGATTGATTGGAATGGTAGGGGGTCAGGGGGCAGACGTGAGTTAATTGCTTGTAAAATTGAAGCTGCACTAGAATAGTCTCATTAGAATGTGTAAAGACGTTAGATAGCCTCACACAAGTAAGTTTGCCCCTCCCCCACAGTCTTATTTTATTTTTATTGTGTTGTGATTCCCACCAGCAAAGCAAGTAAGAACCTTTCACAGAAGCAAAACAATTAGAATTACACGATAAAACAAGATATGGAGGAGAAACAAAACATCAAAAGTAATAAAAAAAGATACCACATAATCATATTACAATCCATCAGAAAAAAAGACATAAAAACGTGTTCAACACATTATTGAAAGTCAGCTTTGATCTCCTCCACTTTCAACACATCTTCACCAGATTTTAAGAATTCCAGTTTTTTCAATATTATAGAGACTAGACCACATAAAGCCAGAATCAAACTCTGCAGGTCACCCCCCCACCAGGCTAATCCAAAGGGCTTCATTACCTAAGACAATGCCCAGGTGTTTACCCCTGACGTCTGTCAAGGCTGTACAACCCATCACCAGATGTTCTGTGGTTTCTATCACATCACTCCTACCACAAAACCTACAGATTATGTTTCCCCCACATCGCTCCATCCTCTCATTCTCTCCAATGACAGGATCTGGTTTAGTCGAAAGCAGAGATACAAGCTCCGCAGTTTTGGACATGGAAAGATGGGTAGGTATTTTGAGAGCTGTTCCCTATTATTAAGCCTTCCATATTCCTTGTAAGCCAGCTCATCTTTAGTTTTTGCCCAATCGTGTTGAAAACATTTCTTTTTCACCCTCAAGGGGTTAGTAACCAGCTCTACTTTAGAGGGACCTACCTCAACCAGGAGGTCATTCATTTGGTGCTTTAGTTTCGTTATGGTCAAACCTGAGGTACGGATTTGTTCTTTCCCCCATCCTTCGTACAACGATTGGAGCGGCGGGTTAAGCAGTTTAGCCTAATCTGATAGCTTTCTCCATTTTGCTCTAGTAGACAAGGAGACAAGCCCAAACTCGTGTCTTAACAGCGCGTTTGGAAAAGAATTTGCTAGTCCCAGTGTATTTTCCATAGCATACCCTGTGTTATGTTTAGTTTATCACCCAGTTCATTTAGATTAATATCTAGTCCATATAGTAATGTAGGTTCCACTTGTAGCATGTAGAATCGAACGAGTGGCTTCAGGGTAAAATGACATAACTGGGCGTATATATGTTTCATTCTTGCTAGGATTGGACTATAATTAGCATTATTCTGGTGGATCCCACATTGCATGGATATAGTATTTGCAACCTCATACCCCAGTTATATCAGTGAGTTTACTCTCTCTAATCGTTATTCTTCCACCGGCCAGATAAGACTTTTCAGGGTACGCTTTGTGGAGAAGATTAGTACTCTTGATTTTTGACCATTTATTTTTTAATTTTTTTCTGTTGCTTATGTTTGGAACATAGTAAGCTTCCTCTGCAGACCAATTGGAGTAAGGTCAAAAATGACCATGTCGTCTGCAAATGCTACCCAGTCTAGGGACACTGTGCCCAGCCTAACTGGGTGTGTGAGGCCCCCTTCCATATGTTTCCTAAATCCACGGTATAAAGGTTGTACAGGGTGGGGGCTACAACAGATCTCTGTCTCAGCCCAATGAATGTGGTGATGGGAGCAGTCATTGCCCCTCCCTGTCCAGTCTTACTCTCACTGTTGTGTTGATGTTTAGCAATGCGAGCAGCTGCACGAGGTTAGAAGGGATACCTGCCACCACAAGCTTCGACCACAGCCGTCCTCTACTGACAGTATCAAACGCACTTGACATGTCAATAGATGCCATGTAGACAGTACCTAGTGTTTTTTTCTTTACAGCTGCCCGCATGTGTGCCATAGCGAAGGCATTTAGGGGGGTACCCATCCCTGCACGAAAACCCACTTGATATTCAGACAGCAATTTAAATTTGGTAATCTGGGTTTTTAGTTCTTTTAGCAACAAAGTACTAAACATTTTGCTAGATGAATCCAGTAAAGCAATTGGCCAAAAATTTCCTGGATTAAACATTTTGCTAGCTGAATCCAGTAAAGCAATTGCCCTAAAGTTTCCTGGATTAAACATTGTGCTACATGAATCCAGTAAAGCAATTGCCTAACATTTCCTGGATTAAACATTGTGCTACATGAATCCAGTAAAGCAATTGCCTAAGGATTCTTGGATTAAACATTGTGCTAGATGAATCCAGTAAAGCAATTGCCTAAAGTTTCCTGGATTAAACATTCTGCTCGATGAATCCAATAAAGCAATTGCCCTAAAGTTTCCTGGATTAAACATTGTGCTAGCTGAATCCAGTAAAGCAATTGCCTAAAGTTTCCTGGATTAAACATTGTGCTGGATGAATCCAGTAAAGTAATTGCCCTAAAGTTTCCTGGATTAAACATTGTGCTAGATGAATCCAGTAAAGCAATTGCCTAAAGTTTCCTGGATTAAACATTGTGCTAGATGAATCCAGTAAAGCAATTGCCTAAAATGTCCTGGATTAAACATTGTGCTCGATGAATCCAGTAAAGCAATTGCCTAAAGTTTCTTGGATTAAACATTGTGCTACATGAATCCAGTAAAGCAATTGCCTAAAATGTCCTGCATTAAACATTGTGCTCGATGAATCCAGTAAAGCAATTGCATAAAGTTTCTTGGATTTTGTCTATCCCCTTTCTTGAAGATGGGGATTACGAGGGATTGTTTGCATGTGTCTGGAACCTTATAGGTAAGGCAGATGTGCTTAAAGAGTTCCCAGAGGGAGACGGGCCAGAGCTCCACGTTATTTTTAATAATTACCGGCGGGATGTTGTCCGGCCCTGGCCCTCTTGAAGATGTAGCTTTCCTCATTGCCCATCGGACATCCTCAAGGTCCCAGGGGAATGGTTTAGCTACTTGCAACCCCCTTGCCTCAAAATCGTATGCCTCTTCATTTCTTGGGATATAGTACTTTTCCCCTACATATTGTTCCCAGACCTAAACCTTAATCTGGCAATCCCCCGCTAGTTGGAGCTTTTTCTTCGTGGCAGCCCCCAACATTCACCAGAAGTTGGATGCATCGTTTCCAATCAGAGACTCAATCATCTCCTGATTATTATTTTTATATGCGTTTCACGCCTTATTAATTTGAGTGACCTATTATATTCAAGAATGATTTTTCACTTTGCTTCGAAGAAATGCATGTATTTGTCGCTCTATAGCATCCTCTAATAGAGGATCTCCTTTTCGCCTTTGCTTTCTGGGCACTTATATCATAGTTATTTGGATGGGTAATGTGCCCATGGATGCGACCCTTACTACAAAGTAACCTCAAACAGTTTTGCAACTTATTATAATTACAGGAATTTTGTTTCTCCCCCGTTTCCGACATACATTCCATTTCTTTTTTCCATGCAGCAATAAAGGTTCTACATGCTTTCATGTTCCACCTTATGCCCCTCCCCCCTGTCCCCACACCCTCTGGCTGTTGTGGTAAGGGCTAAGGTGGGTACACAATCCTATGTTTTAGAGGTAAGTGTATAATGAGATTTATGGGACAATTATCACTTCCTGATGGATCACCCCTAGTTAGCGAGCCATATATTTTGCCCAAATGTGTAGAAACAAACATATGGACAATTCAAGAGTTTTTTGCTCCCCTCTTCCAAGTATAGAATCCCTCAATATTTTCCTCTGCAGGAGTACAGCGGTACAAATCCTAGCTTGCCAGGAATTTACTCCACAGCCAGCCAGAGTATTCACTCTTGGATTTCTTCCCCACAGGCCACAATCTGACCCTCTTTGGTTTTCACACAAGCTGCATTTAGGTCTTCTGTGACAATAATGTGTACATTTTCGTGTCTCCCCAGCCAGTCTGTTAGCAGGTCATCCAGGCGACCATGTGTAGCCATGGTAGAAGATTTTGCATGAGTGCCGTAGACGTTTGCAATCAGCAAGTTTATTTGCGTTTGGGGCATATAGATGTTAACAGCCATCAGATTCAATCTCCTGATGTGTTGCGTCCCAGTTGAGTTCCACTGCTATTGCCAGCCCTCCTTTAGGACGACCCTTATCCCCCGAGTTGCCGGTTTACAATAGGTTGAGTATCCTATGATTTCAAATCTGTCCACGGCCATGGTTTCCTGCAGCAATATGACATTTGATAGTCTGAGGGCAGTCATGGAATTTCCTAACAGTTTGTGAAACCCACAGATGTTCAATGTCATTAATCTAGTGTGTGATCTCTCAAAGTTGCTGCTGGCTGGCCTTTGCTCTCTTAAACATTTCTATGGCGCCTTCGAGCCGGGCACATGCATCCCGCGTAGAGTTTGCATCCCTTCTGTCTCCTAACATGCCTTGTAACTGTGTTGGTAATAGTTCCGTCAGCTAGCTCGGATTTAGAAAGGATTCAATTTCTTGTTGAAAAGTGAGTTCCACCAGCTGAAAGCCTAAGGTTTTTAAAGCCTCTCTGTTGTTCCAAACCATTTGGGCAATCAAGTTCGAGGCAAAGAAGCAGACCGACTGCTCTGTACCCTTTTTTGGGAAGGCCACTCTTAAGATATCCTCTGAGCGTAATGATCTAAGCTGGGGCACAGTCTGGAAGCCGTTTATTATTTGCCCCCTGTTCATGTGAAAGTTACTTTCGTTGGTTTCGTTGGTTTCTCGTTTCCATCCCATTCCCGTGCCTTCAAAAGTGTGTTTATCCATTTTTTGTAACCTTTTGTATGGCTTCTGAGTCACAATGAGGTAAAGTTTCTCCTCCCAAGATTACGGTCGATAATGGTGGAGACTTGTCAAGAGCAGGATTTACTTGACCTGTCCTATTTGATAACATCTGCAATTGTGGCACGGAGGCTTCCAAGTCCCTTTTCTCCTGAGCAAAGTTTTCAGCTATAGAGGTCACTTCTGACAAAAGTTCCTGTTCTGAAATTGCCTGATATTCATCCTCTACCATGGGAAGATCGAGATTACCCAAGAAAACAGTAATTTTTTATTGCTATTTTTTGGTGAACCCTATGTTTGTCTTTTCTTTGACACATTCTTTGGTTTTTGTGACTTTCTTTAAGGTGCCTTGGTTTCCTGCTCCCTTGATGAGGGCCTGCAGAAATTGTCTTGAGTTGTTCCGTTTATTGATGTTTGGGTCCGGTAGATGTTTAGACTTTTTCTGTTGGGTCTTCAGTTTTCATATTTTTTCTGGAAACTTTTACCCAACCCTCTAGCTCAAGGTCTTGTTTTAATGTATCTGTGTGCCCGTGTATTATGCTTTCCATCATCGCCTCTCCTTGCACCGTTTTTTCCGTACGAGCTGCATCCGGCTGTTCACACAGATCAACAAGTGGCGAGGGTGAATTGGGCCTTTGAAAAGCTTCTAAGCCCTCCTGGCTCTCAAATTCAAGGTCGCAGTGTCCTGCACTGGTCTCCGTCCACAGACTCGCCTGGGTGGAAATATGTCTTGGCTCATGTATTTTTTCCTAAGTTTCTATCCAACTCCTTGCCTCACAATCACCAGTTCAGAAAAGGGACGTTCTGTTAGATAGAAAAGTCAGCTGGTCTGACAGCAGCTTGTTCATTCCCAACTCCAGAGTAGTGAGTTTATGGGCTTTTCCCTGGGCAATTTCCTTAACCTTGTTGTATAGGTGCAGTAGTGATTCCAGCACCAAATGCAGTGCGGAGATGGAAGCTGGACCCAAAGTATCCATCTGCTGCATGATGTTAGAATCCCTTCTCAAGGAGATGTTTTTAGGTGTAGTATTTTTTCTTGCCCTGCAGTGTTTGGGCGGCTCAATTGCAGGTCTGGGTCATTTAGAGCCCTTACCAATGAATGTGAAGCTGGGCTTCTCTCTTTATTGCTAACATGATAGGGAAATTCCAAGATGCCCTCCATATCGTTCCCAAACTTTCAAAGGATTGGTCCAATGCAGTTTGGTCGGCCCGCTTGTTTGTTGTCCACCCTCACTTTAATTTCCTTCAGAGTTTCCTCGTGTTAGACCTATCACCTCTCGGGTGTCAAACGAATGAGGGTTGGACTCAATTCTGTAGGCAGGTGATGTTAGATCCCGGCTTCAGAAGGTAACATGTCCTTTACCTACATTCGTGGGGATGGTTTGTTGTTCCACCAGATTGTTTGTTTTCGGACTCCCCTCTGCTTCTAATAGCATTGTGATGTTGTTTAGTGGAGGCACCTCTCCCCCCAATTCCCCAACAATCCTGTTTCTCATGTCACCCCACGGGGCAGTTGATTTACATGTAAGCCCTTTTTTGGGATAGAAGTTCTAAACGACGCACCCACGATCTTGTTTGTGGGGGCAACCGTGGTATCCAAAAACTCCACAGTTCCATCGCTCCTCCCTCCTTGCTCCTGGTGAACTCTCAACGCAGCCCTTCCCTTCTCCGTGATGAGTAATTTCCCACTGCGTAATTTCAAAGACATGTTAGAGTCACCAAGTGGACTATTAACTTGATAAAGGCCAAACTCCCCAATTGAGAGGAGGAGCGGATGAGTGAGGGGAGACCTAGTTTGCAGCCAATATTTGCAAAGTCTGGTTTCACTCACCAGTTTTCCCTGCTGATCCGTGAATATGAAGAGTCGGATTTCCCTTTTCGCGTTGTCAGCAGGGGTTTAGTAGTAACACGTGAGGCGTCATGTTTCCCTCTTTGCGTTAAAAGCTAGGAGTTAGTATGAAGCTCGCCTGAGACTGCCTGAGACTGTACTTTGCTCAGTGGTGGAAGTGGGCGCGAGAGGTCGGGAGCGGTGGACCTATACTTATTTTAATTAAGTTTTACCGTTCCTATACTTTTATTTTAAAAAGAAACCGTTCCGGAACGGTTTTGTTTTAAAATAAAAGTGTGGGAAGAAGTTGAAATTTGCACTTTTAGTGCACTGCACCGGACGTTTGTTTAAAGAGCAGGCACATGTGTTTTGGGTTTTTTATTGTGCACGGGAGGGGGCGTGGCGATGAGGTCTGTGGAGACCGGTGCAGGCCAGTAGGGAACATAGTTTCACTACTTCTTTTCATACACTTCGAACACTGACTTTGCCATTCCTTTGCGCAGGCGCTTTGCGCCACCAGGCGAATTTAATAGAGCACGCCTTTCTCAGAGTTAAAGGCGCAGTGTGGTATTACAGCTCCAACACACTAGTATAGGTAATCACAGCTCTCCGCTCTCCCCAAGAACTGCTGAAGGACTGCCTGAGACAGTCCTTTGCCAGTCCTCCTTCTCTGATGTTAGCCCCTCTCCTACTCTCCTAGTTAGGGTTGTGTGGCGCTATGCAAAACCGCACATCTTATTAGTGTTATTGTACTAAGTAGAATAGAACAGATGTGTTTTTGTTTGTTTTTATTAACCGTTTATAAAAATATACAGGACATTGTAACACCAGTTCCAATACAGAAAATACAACTGAGGAGAGAAAAAGAAAGCACCCCACCCACACACATCCTGCCCAATAGAAGTACATACAAAAAAAAGTACAAATTCTAGAACTCTCAAACCCCACCCCCAAACAGTACATCCAGATCCATATCCAAGAACCTTCCCCAAATATGTTCATAAACTTTACCTAGTTTGCTGATTTGTCTTTTGAAGATCTGCATTCTCCTGAGCGCCTTCCTCTTTTCTGACTGAAACACACTACCCAGTTTCAAGAGTGATCTTATTTTGACAGGTTAATTTGGGGTTTGGTCTCAGGGGCTTAGCTTTTTAAAGGCTACTTTAAAGAAGCAATTGTACATTTTTGTAAACCTAAAAATGGGACTGACGAGATGTAGTCTGTTGCCAACGTACAAGCTGTTGAACCAGAAGACGTAAGCTCCATTGGTGGCTTTCCAGTTGGACCTATTTATATGATCCTCAGCAAATCATTTTACTGCATCGTCTCCTTTTCATTACCTGCTAAAAAAGCAGTTGGTTAATTGTTAATTAGTTAAAAATGATTGTTAGTGTGAACTACACCAAAAGCCTTGCACATGCACGCTTTAATATGCTGCAGCGTCCGTCCATGTATACTACAGTAACGTCCACGCTTTACTCGCTCACGGCAGAATTAAGAAAAGCAAGCATCCTATTCATATTGCCAGTGCATGTGTTGGTAACTTTCCTTTTCAGAAGCATGAAAGGTCCCCTAATTGGAGAGAAACAGTTGACCCTTGATGAAGGTGATATACAGCTTAACGGAGATAGAAACAATTCTCAGCCCTCAACTAAGCGTGGACCTCAAAACTGAGTTACAAATATCTAAACATTGGTGAAGATTAGTCAGCAAAGGTCGTTTCAGCATCCGACCTGCTAAAACTAAAAATATTACATGCAAGCTGGAACTCCAAACTTTCTTATACAATAGACACTAACATGTTCATCTTTCCTGACCATGTGGACCACACCTGGCTGAATTCCATAGGGAGAGGCAGGTGGAAGTAGCTGTTCCATGCACGGCAAGAGTTGAAGATTGATCCGGAGAACCAGTTCATGGAACATGGACTGTCGGTAGTGGCGGCTCCTCCATAATGAGCGAATGCGTGCCGACCCACCCATTGCCCATTATGGAGGAGCCAAAGCCAGACTAGGGAAAGGGATTCCAAGAGCTCCTGAGCTGAATTTAACTGTCAAAGGGAAACGCTGTTTCCCTTTGACAGTTAATTTCCACACCGTGCATGCTCAATGAGCCATGAGAAGTGGGAGAATTTTGCATCTCCAGCCTTGCACGCCCCATTGGGTATGCATGCTGGGGAACTGCAGACTTAATGTGCCTATGGGCCGCTCCAGCACCTCCCAGCACTTTTTGGTCTACCTGGGTGGCATTCGGGAGACGCTCCAGTCTCCCGCACATACCCTCTGGAACCAGGATGGTCTCTGCTTCCGAGAGCACCCCGGTTCCTAAGGGGAATGTGTGGAAGACCAGAGAGACTCAGTGGAAAAGGACGGCATTGGAATTGGGGCAGCCGGTAGGATAATGTGTTGTGTTCATCTGCATCTACATAAGTGTGTCTTTGAAATGTTTGTGTGTGTATGTGGGGGGGTGTGGGTGTGTGCTGGAGACAGTCTGCCTTCCCTTCCCTGTGCACAATCACCTCTGATTGTTTGCGGGGAAGGGTGAGGCTCCCCCCTGTCACAGTTTTATAACACGGCACACTCCAGCAAGCGACTCCGTGACAATGAATCTGGCGCACAATAAAAATGCTTTTTATCTTTAATAAACCACAAGTTCTTTAGTTGAGTGGGCCTCCAACCCGTCTTGCACCCCCCTTTTACAAACACCCCGTATCAAAATGGAATAGGAACCAGGCCAGTGTGTATCAATCAGATCTTTATTCATGGATTATTTAATGGAAAAAGGAAAAGTATTCAAAATACAATTTTACAACAGCCACCAAGTGATGACAACACAAATGCAATGCTGCCTACAGAAAAATTGGTTCAAAATCCCAAAACAGATTACATGGATTTTTAATGACAAAACAGGAAAAATGGTTTTAAAACATATGATGGCACCCAAAGTTAAGCACTCCCCCTTGCAACACTCACCCCTGAATATCAGCAAACGTAATTCCCTTTGGATGGAAGGCAGTAGCAAGGAGTAAGGATAAAGAGAGAAAATCGGATTTAGAATACAACACACCTCCCCACCCCAAGATGGGAAGTCAGAAAAGAAAATGAAAACCCAATTTTTGAGCAAAAAGGCAGAATTGGATTTGCTTGATTACTTGCACAGCAGCTCACAACCGCGGTGGGACAGCTATAAAGGAAATGTGTGATGCTACGCTTGAGGGGATAAGGAAGCCTAAAAACGACAGGGGTCATTACGAGTTTGGAGGTAGCCATGCAGCTATTTGTGGCATGGCTACCTCCAAACTTGGGTCCGGGTTCCTTGAATGATGAATTACCGGGCCATACCAACCTTGGAGGACCCGGTAATTCCTCATTCAATTTACTCATCCTCATTCCCATTCGAGCCCCCATAGGGCTCAATGGGAATGGGGAGGGAGCTAACAACGGTTGTTAGCTCCCTGGTCCTTTAGTGGCTCCCGCTAAGGATGGCTGGTTTTACCAATGGCCTTAACGGGACCCGCTAAGGGACCTCCTAATGCGGCGGTAAGGGGTTAACGGCACCAGCATCCTTACCCCTTACCGCCGACCTCGTAATGAGGCCCTACTACTCAGCACACCAGGCAAACGTGAAAACAAGGTAGGAAAATCGAGTTTGGGGAAGAAAGTAAATGCAAAAATAAAACACACAGCAAAATGGAAATTTGCTTTACACAGGATTTGTGATGACAGGTAGCTAAGAAAAGGGATGAGCTGTCAAAATCGGAAATCTGATTTAAGGACAAGGGCAGATGCACATAACAGATAGGATTCTACAGAAAGGGTTTGCTCTCAATGGGACTACGGTTTAGGTTTTTCAATGGGGCGGATGCAAGTTAGGAATTCGTAGGAATAGACAAAATACACAGACAAATTTGGTTTTTAGTGACAAGGAGAATATATTTGAAGCTATTCGTTAATGACTCTAATTAGTAAAAACACTCGTCAAAATTTTTGGTTTCGAATGGCAACAATATTGAACATGAATTTTCAATATTTCAAAATTATACTAAGGGCTTATGCAGACAACTGGAAGATTCCTCAAAGGAATACGCTAACATACACAGGCTAATACAGATTCTTCTATGGAAAGTGAATTAATTATACTGGCAATTTGGACTTTCACTCAGGTTTTCTATGGGATTTTTAATGGGATTCAGGTTACAAAAGAGAGGGGTATGCAATATGGGACTGGGGTTATTTTCTACTTCCAAAGTAAGCCTTGGTGTGGGATTCTGGAAAGTCAGCGGGATCGCATGACCCTCTGAACAGCTAGACAAGGGGTCTGGTCTCTGCACTCACCTGGATCGGATTCTGGACAGCCAGGCTGGAGCTCCTGACTCTCTGGACAGCTAGGCAAGGGTCCGGTCTCTGCACTCTCTTGGATAGGATCAGCTAGGCATGGGTCTGGTCTCTGCACTCTCTTGGATGGGATCGGCTGCATCCGTCCTCTTTCTCCTGTCTCCCTGGATTCTTGTATGGGTGTCTTATCCTGTGTCTAGTACAGTCCCCCCTTATATAGCCCGAAACGACATCATTTATTTTACAATCTGGGGGAAGTACCCTAGAATTACTCCTACCCTGGGATAGGACTGGCTACCATCCCTTTCCCCGCCCCTGGCATCATTGGTTCAAGGGGAGGGATCACCATCTGTCTATTTGATAATTATGACAGTTCTTTGTTCCTCAGGTCCACTTTTTAGCAAAACTGCGTTATGCATCATATCTTCAAATTTATACTAGCCACTGCCATAAGAAATAGATAGGTGGTTGAGGGGCTCATGGGGAATTAGACAAGCTGATCGCCGACTCTGTGCGAGGTAGCGTGGCCCCTTGGCACCTTTTAGTCATTTTCATAAAATGTATAATAGTTATCACTCTGCAAATAATTACGCATATTCATAATGTGCATCTCCATCCTCCCACCAACTGGCAAATTTGTCCCATTTTAAAATCAGCCAGAAACGAGTCTTGACTGGCTATTTCAGTTCACAAAGTCCTAGAAACATGCACTTACTCTCTGAAAATCTGCCTGTAAATCACATGGAAAAATATCATAAAGCACCATTACTTCTTATTCTGAGTGCTCGGGGGAAAAATGGCTAAATGCATGCATCCTTTAATGTCAATTGGGAGGATCTGCCACATATGGGAAGGTGGTGCTTCAACAGCCACAGCCAAATGTCTCCCCTGGCTCAGCTTGCAACAAAGGACTTTTGCTGTGCCCTTTGAAGTTTGTTAGTTTGTCCTGGGAAGTGGGTGCAAAAGGAACTTGCACTTCTTGGTCAAGCACTGGCCACACTTGCTTTCTTTGTCTTTCTGCTGGTACTGCCTTTTAATCTGGCAGAACCTGTAATTATCACGCCCTCAGCCCCTTCATATGCCATTGCTGCAGAATAGTTCACTTATAAGTGTCACTTCCAGTGGGAGGCCAGGCTTCCAATTGAGCCCAGAACTGGTTTTACTGGTTATTACGAGTCTCAAAGTGATTGAAGCCTTGTGGTGGAGAACATAATGTACATATGTAGCCACCCCACACCCTCACTGACATTTCTGTTCAAGCAAAAGCCACAATTTTACCTTGGCTTTTAAACGTCACGTTTTCTTTATATTCTTTCACACGCGTGCAGTCACATTTCTCATTTAATGTTTGAAATGCAGTTCTCTAGGTCACAGGATGTTCTTTTGAATGGGTTTGCAATGACTGTTGTTCATGGACACGGAAAGGTAGAATCTCTGCACAAGGTTCTTTTCATTTGACACGAAAGAAAAGCCAAACCGTTTTCATTCATTTTCAGAGTGCAGCCGTTCACATGAAAAGGAAAACAAAAGCCGTGTCGGGTTGCAATGTGAAATCCTTGCAATTCATGTGAAATGAACAGTAAGACAAGGCTGTTTTCGGATTTATTACCTAACTTTTGCCATTCAGATGGAATAAAGCATGCAGGGCTGTTTTTCAATGCAGAGCATAACTTTGTAGTATTTCAGATGAGAGAAGAAAAACAAATGCAGGGCCACCTTGAATGCAGTGCACAACTTTGGTAGATGACAGAACAGCAAATGTAGAGCCGTTTTTCAATGCAACGCATAACTTGGTGGTTCAGATGAAAGCAAAGCAAATGCAAGGCCATTCTTCAATGCAGCGTTCAACTGCTTGCCACACATGTGCCAGAGAACAAAGCACAGGCATTTTTCGTGGCAATGTTTAAATGCGGTTTTGAGGTGGAGGGGGTTTCTGCTTAGGGCCTTAAATGCACCCCACACCCCAGCCTTCCCCGTGCACCATCAGCCTCTGTGCGTGGCCTTCCTAAAGACAGAGGCTATATGGAACGTCTGGGAGATGTGATTTGTGTGACAAGCCACAAAGTGCACCAGTAAGCTGATGACACCCTCCTCTCTAGCAGATATCCTCGATCTGCAGAAATGCCTTAGTGGAATCAAGGATTGGGCATCTTTTTCCTTAAAACGCAGTCCTTGTAAGACTGAGTTTCCTCCAATAGTGGCTTCCACCGCTCTTATCTTGGCATCACTCATAGCCTGGTGCGATCAGTGATTCGGTTTCATTCTTAATTAAAATCCTTAATTTGAACACTTCTATTTCTCATTTGTCCCAATCCTGTCCTTTTTCAGTTGGCTCTTCTTTCTTCTTGTTTTCTTATCTCAGTTTTCCATCCTGCCATCTATGCATTGGTTTATCTTACCTTTCATGTGTCTGCCAACTACATCTTTGCCTCCTTTTGAAGACTGTACTATACTCGGCAGCCCATTTGTCCCATGGAAGCATTTCAGCAGATGATCCTGCTTCTAATGTCCCTTCACTGAGAACATATTCACTTTCCAGCACTGCTCAAGATGTGCTGCATAGCTTGCAAAGATGTGGTGTTGGAGTCACTCTGCTTATTTGGCAGCCAAACTCTACATCTCTGGAAGGTTGAGTTTTACTCATGGGTTTGCCATTTGGATATGTTCTTGTTATAAAGGACACTTAATGGCCCATCAGGTCAGTTGTTTGATAAGTTCCTTTATTGTAGTTACATTAGGTTATAATAAGATACTTAATAGGAACCCACTGTCTCCCACCACCCAGGCATCAACTTTCTGGGCTGGAATCATCTCCCAGCATTCTCTCTGACCATCCATCCAAGCACTACACAACAGTTTTATTCCAGAACTGCAACATGCTTCCTGTTCTGCTAAGCCTTTATCTCTTGCAGCCCCATGCGTACAACAAATTGGCTCCTTCCATCCATCTACTTCCCTCTTTGTTGGCGTTTCAAAAAGTCCTTAAAACCCACCTCTGCTCCCCTGCCCACCCTAAAGCTTTTTAAACCCTCTTGGATTTTGTTGTTCTTTCGTTTTTGATAGTTTTACTGCTAATTGATAACTGTTTTAATTGGGTTTTTGGTTTAGAAATCTTGCACCTGTACGTCTGTGCAACACTGTGCTAGCTTCGGCTCAGGATATGCGATTTACATCTGATTGAACTTGTCGGGGGGAAATTCTGCCGGGGTCGGCCGGGCCGTCCGCAGACCTCCAGGCAGGGAGGCCCCAACTCCTCCCGTGTGTATCCCAGATAAGATGAGATAGAGTATGAGACGCACACAAGGAGCAAGGTGACTCTGCTGTTTATTAGACAAAACGGCAGGGATGGGTCAAGGAGCGCACGCGTTCGTCCTGACACACACACAATTGTGGGGCTCGCAGGCCCTTTTTACTGTATTATGACGCGCTACTTGCGTCACTTCAGAAAGTTAACAAAAAACCTATTGCCACTCTTGATTGGATGTTCGAGTGGTAGGATTAGTATAGCACACATATAGAGAAAGATATTATTGGATAAGGTGTAGTCAGGTGGTATATCTGGGTTGTCCCTACAATAAGATACATGAAAATCGTTACATGAAGGCTCCTGAGGATTGGCTAAATGTGCTGGCGTCAGTGATAAGAGCCCCAAGTTCTGATTGGTGCACCCGTGAGCTCCCCAGCCTGGGACCACCGTCGTTCCCAGCTCTCGGTGTACCTGTAAGTTGCAACAATGTTTCACTATGGGTACATGCAGACAATGTGAGGACTTATTCATAGCTAGACGGGGTACCGTTCCCACCGTTGCAAATGTCCATTGAGTCTTTCAAGTGTATCTGCCAATGTCTCGTAGCGAGGGATCCAGACGCCTCTGTTCTCCAGGGTTTGGCATCTCATGCCTCTGTTCTCCAGGGTTTGGCATCTCATCAGGTTCGGCTTGATCACGTGGGAAGGGACCGTGAAAGAGGCATAATTCTGCACAATTAATATTGTTTTTCTACTGTGCGTCTGCTTTAATTTGTCGGTGTGACTTTAACGTTGGTGCGCGGAGTGCGAGATTGCAACATCGTGCCTTTGATGGTTTGCTCTTGGAACGTGGGTTTGCAACATTGCGACCTTGGCTGGTTGCTTTGCCAAGCTCATTCTGTAGGATCAGCAACTGACTTTTGTTTTGTTGATGTCCACGGGAGCTCTTGTTTGAGGCCTACTTTGGCCCGGTGCATAAGTTGTTCGTTTGGTGCACAGGTGCTTTAGGTTATAGGAGCATGTAATTCCATAATCGGTATTGTCTTTATCATATTTCTCATCGTTGTACCTGGTTTCAAAGAGAAGCGTGAGCAAGCTAAATAAAAGTTCATGACGCGTCTTGCGTTTCTGCATTCTGAAAGCCTATATAAAAATAATAAAGATGCACGTCCGTGAATATGCCTGTCGCCTACGTCATAGCACTGAGTATATTCTTCGTGTAGGTTGGTGTGGGAATGTCCAGTGTGTATATTTGTACAGATGTGCTTCCCGTTGTCTAGGTCGTCATGGCATCTCTAACGACGTGTAGGTTTTAGTCTAGTTGATCCGTGCCGCAGGTGTCGGCATGGCCAGTGCGGGCTGCTGGGCAAGCAGATGGACACATCCGTATGTTCCTGTACCAGGGTACCTGGTCGTCTGGCAAATGGGCAAACTCTTCTCGTGGCGGGTGTTTGGGTCGTGACCCTCTAGGCCAAGCGCGAGAGGTGAAGGACGGGAGCCTGGTTTTCCATTCTCCCACTTCAGTCCCCCCTCTGGTCGACTTGTCGACCACAAACATATCCTTCTCGTTATCTCCTCTTACTCGCCATATCTTGGTTATTCCTCCGAGATGTCCATAGTGGTTTACATGATCTTCAAATGACCAATACATATATTCACAGGTACCCCCAGGAGTACAATATACCCATCTTCCTATGTAGCTCCTGGGGTTTCTTGGGTTCTCGGTCTTTACTGATGGTGGGTCCAGATGGTGGGTAATTATTTGGGTGCGCAGCTTCTCCCTTTCCTGTATAATTACACCTGTATGCTGGCCGTCATCTGCTGGCATCAAGGGGTGCATTCCCACCATTTCTAGCAATTCGTCAGTATTGCGTGCCTTTCGTGCCTTCCAAAATCTAATTATGATCAGGGTAGCTCCAGCCAATATGGTGCAGCCCACTATTATTTTCAGTCCATCTGACAGCCAAGATGGCATCCATGACCATAATAGTGAAAACCAGCTCTCATCCTTGTTCACACCATTGCTTTCATCCGTCATTTTAGAGTGCATTTGGGCTAATTGTGAAACAGCTTCTGTCAGTGTACCATTGTCAGCATCATTGGCAGGTATGAACGTGCAGCATGATTGTCCTATTTTTGCACAAACTCCTCCTTCCATTGCTGTGAGAAGGTCCAATACATATCTGTTCTGTAGTGCTACCATCCTTACAGCTCGCAGCTCTTCTTTTATTGCGTTGAACCCATTTACTGTAGAATTGATGGTCATCATTAATTCCCATCTAGTTATTTGGAGCCATTTTGCGTTTGCGTAAGCCTGTAATCCCGGGTGTATTATTGAGGAGAAGAACATTGCTGCTCTGCTGAATAGTCTGTGTTCTGGCGGTATTGATGTTAGTGCCGTTTCCGACCTTCCCCATAGGTAATTTCCTGTCAGCGGCTCTCCTTGTCTTTTTCTTCTATTTAGGACAGTGTCATTGCTGTTGGTCCTGTTCCTTTGCTCCTCCTGGAGTGGTGCAGATCTCTTTCTTCTCTTATCCCCCTCATTCATTCTGGGAAATTTAGCAACATCGACGTGCTTCTTAGGTACCACTAGTGATGGTACATTGACGTGTACCATTGTGCACACACCATTCCACAGGGGAGGCAGTGTATGGTATGCCTTTTCTCCACAGGCCCAATAATGATCCATTATTACTGCTGTTCCTGCTCCCCCCTCAGGTAACTCCGTCACACTTGCGCAATTGGTGTTGTATCCTACGTCCACCTTTCCTTTATGTTGGTAACATACCTTGGGCGCAGTCAACGGTAGTATCGCTATTGGGTCTTCATCTTCTTCTACCCATGTGAGCATTGGTACATATTTGATCCACGTCGTCCAACATCGGTGATTGTGTGTCTCGATGGTTGAGATAGTTTCTTTTGTTACCATATTGCTGCCAATCACCCCTATCTCCCAGCTGTTATCCAGATACACCTTTCCCGTTATAGTTATTAGCGGCCTCTCCCAGCATCCTTGTTTACCCGGAATTTCAGTGGCGTACCAATCACATGGTAGATACTTCAGTGTTACTTTCTGTGTTTCTCCTTTTGCAGGGCCACTTGTTATATATTTGAATGCTTCAGCATGTAAACTGGTCTTGTGATAACTCAGGTAGGTCTTGAGGAAGTTGTTTTCATATGGGTATGAGTCTCGTGTCTTCCATGTCATGTGCACTACAGTTCCTTGAAATCTTCCTTTCGTCTGGAACAGTGCCAAGTATATTATGCACTGTGCTACCTTCTCATTTATTTCTGTAGCAACAAATGTTCGTGATGCACTCATGGCGTATGGTATTAATGAGCAGACATAGCAGCTATCCTCAGTTGTCTGCTTACCAATGCGGGTCATGTGTTGGTACCATATATTGTTTGTGACGTGTGCTGAATCTTGTACATAATTATCAATACCTTTATTGTCTGAGTATGTGCTGCGTTTAACTCTACTTTTCTTTGGTGTAATGTTACTACTACCACCTGACGTAACACCTGTTGCAGCAAGGAACGGGGGTATATTAGGGTTGGGTGCAGCAACAAAATTGGTAGCACAGCTATACTGCCATACAGAAGCAGCCACAAATCCGGTGATTATCAAAATCCCTATTATTTTTATTACAATTGCTAATCTCACCGGCATTTTGCTCTTACCTTGCTGCGGTCCTGGCAGCTTATTCTTGCGACGTTAAAGTTGCCCGCCTGAAAATTCTCAGAAATGCTCGTTTTAAATGTTAGTTTTGTTTTGTTTAAGCTCTCCCTATCAAATAGTCATTCAGTGCCCAGGCGAAGAGCTGCTCCCACGCTACTCTAAGTGATTGGTCTCTTAAGACCGGCAAGTATGGGCGGAGGTGGGGCATGTGATATTCTATGGCCAGGAGGAAGGCTGTGTAGTAAACACGTACCCTTCTTCTTTTTAGGTATGTTGGCCTTTTTATTTCGTATACAAATTGGTGTGACAATTCTTCTGGGTAGTTATCGTTTGGGAGTACCATCTACGCCTGGACAGTGGACGTTGTTAGTTATTTTTCTACTTAACAATACAATAATACGCAGTTCCTGTATGTGCGAGAGAAAAAGAGAACATTCACGTGTTTGCATGTGTATTTGTGCGACCAAGTTCTTTTAGTTTATGTTACAACTGTCCTGTGGGGGGGGATGGCGTAATTATTTTTATTCTTTGAACGTGTGACCATGGGGTGGGCAGTGCAGTGATCACCCCTTTCTTCGTCAGTTATCGTCTCTGGGGTATCTGGGTAGTGGGAAGGTAAGGGAACAATTGGGTCGTTGTCTGTGGTAGAACTTCCTTCCGCTGTCAGGGATGTTGTTGCTGTTGTTCCACTGGACCTGTCGTTGGCGCTGGGGCGGGTCTGCAGTTTGTATATCTTTACATCGTGTAGGTGGTTCCAAGCACGCTTATCCTTTAGTTTTACTGCTCTTGTTGATACGTCCTCTACCAGATGTGGACCGGTGAACCTTTTATTGTTCCATCTTCTATTGAAATTACGAAGTAGCACGTGGTCACCTTTGGCAATTTTGCACAAGTTCTCTTTTTCCAATTCTGTACCGGCGCCTTCTTCTTTATCTCTGGTGGACCCGCCCCGTGTGCGCTCGAGCTGTTGAGACACAAACACAACACTAGTAATCAAAGATGACACATATTGATACATTTCATCACCTAGTATATTAGCTGAACTTTCGTGGTCAGTGAATGCCCTTGACGTTGGCGTTAGAGGAAGGCGCATTTGACGTCCAGTAACCACCTCATGTGGAGTGAGGTGGTGGTCGGACCCTGGCCTGTTCCTCAGCTCAAACAATGCTAACGGAAGGCAATACAACCAACTTTTCTTTGTTGTTTGTTGTATCTTTGCAATTGCCTCCTTCAATAAGCCATTTAGGCGTTCACATACGCCATTAGCCTGTGGGTGATATGCACATGCAAATTTGTGCTTTATGCTTAGCAGGGCTGTGATATGTTGGAACATTTCGTTTGCGAAATGTGGGCCATTATCTGATCTTAATACTTCGCACACTCCCCACCTGGGGAAGACCTCTCTTACTATGAATTTGGCTGCTCTAAATGCATCTGGGTGTGAACAGGGCCCTGCTTCAATCCACCTAGAAAATGGGCATACTACTACAATCATGTATCTATTACCTTGACATACGTTGATCATATCAACATAGTCAATGTGGAGGTGCCGAAAGGGTCCTTCTGGCCGGGGTATGGTACCTCTTATTACTTTTAGGGTGTGACCGGCCGTAAACTGTTGGCATGTGAGACAATTGCTGATAAAATTTGAAACATGGGAATTTAACTCGGGACAGAACCAATCATCTCTAATTCGTGCTGCAATTATTTCCTTGCCTGTATGGGCTGGGTGATGTAATTGGCTCAGGGCGGTATTTAAAAGTGCCAATGGTATTACAACTTTCCCAGTACCACTCTGGCGCCATAGTGCGTCGGTTGGTGACATTGTACATCCTCTTTTTACCCATATTTCCTTTTCGGCCATTGGTGCTGCTGCTTGTAATTCCATAATCTGTGTGGCTGGGAGATGGGTATACCCTTCTCTTATTAACATCTCCCTAGCCATTCCCCTCCCTCTCCCTCTCTGTGAGTCTGTGGGGTCCCATATCTCACCAAAGTATGCAGCATATTTCGCATGTGCGTCTGCTGCTGCATTCCCTTTTGAGACATAGTCTTCACCATTGGTGTGTGCGGTGCATTTTACTAGGGCTAGCTCTTGGGGGTCGTTTATTACTTCGATTAGTTCAGCTAACAAGAGGGCATGTTGCACTGGAGTGCCGTCAGCTCTCCTAAACCCTCTTCTCCTCCATTTTGTTAACCCTGAGTGGACAGTGGATGTAACATATGCACTGTCGGAATATATTGTTACACGTTTGTTAAAACTTTCTTTCAATGCCAATATTAGTGCAACTAGTTCAGCGGCTTGAGCAGAGTAATGCTGTGGTAACTGTACACATTTCATAGCCACACACGCCGGAGCCTCCATCATTTTTACCACTGCTGCCCCAGTTCTCCTTATCCCATCTCCTTGATCAATAGTTGATGACCCATCAATAAACAAAAGCTCACCTCCCTCTAGTGCATTCTCTTCAACCTTTCTAGTACATGAATACATTTCATTTAGTTGGGTGCAGTCGTGGGCGTAATCTCCCTCCTCAATTATTTCTGCTAGAAATCTTGCAGGGTTAACAGTGCTACATCTAACAATCGCTAGTTCAGCCCTAGACAAAATGATCTCATAACCTGAAGCCCTTTGTGTCGTTAGTGTGGACTTGGGTTTATTCAATATTGCAAATAATGCATGTTCCACAAACAGTGTAGTTGGACACCCCATGGTTATTGCTGATGCCTTTTCTACTGCAAAAGCAGCTGCAGCGAGGCCTTGTTCGCAAGGGAAGTGGCCTAACATCACGGGATCTAAGTGACCGCTATAAAACGCTACTGGTTTATAGCCCATGCTTGTTTTTTGAGCCAATACTGCTTTCATTACTGCTGAATCGCAATGTGAAAATATAAAAAATCGTCGCTCATAGTCTGGGGTTGCCAGTACTGGAGCTGTTGATATCGCGTCCTTTAATTCATCAAATGCCTCCCTCATTTCCATAGTCCACCCCAACCTTTTCTCCCCTTTATTTGCTTCCTTCAACCCCTCAAGCAGGGGTCCTATGTATGAGCTGTAATCAAACACCCATGCTCTACAGTAATTACATAGCCCCAAAAATTGCTGCAGTTCTCTCACAGTCTGTGGTATGGGAGTGCTTGATATGGCCTGTGCTCTTTGTGGTGCAATATTTCTTCCATGTTGGGATATCAGTTGGCCAATGTACAGTACCTGTTCCTGACAGTATTGTATTTTTTCCATGTCTACTTTATACCCTTTTTCAGCCAATATAGTCAACATTTTTAGAGAATCATCTCTGCATTTATTTTCATTTGTACTGCAAATTATTATGTCATCCACATATTGTAACACTGTGCTTTCCACCTCAACGTTACCCAAATCCATCTGTATAACTCTATTGAAAATTGAGGGTGATTCACAATACCCTTGTGGTAACCTGGTATGTTTCCATTTAGTATTTCGGTAAGTGAAACTTGTTAGATCTTGTGAGTCGGGGTGTAATGGTATTGAGAAAAAAGCATTCTTAAGATCTATTACTGTAAATCGTGATGCCTCTGCTGGGATGCCACACAATATTGTGGCCGGGTTTGCTGTTACTGGATATTCTGCTTCCACTATGTTGTTCAAGGGCCTTAGGTCCTGTATGAAGCGCCAAGACCCCCCTTTAGCCTTGCGCACTGGGTACACAGCCGTGTTACATGGTGATTCTGAGGGGACCAATATGCCATTGTTTATAAGGGCCGTTATAGTTTCATATATGCCCTCATCTGCCTCTTTTGACAATGGGTACTGTTTTACTCTTGGTAGTATTGCACCTTTTTTCAATTTCATCCGTACACCCCCTATGCTTTTAATGCATCCTACGTCATAAGGGCTAATGGTCCATAATGATTTGGGCACTTTTGCCATATCCTCCTTAAAGAAGGGGACTGGGGTGCATGCAGGTGCCTCAAGTGCCATAGCAATTTTCTGCGCTATATGTTTGTGAGCCACTCGTAACCATATTTCTACACTCATCATGAACACCATTTCCCCCTCCTCTTTTTCTTCTGAAAACAGTTCCTCATCTGACACCTGGGTCAACCTACATCCTTCTGCTAGTGCAATCACTGCCCTCCATGCTCTTCCTTCTTTGTCTTGGGCGTGTACAGCAATATACTCAGCTGTTGTAATAATGCTTTCAATGTCTATTGCAAACACTTTTCCTTCCTGTTCATTAACTGGTGTTTCTGGTCGGAACAGGTAAGCTGCTGGCCTCCTCCATATTTTACCTTCTATCCCTGGCATCCATGCAATTGCCATGTCTGTCCCATACTGGAATATCGCGCCATCTATTGGTTCCGCCCTAATCGCTGTCTGCCCACAGTATGCTTGCATAATCTGTCGCGCTGCTAGCATGTTAATCCCAGGAGTAGAGCAGATTATACCATCCTCTGTAAAGGAGATTGTCATATTTAACCTATTCATTATGTCCCTCCCCAGTATATTTACTGGTGAGGCACTATAATACAATAGTGGAACTGACAGATCGTAATCTCCGATAGATAAGGGAACGTTATCAGTAAAAGGAACCAATCCTTTAGCCCCAGAAAATCCTTGGGTGTTCATGGCTTCGCCTGACATCTTAAATTTACCTTCCCTTATGCAAGACCGGGTTGCCCCGGTGTCAACAAGGAAAGATAATTTTTTGTCACCTATCGTTACCTCTATGCGTGGCTCCTCCGCACTATTAGGTGTTATTGACAGGATGGGACACACCAAGGCCGTCTGTGGGCTGTCCTATTGGGGGTACAATGATTGGCCATTTCCTGTGTAAGGGTTGTGTCCCAATACTGTCACCCTACCCAATTGTGTTTGTTCATTTTGGGGTTGTTGTGTTGTCACTATTTGTTGTTGTGGCAGTGGCTGTTGTTGTGTTAATTGCTGTTGCTGCAGTGGCTGTTCTTGCGATGGCCTGGGTTGTACCTGCTCATTCCATGCTGGTGTCCCTGGCCTGACCCTACACGTGCGTGACATGTGTCCTAGTATTCCACAACTCCAACACACTGGTGGTTCTCTGTTTTGCCATGGAAAGCTCCCTGTGTTGTCCTGGTATACCTGTTGCCCTGTGGGGTATGAACTTCCAACTCCCCCCACCTGTTGTTGGGTATTATATCCGTATCCTCTCCCTCTCATAAATCCACCTCTCCCTCTGTTATACCCATAATACCCAGCTCCTTGCATCTGGTACCCTCCTCCCACGTTTTGTGCTTGTAATTGTAGTGGCGGCATTTGCTGTATTATACTTTGTCGGGGTGCTATTAGAGTTGGGTCTTGTGCAGCCACTATTTGCGTGGGGCTTTGGGCCACTGTTGTGGGTGCAGTTATTAGTGCCCCTTCCATTGTATATTTAGTTAATTTTTTCTGTACTAGTTTGGCCTCTTCTGTTTTCCTGTCCTCTTCCTTTTGTTTCATTTTTCCTTGCCATATCCTGCAATGATGTACTATTGTCAGCTGTATTTCAGGCCATGGTTTTACTTCCATTCCCACTACTTTCTTTAGTTGTTTCTGTACTCCTTCTGGGAGCCCCTGTACTAGTATATGATAAAATATGGCTGGTGTTTTATCCCATTGTTCTCTCGTTTCCATGCGCCACTTTTCTTGAATATCCTGTATATAATCAACGGGATCTTCATTCTCACGCATCTTACGGGAAGTGATTGCTCCTATATCTGATGTGTCTGGGTACTGTACTCTAAGTGCCTGCCATAGCGCATGTCTGCAGTTTGCAAATGGCGCCCCATCATGCGATGTGTTTGTTATTGTTATCCCATGGAATCCCGCTCTCTTCCAAATGTCGTCTGCTCTATCTCCTAATATTGATATTAACAGGCCTTTCACATCTCCTACTGCTAGTTTCTGCCCTGCGGTGTGTTTTTCCATTTCATATATCCACTTACCCGCACCTCCACTTAGTGATGGGAGCCTACATTTTATATTTTCCTTATCCGTATGCTTCCAAGGTACATACTGCGGTCTAACCCCTCCTCTCTCTAACAGTGGCATTAAGTTGTGTCCTATATCACCCTTTATGTTCCATAATATTGGATCTTCACACCCCTCCTCCTCCCCTATTTCCCTTACCACATCAAATTCTTCCTTGCTACCCCTCCTCCTTCCTACCTCTCCTTCCCTTCCCCTTTTTTCGTCATCCTCTGTGCTTAATGTGGGTATGCTTATCTGTCTGTCTTGCCTGCGGCTAGGGAGGTCTCTAAGCCGGCACGCATAAGGAGTCACTTCGTCCATGAATGGCGCAAGCTTTATTTTGCGCAGCGTGCGTGTGGTCGTTGAACATGTAGGGTGTGATGGGGGAGGGCGTGATGGAGATGGCGATGGTGTGGTTTCATGGGTTTGTTTTTCCATTAGTTTTTGCACCCTCTCCTCACCTTGTTCCAGCTCCTCCCTTCTCTTACGGATCCATGGCGAGTCTATATTGGTTCTAGTGAGGTACAGCTTATCTAAGCTTTCCCTTTCACTCTTTCTTCCTACCCTTTCTACTCCTTCTTCCTCCTCACTGCAAAAATCATTCATAGATGTTATCCCCCACTCTGTTCTTTTCCCCTTTACTGTTACTGTTTCTAAGTCTATTCGCTCCATTTCTCCTCTTCCTTTGTTATCAACTGTTCCCCCGGGTGTTGATGTTGTCGCTACTTCTCTACTTCTATATACATCCCCCCATTTTTCACTCTCCTTATTTCTCCCTCCCCTTTCCCCATCACTCCTCTCCTCCATTTCCCTACTATTTTCCTCCCTTTTCCTTTTTAATTCCTCCATCATTTCGTTGCTCATCTCTTCCAATATTCTTTCATCTTCTTTCCTTCTTTCCCATTTCACCCTTTCTCTTTCTATTGCTTTCTCTTCTTCATATTTCTTAGCTGCTTCTGATACTACCCTCCTCCTCCATAATTCCAATTCCCTTTCCTTTTCCTCTTCTTCCTTCTTTTTTTCTCTCAATACTACTCTTGACACCCTTTCTGCTGCTGTTCTTACCCTTCCATCTTCTATCCTTTGCTCCTCATTTCGTTCCCTTAATTTGTCCAATTCGTTTTTACCCTCTTTCCTTTTCCTCACTCTCTCTTTTTCCCCCTTCTCAAGCTGTGTTAGTAATTCATTCTGCTCATCCCTTAGTTTTGCCAATTTTTCCTCCAAAATCTCTTCTCTTTGTGTTAGTAGCTCCTCCCCCTTCATCTCACTCTCCCTTCTACTATCCTCGCCTGTTCTCTTTACAATCTCCCTTTCTTCTCCCGTTAGTGAACCCCGTAATTTTAATAATATCTGTGCAGCTACCCACTCATCATGTCCTATCTCTACAATCTGTTCTTCTCCAATTCTCCCCTCCCCCACTATCTTCCTGTGAGCCACATATGGTGGAGGGCTGTAAGCCGGGTTCGAGTATCCTTCAGCCGCCCTTAACTGTCCTTCCATTTCTCCTAGTTCTCTTAAGGGGTACAACCCTTCTCTCTCAGTTTTCACTCCCGGTGTTATGGGTATCTCGTTACTCGGTTCCTTTTTTATGTCTTTTAAGGTGTCAATCTTTTCTCTTCCCTCTCCTTCGTTTTCCTCGTTCTTTTTCCTTTCACACCCCTTTCCCCCATCCGTTCCCTCCTTTATAATCTCCTTTACTTCCGGTGTTTCTCCCACAGAGAACATTCCATTTGGTCCTGGTCGGGATCCCTGGAACATCCTCCATAAGTTAAACACCTCCATATGGCTCGCCAACTTCTTCCCCTTGTATGTATTATGCAGGTGGTTTAGCAATGAATGTTGGGCATAAGGATCGAAACTACCATTAGGCGGCCATGGTGTTAACATTTTGTTATCCGTCCCCTGGGTCCACTCTATGCTGTACTTAATTAATTTCTCCCTATGGGGTGGCAGTGTTGTGCATATGTGTTGTAGTGGGGTAGTGAGGGTGTTCCCCCACCCTCCTGACCCTTTCCCAAATGACATACTTGTGCCCTACTTGTTACTCCTCCCTTCGTTATCAGTTTACAATTTACGACCTTATATTGTTTACCTGGCCCCGTAAGTGTGGGGACTTACGACAATCCTTTAAAAGGTATGCAATAATAGTAAAAAAAAAAAATAATAATAATAATAAAAAAAAACAAGAAATAATAAAACACAAATATATATATATATATGTATAATTTTGTATTGTATGTTCCTTCCCCTACGGCCCCCTGCGGCCGAAGCGCACGCAGCCCCCTGCGGCTGCGTACCCCTTACGACGATCTTATACAGTCGTCCTTATTCCTCGTTCTCCTCCCCCTTTTACATTTGCCGTGGCTGGCGTTCTCCGTGCTCAGCCACGCCCCTCTCCCCTTCTCCTCTTCCAATCCACTCGTTTATTGTTTATCTTCTTATCCGCTCCCTCATCATTTTTCTCTTCCCCACCGCCTTCAAAACTCAATGTTCCTTGTGCTCGTGATATCCTATAAAATCCCTACTGGTGACGTCACCGATGTCTCTACGCTACTAGTACAGTCTCATTATTAGTTTCAAAATACACTTGCAATTTATCCCCGCTAACCCTACAGCTGTCTTCCTGTCTCTCCTGGAACAAGGTAATCTCATCAATAATATAATTGGACTGCACACGCTGCGTCGCCTCGCGTGTGATACGCCCCTCAACAGGAGGGCTTAACCAGCCAACTATCTTCCGTATTTGGCAACTATGCAACTAGCTACCCCCTACAGGGAAACGTCATCTACCTATCGAGTTTCTTGCTCGAACAATAGGAAACCTCATCTACCTATCGAGTTTCTTGCTCGAACAATAGGGAACCTCATCTACTCATTGATCAATAAATGCCAAATCGTAGGAAACCACACACGCCCACCCCTACACGTTAGTCGCGATTTAGGCCAATCAGTGTCTACGAGCGACCACACGTGATGTTTTCGTGCTCCGCCCCCCTCTTTCACGTCACTGCTCTCGCATTCTTTTCACTCTCTTTCATTCCATTGCCAACACTATATTGTCAACCCTTCGCCGCGCACCTGTGCAACACCTCCCTCCTCCCTTATTTAATTCCTCCCCCCTCCCTCACAATTTCGCATTGCTCGTTGTGTGTGCCATGCTCACCAAGTTCTCTCGATGCAGGGCCGCTCGACTGCGTGCACCCCTCCAAGCGGCTCGCCACCTCCCCTCGTCTGGACCACGTCTGGACACTCGCCAACCGCGGGCGGGATACTTCTCAACCGGCTCCCGAGGGCCAATATCCGGATTGCGCTGTCCGGTCTTCTCGCAGCTCCGCGATGGTCCTGTAGTCCTCAGAAGGGGGCAACGGCAGAGGGGGCCGCGCCGCCGGGCCTCCTCGCAACGGGAGTGCCTGGAAAAAGTAAAAATAAAAGTCGATCTTAAACAGATCTCAGCAGTGCCTCCAACTTGTCGGGGGGAAATTCTGCCGGGGTCGGCCGGGCCGTCCGCAGACCTCCAGGCAGGGAGGCCCCAACTCCTCCCGTGTGTATCCCAGATAAGATGAGATAGAGTATGAGACGCACACAAGGAGCAAGGTGACTCTGCTGTTTATTAGACAAAACGGCAGGGATGGGTCAAGGAGCGCACGCGTTCGTCCTGACACACACACAATTGTGGGGCTCGCAGGCCCTTTTTACTGTATTATGACGCGCTACTTGCGTCACTTCAGAAAGTTAACAAAAAACCTATTGCCACTCTTGATTGGATGTTCGAGTGGTAGGATTAGTATAGCACACATATAGAGAAAGATATTATTGGATAAGGTGTAGTCAGGTGGTATATCTGGGTTGTCCCTACAATAAGATACATGAAAATCGTTACATGAAGGCTCCTGAGGATTGGCTAAATGTGCTGGCGTCAGTGATAAGAGCCCCAAGTTCTGATTGGTGCACCCGTGAGCTCCCCAGCCTGGGACCACCGTCGTTCCCAGCTCTCGGTGTACCTGTAAGTTGCAACAATGTTTCACTATGGGTACATGCAGACAATGTGAGGACTTATTCATAGCTAGACGGGGTACCGTTCCCACCGTTGCAAATGTCCATTGAGTCTTTCAAGTGTATCTGCCAATGTCTCGTAGCGAGGGATCCAGACGCCTCTGTTCTCCAGGGTTTGGCATCTCATGCCTCTGTTCTCCAGGGTTTGGCATCTCATCAGGTTCGGGTTGATCACGTGGGAAGGGACCGTGAAAGAGGCATAATTCTGCACAATTAATATTGTTTTTCTACTGTGCGTCTGCTTTAATTTGTCGGTGTGACTTTAACGTTGGTGCGCGGAGTGCGAGATTGCAACATCGTGCCTTTGATGGTTTGCTCTTGGAACGTGGGTTTGCAACATTGCGACCTTGGCTGGTTGCTTTGCCAAGCTCATTCTGTAGGATCAGCAACTGACTTTTGTTTTGTTGATGTCCACGGGAGCTCTTGTTTGAGGCCTACTTTGGCCCGGTGCATAAGTTGTTCGTTTGGTGCACAGGTGCTTTAGGTTATAGGAGCATGTAATTCCATAATCGGTATTGTCTTTATCATATTTCTCATCGTTGTACCTGGTTTCAAAGAGAAGCGTGAGCAAGCTAAATAAAAGTTCATGACGCGTCTTGCGTTTCTGCATTCTGAAAGCCTATATAAAAATAATAAAGATGCACGTCCGTGAATATGCCTGTCGCCTACGTCATAGCACTGAGTATATTCTTCGTGTAGGTTGGTGTGGGAATGTCCAGTGTGTATATTTGTACAGATGTGCTTCCCGTTGTCTAGGTCGTCATGGCATCTCTAACGACGTGTAGGTTTTAGTCTAGTTGATCCGTGCCGCAGGTGTCGGCATGGCCAGTGCGGGCTGCTGGGCAAGCAGATGGACACATCCGTATGTTCCTGTACCAGGGTACCTGGTCGTCTGGCAAATGGGCAAACTCTTCTCGTGGCGGGTGTTTGGGTCGTGACCCTCTAGGCCAAGCGCGAGAGGTGAAGGACGGGAGCCTGGTTTTCCATTCTCCCACTTCAAACTAGAAAGGGGGCCCTTTCTGCTCTGAAACTGTTCATTTCCCTTTTCGGGGTTTTCTTCAACTTGGAAAAAAGATGGCTGACGGCACATTTGCGTTCCCGGACATTGGCATTCTCGGTGGGCTACTAAAGGAATATTAGCAGCATTAACTCCCTCAGTGGTGGACTGTACCACTTGACAATGCCATTGTACCACTTGGCAATGTCATTGCTACCCAAGTGGCTCTGACCTGTTAACTTGGGCGGCCAGGTCATTCATTACCTGCCAGTAAGGCCCACCGCCATGGTTGCTCACGCTGTAGTGATTCTGCTTTTGTGTGATGGGTCTACATGTCGGGTATGTTCTTTAAATCATGTCTATGATGCACATACACCGTTGTATGTATTGCCAAGATCACCTTTTGTTTTTAAGGTTTCTACACCTACCTGCAGCAAAGTAGACTCACATGCCAACCTCTAAAGGCCTGGAATATGTGCTTACACCATTGCTGTTAAATTGGCAACTGCTCATGCCGGCCTTACGCATATCTGATAAATGGCGTAAGTCGGTCCAGTAGTGTACACCCCTACCAAATGGTACCTGGTGAGTTGTATTTGCACTTTTTTTGCCACAATCCACCTCATTCGTTTTTGAGTAATGGCGTGAAAGGTCAGTTGCACCACATTGTGCCCACTTTGCCCCCAAGACACGTGTGACATTGATATTTCTGAATAAAATCTTTGTTTTTTTTTTAAAAAGTGTTCTGTTTACTGCAAAAATACATGGATTCACGAAAAAGTAGAAATTCGTGATTTACAAATTTAAACATGATGGAAAAAAGCTAGTTTGGCAACTCAAAGGACTTTAATATTCAAGCCCGAGTTGCTCATCCGAGCACTGGCACCAACGCAGGGATACTTGCAGTGAATTCATCTGTAACGCCTCTCGACATCATTTGACCTCGGGATCCAGTAAATTGTTGGACATGTTGATTATTGACTAGTAGTCACGTGATCTGGCAATGTCAAAGCGCGTGCATTCGTGGCCAGGCCCTTTACATTTCCAACCATAATATTTACGCATGCTGTTTTACTTCTGCTGAACCGCTATCAGGAATCTCTTCATCCAGATAAAAACGCTAAAATAGCACAACACAGACCAGAACATCTCCATCCACTTAAATAACTGCTGATGTTATTTAGGGGATGATGTCTGTGGCCCTTCTCTCCAGGAAGACAAAAAGTAAAGAAATAGGAAAAAAAGATGGCCACTGTTGCATGTCACCCCTCCTGGAACCATGTTAGCTCCCAGGACTTGTGCCTTGGTCACATGGGGGTAATCATGTGACCTACCTAAATAAAAGGGACGAGCCAGACTCGGCTCGTCAGTCGATCATGAGCTGATTCCTGTGTCGTTGGTGTCCGCACCATGCTGTTGCTGCGCAGTATGAACAGGGCCTACCAGCGTGGCCCTGCATAAGGGACGGTGTCTCTGCTGTGCAACACCGCCCCCACTGTCATTGTCCTGCCATGTGATCACGGCCATTGGTGCAGCCCCGGCCCGGGTGGTGCCGTCAGAGCCGAGGCTGCTGCTTGCTGGGTGCTCCCAGCCATGGGTATATGGCTTTGGTGATCCGGATGCCGGGGGTGCCCCCTACGGTCCGCCACCTGCGCGTTCACAGATATATGGTCTGCCGGGTGTCCCAGGCCCTTCAGTGCGGCCTGCCCAGAAGCCAAGGGGCAGGCCACCACAGCCACCATGGAAAAAGCGAAGGAAGCCCTAGAGTGCCCATTTCAATGTTCATGAAAGGCACAGTACATTGGAGGAGGTGTGGCTTGGTGCTGCAGACTTGAAAGACTGGGAGAAACGGGTAAGTGCACTTTACAAGGTTTTTTTTTTTTTTCTTTTCAAAACAAAAGGTTTGAGGAGCGGAGGTGCACATGGTTAAGCAGCCATACCCAGAAATGGTTGTCATCTTTAACTAATTAACATACATTAGAATCTGGGTAACTCTAGCAAATGGTTTTAAGCATTTCACATAATGAAATTCGACCTTTTAAGGTAAGTGAACAGTTTTAGGGTTTGGAGAATTCAGGGACATGTAGATGGAAGCCATTTTGTGCTGTCTGCCTCTTTGCCCCCCTCCTTCGCCACCCATTTCCACATTTGTATCTCTTGACAACCTCTGCACTTCCTGTATCACTAGAGAGGAGGAACGGATTTAGAATTTTGCTAAAATGTGATAATTTCTTGCCAGAGGAACAAACTCTGTGGGAATTCGCCCACCAGATTATGTTGACTCCAAAAATAGCCTGATACGGAAGGCACTACTCTGCTTACAAAAATGTGTCTGCCTGATTCACACACTGCTCTATGTTACATGCTTTAACCTTTTTCTAATGGAGTGCTGGCATTTGTACTATAATTTGGCATGTGCAGGCGTTCCCACGCATATTTCTTACTAGTGCACGTCCGCTTCTGTGTAGACAAGACAAATGCTTTTCTGATGGGCCTCACAATTCCTGTGATCTGTATGCCACAGTAAACAGCGAAAAAGCCACATAACTTAAACCTTCTGTAACCACCATGTCAAACGCAAATCTAGCGTCTGTGCATCAAATTGCGAACCGCAATACGACCACAGATCTTTGTATTTCACAAAAGTGCGCGTGACAAGAGTTTATACTTGAGTAACTAAGTGCACAACTCTTACTGTGCTTGGCGATAATTACATTTTTCATAGCTCACCCCACCTTTAAAGTGTTTGTGACCATGAACCTTGTATACTTATTCAGACAGTGTAGAATTATCGGGGGACCCGTAGTCTCGCGAGATCTCGCAGAAAAAGCGGAAGTGACACTTGGAGGAGCACAACAGTGCAAAAAGGGAATCAACCCTGTGAACTATTGGGCAGTAATTGGGATTTAACTCTGTGAATATTTTGGACACTTTGGGATTTAACCATGTGATTGTTTTTGGACACTTGTTCAAGTAATATATTGGCCAGGAATTGGAGTGCGCGCCTCGCCCCTGCTTTTTTGAACATTTAACTTGTGGAGATCCGGACTCCAGAGCCTGCAGCACCAGGGTTATTTTGCCCTACACTGGAGAGCCATAATCATGGTTTTCCCCCCTCCCCCTGCTAAAGGTATGATGTGTTTGTTGGAGGGGAGTCTTTCACTGGTCACCTGAATTGTTTAAATGGGTTCACTACATTGACCATAATTCCTAGAGACTGCAACTGCATTTATATTTTTTTCACCTGAATTGAATGGCAACTCAGCCTCCCTGATGAGTATTGCAGATACGAAAGCGCTTGGAGGAGTACAACAGTGCAAGAAGGGAATCAACCCTGTGAACTATTGGGCAGTAATTGGGATTTAACCCTGGGAATTTTTTGGACACTTGGAGGAGCACAACAGTGCAAGAAGGGAATCAACCCTGTGAACTATTGAGCAGTAATTGGGATTTAACCCTGTGAATTTTTTGGACACTTGGAGGAGCACAACAGTGCAAGAAGGGAATCAACCCTGTGAACTATTGGCCAGTAATTGGGATTTAAACCTGTGAATATTTTGGACACTTTGGGATTTAACCCTGTGATTGTTTTTGGACACTCTCGAGCCATTCGCTCACCCGACCCCCTTTCCGTACTCGAATCTGAACCTTTGAATCTACGCAAATGTTTGAAAAAACTAATTATCGTCCTGGACCTAGCCAACGCACTCCTCCAGTCTCCACCACCTACCTGCCAACTCAATAAACAACTAACCCCTGACGCCTTTGATTCATGGCTCAATGCATCTCTGATGCGGCTCACACCCCCTTGCAAACCATCAACCCGCCGTGGTCTCTTCACTCCTGTGTTGAAGACCACTAAACAACTATATAAATACATAGAACGCAAATGGCAGAAAGACAAAACCCAGGAGAGCAGGGCCACCTTGGCCCGACACCTTTATCAGTACAAGGCCGAAATCCGGAAAGCAAAAAAAGACCACTACAACTCCTGAATCCTAAACTGCAAAAACTCAAGCAAAGAACTCCACAAAATCATCTCCGAATTCACCAAACCGGCTTGCACCACGACTGTCCCAACCCCCTCACAATCACTGTGCGACTCACTCTCCCTCCACTATTACACCGCAGCTCTCGAAAGAACAAATACTCTAGCCACCAAACTGGCTCTCTTACATCCACCAGGCAATACTGCCCCCATACCGACCTGCCCACCAACTGTGACCACTACGCAACCAACGTTCAAATCCTTTAGTCCAATATCACTAGAGCAATTTCTCAAATTTCTATCTGCCCGCAAACCATCTGGCTCTCCGCTAGACCCTTGCCCAGCCACAACCCTCAAAGAAATGTTTGCTTCCACCTGCGCAGGAGAACACGCAAGATCCATCATAAATGCCTCCCTTTCCTCTGGTATCTTTCCCGACACATTCAAAACGGTTCATATCCGCTGCCTTTGACACAATCAATCACTCAATCCTCCTAGACCGCCTCCACTCCCTAGGAATTCGTGGTACCGCTCTTAAATGGATAGCTTCATTCCTCAAATAACGATACTCTCCACCTATACCTCCCAAGCCCGACCAGTCGACACAGGAGTCCCACAAAGAGCATGCCTATCCGCCCTCCTGTTCAATCTCTACTTGATCACCCTCCCACCAATAATTCGTTCACACAACATCCTGTGTTACAACTGCGCCGACGACACTCAACTAATTCTAAAACTCCTGACCTCAAAACCCAACTCCCGACCTGACCTGGCCTCCTGCCTTCTTGACATAGAACTCTGGATGACCCAAAGCCACCTCTTGTTAAACTCCTCCAAAACGGAAATCATGGTTTGTGGCAACTCCAAACTTCTTCCACACCCACTACCCTGGCCAACCGCCATGGGCAACTCACCAACCCCCTCCAACTCAGTGAAAAATCTTGGAGGCACCCTTGACTCTGACCTAACATTCTCGCGCCAAGTCAACAACGTCTCAAAGTCTTGCCACTACCACCTTAAAACCCTTAGGCGCATCTTTCCATATCTCTCCTTTCCCAACAGACTCTCCGCGGTCCAATCAATCGTTATATCAAGACTCAACTACGCAAACCCCCTATACCTCGGAATCCACGCCTTCCAACTGAATAAACTCCAAAGGGCACAAAACGCGGCAGCCAAATTGCTACTTGTGCTCAGCCCAAGAGACCACATCTCCCCAGCCCTTAAGACGCTGCACTGGCTTCCTGTAGACCGAAGGGTGACTTTCAAAACCTTATGCATCTCCCATCGAGCACTACATAAAACCGGACCTCAATATCTTCAAGACAAGCTAAAACCCTATCACCCCCCACGCACCCTCTGATCAAGCTCAGCCGGCCTCCTAGTCATACCTAAGACAAACTCAGTCAGGTTAGGCGGATCATCATTCTCAGCCTTGGCCCCCACGCTATGGAACTCACTCCCACCCCACATCCGCCTAACTGAGGATTTAACGTCTTTCCGCAAACTGCTGAAAACCTGGCTCTTCCCCTAGAACCAACCCATACCAAACTAACCCAAACAGACTAACAGCATCTCAATGACTGTACCACAAATCAGTTTTTTTTTGTTTGGTACCAATTTACAAGGTTTCCATGCGCCTGGTTATTGTTCCAATTAGAAAAAGTGTTGCAGGTTGTCTGGAGCAAGAAAAAAAGGGGACACTAGTAACCCGACCCCTTGAAATAATAGTTGAATGAACTTCTCCACACTTCAAAGAGTTTCAATTAGGCAAAACACACTGTCATGGGATAAATCCCCCTCTTGGTTAGATGGTCTGCTGCCGTCTGGGTGTCAACCCAGATGGCAGCAGACTTCATCTAACTGAAACTCTTTGACTTGAAATTTAGTTCTTCTATTAGCCCTGATTTGAAAAAGACACTGATGTGTCGAAACACGTGTTAGCCATAAAGGGCATCACAAATTCAATTTATTAAACTACCAACCTTTTCACAAATACTCAGTGGGGCGCAATTCCTGAAGTGTGGAGAAGGTCATCTCAATGACACCAGTCCAACAAACTACCTGATGCGAGAAATTGACAGCTAGTAACCCCTAATATAAACTACAAGGACAATCAGAATTAACTGAATAAAATAGATCAAAGCAGTGAAGTGGTTAATAAGAATAAATCATACAGAAACAGTAAAGAGACTTAAACTCCTGAAATGGACATTATGCAGGAGGAGTGAACGAAGCGAATGGCGTGGATGAAAGAGTTAGTATGGATAAAGCATGCGGACCAGATGAATGTGCTGAGTGGAAGAATGCATGAGTGGAAGAACATATGACGAATGAGTGTATAAATCGAATGAGTACGTAGATCGGATGAGTGTATAGAATGGATGATCATGTTGAGCGGTTGGGTGTGTAGAGCGGACGAGTGCGTAGAGCGGATGAGTGCATAGAGCGGACAAGTGCATAGAGCGTACGAGTGCACAGGGCGGATGAGTGCATAGAGCGCCTGAATGTATAGAGCGGGTGAGTGTATAGAGCGGGTGAGTGTACAGAGCGGATGAGTGTACAGAGCAGATGAGTGTACAGATCGGATGAAGGTATAGAGCAGATGAGTGTAGAGAGCAGACAAATAGATAAGAACAGGATTACTGCGTATTAGCAAATGACTTTGTAAGGCTGATGGGTGCATATTGTTGTTGAATGCGTGGGGAGCGGATGAGCGCGGGGAGCGGATGAGTGCGGGGAGAGGGTGAGTGTGGGGAGCGGGTGAGTGCGGGGAGCGGATGAGTGCAGGGAGCGGATGAGTGCGGGGAGTGGATGAGTGCAGGGAGCGGATGAGTGCAGGGAGCGGATGAGTGCGCGGAGCGGATTAGTGCGGAGAGTGGATGCGCGTGGAGGGCGGATGCATGTGGAGGGCGGATGCGCTTGGAGGGCGGATGCACGTGGAGAGCGGATGCGCGTGCAGAGCACGTGATTGCGAAGGGTGGGTGAATGCGTAGAGCAGATGAAGGTGTGGTGCATACGAGGGGATAAAGCAGACAAATCTCTAGAGCGGATGAGTTACATAGACCGGGTGAGTGCGCAGAACGGATAAGCATGTATAACGGATGAGTGCGGAATGCATGCAGAGCTGATGAGTGCGTTGAACGGATGAGTGCGGGGAACGGATGGATGAGCGGAGCGGGATGGATGAGCTGAGCGGAAGAATGTGTAGAGTGGAGGACTGCATAGAACAGACTAGTGTGTAGAGCTGACAAGTATATAGAGCAGACGAGTACATATGACGAATGAGTGCATATGAAAAAAGGGATGCGTAGAGGGGATGAGTGTGTAGAGGGGATGAGTGCATTGAGGGGCTGAGCGCGTAGAGGGGCTGAGCGCGTAGAGGAGATGAGTGCATAGAGGGGATGAGTGCACAGAGGGGATGAGTGCGCAGAGGGGATGAGTGCGCAGAGGGGACGAGTGCGCAGAGGGGTCAAGTGCGTAGAGGGGACGAGTGCGTAGAAGGGACGAGTGCGTAGAGGGGACGAGTGTGTAGAGGGGACAAGTGCTTAGATTGGGGTGCATGGAGTGGATAGGAGTGCATGGAACGGACTGGAGCGCATAGAATTGCGTGACGTATATAGTATGGTTTGGAATGCAGAGAACGTTTTGAAAGAGCATGTAACCCATCATATCACACCACCACGCTTACTCTCCCCTCTACACCACCACTCAACTAGAACACAGAGATACTATGACACCATTCGGTATAACTGCTCTCATACCAACATCCGCCGCATACTCCACATCATTCTAAGTAAACACTGCTGGTTACACCCCCCCCCCAGCCAGGCGTTCTCCTCAGGCCTAACGCAGCCACATTCGGTCTGGATAAATCCTGCCAGAATGAACACATACTCCTGATCTCTCAACCACCACACCTACCGCTAAGAAGCAGCTATTACACAAATACCACACCAGCTGCACACATACCCGGTGCTCACACACACCTTTGACTCTCTCTACTCTCTCGACTGATCTGAACATCGGTTCCCAAGGGCGTTCAACCTACCAGCGCCTTCAATGGTATATAAGGCGCTATATAAATGCAAAATAACATAACATAACTTGTTCAGGTAATATATTGGCCAGGAATTGGAGTGCGTGTCTTGCCCCTGCTTTTTTTTGCCTATCCACTATGTACCTGGAAGCTTTAGGTGGCGCAGGCTACATGGCGGCGTTGCGCAGAGCCATGCTACTGAACGCTCTAGGCGTTGAAGGCCAACGGGTGTTTGAAAGCCTCATGCCTGAACCAGTGGCCAGCGACAATGACGTGTTTAAGGAGGCAGTTAGGAGAATTGTCAAGCAATTTGCCAGCAAGGAGAATACTGTCCTCCACAGGATAAGGTTCTACAGTCGCAAACACGAAGCGTCCGAACCAGTGGAACTCTATGTGACCAAACTAGGTGAATTAGCGCACTGTGCAATTTTGGTAACAATGCGTAAGGACTGATCTGCGACATGCTAATTGTATATTCTAACAGCAGGGAAGTGCAAGACAAATTCATTTTGGAAAAATAATTACAGCTGGAAAAGGCCGTTGAGATTGCAAGGGCAGTAGAAGAGACAGCGGAAAGAAGGAAAGAATACGCAGGCAGACACAGCCCTGTAGAAGTACAAGCGATAGCCTTCCGACCCAAGAAGGAGAAACCAGTCTTCGACACGAGAGACAGGAAGTGGGGAAGGAAAGAACCATTGAAATGCCATAGATTCACCAGCACCAAACACTTAGCCTACGACAAGGAATGCCCAGCGAGAGACAAAGAATGCTCTCAGTGTGCAAGTAGATAGGACATTTCTCAATTGTGTGCAGATGGCAGAACAAAAAAGTCAGCAATGTCAATGCCGAGCACAGCGCAGAGAGGGAATCCTCCTCCGACGAAGAAGGGAGGCCCACTGTAATAATGGTAAACAGCGCATGTGTTCGGAGGTGCATCCATTGAACTACTAGGTTACATCAAAGGGAAAGTGGAGTTTAAAGGCAGAGAGACCACCACAAGAATATACTTCAGTCAAGAAGGCCCAGCAGTTCTAGGTTGGGACGATCAGACAAAACTCAAAATCAAGCTTGACCCCAGCACAGAGGACCAGGTGTTGTCAGCCAGTACAAGAGGAGCGCTAGTTGTCAGAGAAGATTATCCAAAACTGTTCTCGGAAGGTCCTGGACAAATCAAAGGCTTTGTTCATAAAATACTACGCAAGGCTAACGCAGTCCCCATCAAGCACAAAGTAAGGCCAGTACCAGCGACCGCCAGAGACACGCTCAGAAACCAACTTGACAGAATGGTGAAGGAAGGCACCATCGAAGAAATCGAGGCATCAGAGTGGTTGAGCCCTGTTGTTCTCATAAAAAAACAAAATTCACAAGACCTAAGGGTTTGCATTGATCTCTGCAGTCTGAACCTGGAAGTAATTGCAGACAGCTACCCCATGCCAAGCATCAACGAAGAAGCCAGAGTGTTCTCTAAGTTAGACATGAGGGATGCATATCATCAAATACAGTTGAACAAAGACTCCAAGCCATTGACCGCATTCATCACCCCATTTGGCACCTACCAGTTCACGAAGATGCCCTTTGGCCTATCATCGGTGGGCTTAGCGTTTCAACGCATGATGGACGTGCTACTGTGGGACGTAAAGAATGTGTCCTATTTACAGGATGATATCCTTGTGTACGCTGCAGACGAGCAAACACATGATGCCATCCTGAAGAAGGTTCTCACCAAGCTGCAAGAAGCTGGAGTGAAGCTAAGATATGAGAAATGCGTATTGAAAGCACGTGAAGTCGAATATTTGGGGTACAAAATGTCATCACAAGGCATAAGCCCCAAACAGAACAGCCTGCAAGCAATAATCAAAGCTCCCGAGCCAACAAATAAGGATGAAGTGAGGTCATTCCTAGGACTAGCCGAATATTATGCTAAATTCATCCCCCAAGTTTTCAGAAACTTCAACGCCGCTGCGAGATCTACTTAAAAAAGGGACTGAATTCACATGGCAAGAAGCCCAGAAGAAAGCCGTAGAAAGCATCAAACAACATATAGTGGAAGCACTGTGCCTACAACCATTCAATCCAGACTGGTGTACAGTCATCACCACGGATGCCAGTGCTTGTGGACTAGGAGCTGCTCTCACCCAAAAGAAAGGAGACACAGAACCCGTAGTGGCATTCACCTCCAAAGCCCTATCCATGGCTGAACAAAATTACTCCACAGTCGAGAAAGAAATGTTGGCCTGTGCATGGGCCATGGAACATTTCAGAACATACATATGGGGCACAAAATTTAAATTGGTCACCGACCACAAGCCCCTTATTCACATGCTCAGTCCGGGAGGAACAAAAGTGCCAACACCCAGGTTGGCACGCATAGCAGCAAAGCTGCAGGAATACACCTTTGAGATAAATCAAATATCAGGATGTAAGAATTCGCAGGCAGACTGCATGTCAAGATTGCCCGAAGGCAAAGCCATCACCTTCCTGCAAGAGGAATGCAAGTAGCGTCCATCTCAGACCTCAAGGCCCCAGACTACCTGGAGCTGAGTGAAAGACATTGGATTGAAGAAAATGGGAAAGACCCCATCATGGTAAGAATCAAAGAATGGATCAGGAATGGATGGGCAGATGAAAGGTCAGTGCCAGAAGGAATGAGACTGAACTGGAAAGTGGCAGAGGAAATTTCAGAAACTGACAGGCTAATCATGAAAAACGATCAAGTGATACCACCTACGGGGATGATGAAAATGATTATGTGCAGAGCCCACATAGGGCATCTAGGGAACACCATGACGTGACGAAGGGTGAGAGAGGCATACTGGTGGCCCTCCATGGATCAGGATATTCACACAGTGATTGAGAGATGCCACAAGTGTCATTTGAAATTCAGACAAGCTCCCATGATTCCCACCGAGATCCCCGAAGCAGTATGGTCAAAAGTAGGACTGAACTTTATTGGACCACTGGAGGCAATGACGCCCGAACATCAGTACGGCATAGTACTGGTGGACTACCTATAGAAGTGGGTGGAAGCTGAGTTTGTCCCCAATATCACGACTGACACCGTGATAGAAGTCCTTACAGCAGTCTTTCAGAGGGAAGGGCTCCCCAGCGAGTTAGTAACAGACAATGAGGTACAGTTAGTATCAAGGGACATGGAGTTGTTCCTGCAGAAACACAACATTTGCCAAAGGACAGGAGCGCTGTATCATCCCCAAGCAAATGGACTTGTGGAGCGAGCCAGCAGGTTCATTAAAGGAGCAATCCAATTAGCGACCGCATCAGGGATGGATCCCCTCAAGAGGGCCAAAGAGGCCATTGCAGCTCATAGGCTAACACCCAATGGAATCACCCAAATCTCCCCATTTCGCATGTTGAGAGGGAGAAGAGCTGCGTCCACACTAGTGCCACCATGGTTGTCCAGAGTAAGAAAGGACGATGAAGTAGACATGTCAGAAGTAGTATGGAGAATAGAGAACAGCAAGACACGCATGAAAAGGTGGAGCGACAGAAGAAGAAAGACAACTCAAGGGTGTGAAGTAAAAGGAGATTGGATTAAAGTACGTCTACCAACCAAGGACCAAATGACTGGTTCGAAGTTCAGTAAACCCATGAGAGTGATTCATACAGGAACCAACCATGTCCGCACCGAGGATGGCCGCACATGGAACATGGAGAGAGTAGCCATGTTCGAGAAGAGTCGCAAAGGAGAAAAGCCACAAGAGGGACCCAAAACCTATGAAGGACCCGACAGAGAGACTTTGAGAGAACAAGAGCCGGAAGCCGGAAGGAAAGAATTTGCTGAAGAAGAAGTCGAAGAAGACTCACCAGAGGCCGTCCAGGAACCCGATCGAATACTGGACATCAGCAGCGAGAAGGCAGACCGGCCGAGAAGGGAACACAGAAGACCGGTGAGATACAATGACTATGTTGTGCAATAAAATGTTCTGTATTATCAAGGGGAGGTGTGTAGAGCTATTGCGGGACCCGTAGTCTCGTAAGATCTCGTGGAAAAAGCAGAAGTGAAAGCTCCCGCGAGCGAGAAGTGCCAGAAGCCGGAGCAGAGGGCACGGAGCAGGTACAGCTCCTGGTGCTCCTCCTTATGACTGACAAATCATTCATTTTATGGACATTATCCCCTGATCTTCATCAAGTATTGTTGCAGGGCCTGTTGCCCCACTGTTTGGGATTAATTGTAATATCTGCATTAATGAAGCTGATGTGAGAGCCAAAATAAAGGAGTTCAACCACCAACCCTGAAGTCTACTGTGCATCATTTTACTACAGACAGCCTCGGGATTTGGATGGAAGGATAAATCGGCCATTGTGTTGGGGTTTGAGGCCGAAAGAATTTTGAGGCGTTGGGGTCTCAGGATGTCCATGCGTAAGGGGCTGTGTGCATGCCCAATCACCATTGCTCAGACATCCTTAGGACATTATATATTTCTGTGGCTTGTGAATCTGTTCAGATTCACCTGCTGTGCATACTTCTCAATCTAGTCCGGAGTATTACACGTTTTTTCCAAAGTGAAAGTATGTGTCGACCGGAGTGTTCCGGTCACACTATCCTACTCCATGTATGTATACACCCACATTGCCTCTCGATGCTAGCACCTTTAGATTGTTTTCTGTTTTATAGTTATGTGGCAAAAAGAGGAGACTGATGTTGGGTATTCTACGCTGCTGATGTGTACCCAACTCTGTGGTGGTTGCGTGCGCACATCTCATGCTAAGGGGATGCAAGCATCAGAAATGCTAATATTTTCTAAGTAACATTTGACTTCTAGACAGCAGGCCAGGGAAACTTCCAAAAGATGCCCAAAACAAGATAACCACGAACATTAATGCATGGGTGCCAGACCTGTTAGCAATTGTAGTCCCATTGCGATGCATGTGCCAGACGATCGTGGTGCCAGGAAGATGTGCTGGGAATGGAAGCACCCAAGGCGATGGCCCTACAGCTGGGCACTGGCCCTACCCAGAAGGTGCTCCTGCTGGTGATCACATAGCCTAGCCCTGCTCCAGCATGGAGTCTGCCCATTGGACTAGAAAGATGACGCTAGGTATGGGAATGTGCACCAGTGCCCTCAGCCGGCCATCATTGAATGCACAGAATGAAAGATACGATTCAGTTCCACAATCAGCTAAAGCTAAAGCCATGCATCTGTAGCTTCACTATTAACTCTACCACGCTGTATGTACTATATTTACCCACTGCATGCTCTTCAGAGCTTTTGAGCACATGTGCTGGCTTTGTACTACAGATATTCTGAGCTGACCAGATGCATATGGTCAGCCATAATCTTTTGGCGGCCATCCCTTGCATCTTCAGGGGTCAAACCTGAGGAGCCTTCTACCTCTCCATCCACCTCCAGCCGGACCATCTGGAGGAAAACAAAGCCTGTCAGATAAGCTCATGGTCCTTAGATTTATCACAAAACTCGGACTACCGCTAACCTTCAATATTCGCAACATCCCACAATCCCTCAGGCTTTAAAGTTACCACCGCAAGCAGCAAACTGTGAGTTATAAAATCCACCAAATTAATATTGCACTTGTTTATCCACATCTCTAATGCTATTGTAACTCATAGGTTACACAGCCGCCGAAGCATTGGAGTTCAAACCACATCCAATTAAGTCCAACTACGCCCATCCACAAGCACAATGGTCAAGAGTAGCCTCCACCGAAAGCCACAGTGTTGATTCACAAAATAGAAATGAACCACAGAGACTTATATGTGCGCTCCAAAAAAAGTTTTTTTAATTTTCGTTATTAGTATTGACATAACAAACTTCAATGTCCTTTGCTCTGTATTGGATTCAGAATTCCCACTTTTTCTTTTTTGTTCAATTTTCTTTAAAGCAAATTTATTGAAGATCTTTGATAGAATGATTTTTACCAAAAATGTCCATTAAACACCCAATTCCTTTAAGGATTGTCTGTGCAGTACGCACTAAATTAACCTTTGTTTGTTGTGTTTACCTCTTCCTTTGAATATAGTTTATGCAATATGCACTAAAATGTCCTTCGTTTGTTGTGTTTTCCTCAACACGTGTTTCTCCGTCCTCTCAGACGTTTCATCAGGAGGGTTATAATGAATTTTTGTGATAATTCATTCCTACAAGTAAAGGGAACAGAATGACTGTTGTAAATAATTTTGTTATAAATACCTGTTGGGCTCCGTATATATTTATCCAATGATAACATGGCATTTCTGTAGATCACATTGTATATACTCACAACTATTTCATCATGCGGGTAATTTCTCTCTTTGTCCATACTTCTAATTGTAGTAAATTGTGTTTATTGATGCATTTCCAATGTATCAGTATACGGGTTTCATAGCATCCCTTGTTCTGTCTTTAGGAACGTGTTTGCTGGCTGGTGCTGTAAAGATATGATATTCTAGTGTTACTTGGTCCTCTTATGCCTATCTAAACTTGTAAAGCCCACTTGTTATTTTCCGAACAGCGTACCTTCTTTAATGAACTGTTTTTCTTTCCAGGATGCTTTCCAGATCCCGCGCGGTCCATCCGATCGTATTTGCCGATACGGATGAACCAAAATGGCTGTTATTTGCGTGCCGTTTTTTTTTTATCGTGCGTACGTGATGACGTCACGATGTCACGACAATCATTTGTGCCTGCAATCATGCCGCCTAAGCGGCTTACAAGATTTAAATATTAATATGGGCCCAAATAGGTATTAAGGGATAAGTGATATGATTGATGAAGAATTCTTAGAGTTAAATTGTTGATTGCTTATCTAATAAAATATGAGTCTTCTTACCAATGATGAACGTACCTGATGTAAATTTCAGTTGTAACCTATTGTAAATTTCTATGCCTGCTAACAATTCGCCTTACTATGTATCTTACATAAGTGAATAAATGGTTATTCAACCTAAACATTCTGTCTGTTTCACAAAGCTTAAGATATTCAAAAACATTTTTATATATACATGACTTGCACTTTTAGACCTTTATACAAGATTCAATTAAACTATTTACACATTTACAAAAAGTGTCCTATTTCTGTGTCTGAGTTCAGACCTGTATTGCAACAGTCCAAGTTACAAATCCATTTTGCTTCCCTTTGTCGCACCCTCTTGCTGGGGTTCTTACAGTTTCCAAACCGAAAAATCTAATTTACTGTATATCTGCTGCATTGTGTTCTGTTGCATAATGTTTGCCAAGTGGATATCTGATATCCTTGTTTTTTATTGCTCTCAAATGCTCCGAAATTCTTATTTTAAGTGCTCTGATCGTGCTGCCTATGTTGTTGTCTTCCAAAAATGCACTTTGGGTCCAGGCATGCTTCAGTTCATAATTGCCAATGTATAAATTGGCATAGGAAGGGGGCAAATTTCACCCCCATGGCGGTTCCTTGCCGTTGCTTATAGATGGTACTGTTAAAAAGAAACACATTGTTATTGAGTACAAAATGTAACATCTCAAAGATCATATTGTTCTGGTCCAGATATGAGATTGATCTGGCCTTGAGAAAATATTCCACTGTTTCTATTCCTTTTAAGTGTAGTATACTTGTGTATAGTGCAGTAACATCGAAAGTGACCAGAATTTTCTTCCCAGTTGATATGCTCAAGCTGCTGTATGATGTGCTTGGTGTCTTGTACATATGAAGCCAAATTTGCCGCTAAAGGTTGTAAATGCCTGTCTATGTATGCCAAAATGGTTTCACTGATGGATCCTATTCCATTGATGATAGGTCTACTTGTTGGTATAGTGCTGTATTTTTTGTGGATTTTTGGAAGAAAGTATATTGTTGCCATTGTTGGATGTCTGTTCCTTACAAAATCAAATTCTTCATCCGTTAATAAACCAATCTCATACCAGTGTGTGCTCATTGTGTTCCATTCTTCCATTATTTGAGGCATGGGGTTCTCTGTCAATTTTTCATAACAGGTTGTGTCATTTAGAGGTGTTTCTGCCATACAAATCTAGTCAGTAGTGTTTAAGAGAACTTTACCTTTATCAGCCTCTTTTATTGTAATTTCATCATTGTTTCTTAGATCCATAATTGCTTTTCTTTCCTTGATGTTTAAATTATACTTGTTCCAATATAATTCTTTCTTAGATAGATAATTTCTTTGTTGTACCGCTAGGACAAATATGTCTATCACATTTTCCATTGCTAGTTGTGGTGTAAATTTTGACTTGCTTTTCATTTTTGATGATTCTGTTAGGCCAGTATCAATTTGTAGATCCAATGCAACTGATTCCACTGAGTGAATATCTTCCAGTTCGCCAATATTAAGGAGACTAGCTGTTTGTTCTGTGTATAGTACCGTTAATTCCAATGGTAATGGTTTTTCTCCTATTGTTTTTCTCATGGTTTCCGGACATGTCGCAAATATTTTTTTTAACTTTAGCTGTCTGCTGAATTTGAATAAATCAAGATTCATTTGAAAGTAGTTTCCGTGATTGGTAGGACTGAAGGACAATCCTTTGTTTAGTGCTGTGACTAAATCTTCTGATAGCTCTAAATTTGTTAGATTTAGAACTAGGTTCTCTTTCATTGTGGGTTTTGTGATCTTGTTTGTACCCCTGTGTTTGCATTTTCTCCTGTTTGATCTCTTCTTCCCCCTTCTGCCCCTCTTGGTTGGCCACCATTTGTGTTTGGGTATTGCATTTGTTGATTTCTTAATTATTGCGTGCTCTGATAAAGTGGATAAGATCTTGCCTGTCAGTGTTGATTCACGTCTGGTATCCTTCCCACTACTAACAGAAACAAGATTCCCAAGCACCGCCTACCAACCTCCCGCATACCATATCTTATCCACAGTACACTTCCACTACCCACAGTCTCCAAGCACCTCCTACCAATGTCCTGCATCCCATATCTTAACCACAGTACACTTCCACTTCCCATGGTCTCCAAGCACCGCCTACCAACCTCCCGCATCCCATATCTTATCCACAGTACACTTCCACTTCACCAGTCTCCAAGCACAGCCTACCAACCTCCCGCATTCCATATCCTATCCACAGTACACTTCCACTTCACACAGTCTCCAAGCACAGCCTACAAGCCTCCTGCATCCCAAATCTTAACCTCAGCACCTTCTGATGTTCACTCTTCGAACATCCGGCATCCTTTCATCACAATCCAAACATGCCAATAACAGAACTTTTTTTAACTTTTCTTTTTCCTAGCTCAGACATGCATGACTCAACTAAGAGACTAATCTCAAAACAAGGCATTGTTGAGATACTTGAAGCCTCTGTGGTTTTATGTACATGGGTTTCTAAAGTGCAATGTTTAGCATTTAATTGGCCTCCTAGCACTATCAATGATCCATATCGATGATTAAAAGATGACTGTTACTTTTCTGAGAAAATGACTTTCTTTGAGCAAGCTATGTCTACTACGGATAGCATGGTGATAGGGTGGCGATGAGCGAAATACCCATGCTACGCAGGGTTGCAGGTTCTGTTGAGCATCTGAGAATTGAGACTGGCCCTCATTACAGGGTTGCCAGAAAACCTGCCGGCAGTAGGCGGGAACAGTAGATCCCCATGGGGACACTGATGAACCAGCACCGCTGCCAACCATGCTTGAAGGGACCTGAAAACCTGGCAGGTCAGGCCTGCCGGGGGATTTGTGTCCCCTACCGGCAGTGTTGTGGTGTGGTGTGGCGGTCCGGAAAGGGTGCCGGTACGTTGCTACTGGCACCCTTCTTTCCAGACCACCACACTTGTAGTGAGGACCTAAGGCTGATACTGGATATGTCATTTGAACTGAAAAAGGTGACTGCAATAATGGGAAAATTAGTAGACAAATCTTAGGGGACCCATTGAATGTCTTGAGTACCGGGATGTTCAGATCTCCTAAGCGAAGTATCAACAACAGAAATGCTGCTAGGTTGTAAGTCCTATGGAGTATTGAAAGAGTTTTGACTGCGGGGGCTCTAAATGGGAAGTTCAAGCAGCGGAGGATCCTTACTATGAAAAAGTAATTTTGTCACAGAAGCAGCTGGATAAATGTCGAGACCTGCGAATCAAAATTAACACCAATCTTTTTTTTTTTAAAGAGTGACACGAATGACTCCGCTGCTCATCCAGAAACTTTCTATACACCCTCCTGCTTCCACGCTATCTGTTCAGACAACTGTAGGATCCTTTATGCAAACCCTGTCTACTTCTCAGGCCTCTAGAAAAATTGCAAGGTAATGTAGAGCCCATCACCTGACTGGGCCACGCTCTCGTTAAGATGCACCCATTGAACCTGGTCCCATCCAAAGAACGCAAAAAACAGAAATGGGTCCTCATTTGGTCTGGTGTTTCTTTGAAAGTATAGTGAAGCATTCGGACATAGCACAGCACCAGTTTCACACCTCATAAAAAAAAGCGGGCGGAATGTCCCGGTAAGTCCCCACTCCACCAGATCGGTCCCGGACACGATTTTGGAAGCAGCCATGGCGCTAATAGCGCCATTGCTACCTCCAAAGTCGTAATGAGGCCCTTACAGCCAGTTCTGTCACATGTTTTGAAACTCTCCTCCCTGTGGGCTACAAGATCCTCTCCGAACCCAGAACCAACCGTCCTGAAAGTGGATTAGCCCTGATCTTTCTGGAGTGGGTCCCGGCCTCTGTCAGCCCTACGTAGGCCTACTCCTCCTTTGAATGCCTGGTCTGCAGGCTCTCTATATCTCCTGGCCTCTCTCTAACTATGGCACCATCTACAGGCCACCTGGCTGGGTTACCCTCTTCCTCTCTGAATGGGTCAACCTCAGCCCTTCTCTCCTTGCCTCAACTTCTCAACTTCTCCACTGAGATATCAGCATCCACCTGGATCCTTCTAATCCCTCCTCTGGGCTTTCCTGCAACCTCTGCAACACTCTCTCCCTTTCCATTCTGCCCTTTAGCCCGACACACTCTGCCGGACATACTTTGGATGTTCTCATCACCTTGGACATCACCCTCTCTAACCTTCTCACCACTCTTACTTGGACTGACCACTTTCTACTCTCCTCTCATCTGAAACTCTCTACCCCTCAGGCAAAGCCCCCCAGCACTGCCAGCTACCTTCTCAGTCATTCGGCACATGAAGCATGTGTCAGTGGATGCCTTTGCCCCTACCTTCTCTGCTCCTACTCCTGCGACTGACTCACACCCTGACACAACCCTTTCTAATCTGCATCTTTCTATTTTCAACACACTGGACATCCTTGCCCCTGTCATGAGAATCCGGCTGAAGCCTACTTCCAAGTGCAACTCTTGGTATGATTCTGACAAACTGGCCTGCCACCTGCTCCAAAGGCAATACAGACTATCTGTCCTGTCGAAGAATAGAGCACACATTCAAGCCAGCATCTCTGCGGCCTCTTAACAACACGGCTGAACTCTTTAAAATCTGCATGGACTGGCCAATCCAGTTGAAGTCTCTACGTCTCCTGTTCCCTCCCAGGCCCTCTGTATGGCTCTGGCTCCTCACTTCTCTGCTAAAACACAGGACATCCTGCACTCTATCTCCTCTTCCTCTCCCTCTCTTGTCCCCCCTTTGGCCATCTCTCCCTCTCCTCTTCCTTCCTCCTCTTTCTCTCTGACAACACCTGACGAGGTTTCTAGACAAGTCTGATATGAAAGTGTCGTCCAAACAGGTGATCCCCTGTCCTCCAGAACGATCAAGCACCATATTGACACCCTCGCTCCAGCCTTGGCAGATTTCTGTAATCACTCTTTCACCACTGAACTTCCCCTCTCCCTGTAAGCACTCCCTTGTGCACCCCCTACTCAAGAAGCAGTCTTCTCATCCTAAATGCCCGGCAAACTATCGGCCAAACTCATCCCCCCATTTCCTGGGAAAACTCTTGAAAAAGCTGGCCATCTCTCAGCTTACCCTCCACACTGAATCTGTTGTTTTCTCCATGACCATCATCCTGGCTTCAGAGCTGCCAGAGGCATGGAAACTGCTCTCCTGAACACCAGTGAAGATCTGCTCTCTAACCTTGATTCCAACATTCCTTCTGTCCTCATCCTCCTTGATCTTTCCTCTGCTTTCGACACGGTCCACCATGCCATCCTGATCAATAGACTCTGTGAGAACCCGGGCATCAGAGATCAGGCCCTGGAGTGGCTGACCTCCTTCCGCTTGGACCGCCCCTCCCAGGTCCAACTTGGTCCCTTTCTCTCCGCCACCTCTTTGTCTACCTGTGGCATTCCCCAGGGCTCTATCCTCTCACCCTGGTCTTTCAACCTCTACTTGGCGCCATGGCCTACCTGATCTCTACCTTCTCCTCTAACTTTCAGAGTTATGCAGATGACAACTTTCCTTCAGGTTCCTCTCAGCCTCCCTCTCCTCTCTTCCTGACTGTCTATCCGCGATTTAGGATTGGGATGCCTCAAACAGTCTCTGCCTTAATGCCAGTAAGATGTAGATCAGTAAGATGTAGATCCTCCTCATTGGGACCCGTGCCCCTGCTTGCCCCTCTCTCTGCTGCCACGCTCCTTGGGCCCTATTCCTTCGCCTTCCTCTGATGCAAAAAACATTGGGGTCATCTTCGACTGTACTCTCTCTTTCTCTCCTCACATCTCGGATGTCGCAGAGAAGTCCCACTACCAGCTGTACCTCCTCAAAGGGACTCTTCCCTTTCTCACTTTCCCCCAGTGGTTCACTGTGTCCAGAGCCCTGGTTCTCTCTAGGCTAGACTACTGCAACAGCTTCTTTATCAATCTGCCTTCATCTACTCTCCGCCCTCTGCAGCTAATCCAGAACAGGACTGCAATACTTATCCTGGGCCTCAAGCCCAAAGCAGTGGCTCTCCAGCCCCAACATCTCTCCACTGGCTTCTGGTGGCTGCAAGGATCCAGTTGAAGACCCTTTGTATTGTCCACAAGGCTTTTCCAACGCTGGAATGGCCTCCCTGCCCCTCTCAAACTTGAGCCGGACCACCTGAAGGTCCGGAAGCAGCTCAAAACTTTCCTCTTCTCTGCTTTCTCTCTCTCCTTCCCCCTCCCCTGCTGACCTGCCTGTCTGCTGTACTGACTGGTTGATTGGCTACCCTCAGAGTCTCCTTGGGTACCATGCTCTTTCTTGATCAGTCACCCTTGCACTGCCTCCAGGCCTACCACGCACGTAGGGGCTGTAACTGTAACCTTACAGTCCCTTGTTCTCCTTGCACTACCCAGAGCCACGCTGCCCTGGCTGCACTTACTCCGAGCATTGCTGCTTGTTTTCCCCTCCCCTTGCACTCCTCCCCCCCTCCCTTTCCCCTTGCACTTCTCGTTCTCGCACTTGCACGATCTGAATGACACTAGGCCTAGTAAGATCGTTTGTCTAGTCCTCCCTCTGTCTTCCCTCCCTTGTCTTGTCGCGTCTAGAAACCAGGGACGTCATTTGGGGGTCGCCAGAGGTCGCAAGTGCGACCTCTGTGGTCACAGTTTGCGACCTCTGCCCACCTCCTGCGACCGCTGGACTGGAGCATGGGTTTGGCAAGTATTTTCTTAAGAAAGAGTTTGTTGTTTTCAACAGGAGACAGACCCCTGTTGAAAACAGCAAACTATTAGTTAAAAAAAGCACAAAGTGTAAACTCGGTGGTGGGCGCCCGCCACTTTGTCTGCAGAGACGTTCTCAAGCTCGTGTTGGTTCATTTCAGGATTTAAGAAATCACAAGCTCCATGCCTGCGTGGGTGGCGCGCGAGCACAGGCGCCAATGTGTCTCCTTGAGCGAGTCAAGCCTTGTAAGGGTTGCCTAGCAACCATTGGCTTAACCGAGAGCAATGCACGATTGTTGCTTTTTAGAAGAGCCCAGCCCCAGGGCCTGGCGCTGGCTGACACGAATAAAAGAAATGACTGAGCTCGGGCCCGTGGCTCACCCATGGAGGGAAATTAATCTTAATTTGATGCCCAGCCTTGGTGTGTCTCTGCGCAGAGGCTGGGCACCACCAGATGACACAGACACCTGCTCGCCCCTTCCACCTGCTCAAAGGGCAGTTGCTAGCCCCAAAGGGCGGAAGGATCAATGATGTCTGCGGCCGTGAGTATGTTCCCGGGGGTCTGTGCGACGGTGCATGAGGGCTCATTGATAGGTAACGTGCAGAGCCGTGGTATGCAGTCAGAAAGGCTGCTGTAAATATTGTCAAGCGAGGAGAAAGAATAACTGTGCGGCAAAACCTCAACTGTTATTTAAATTGTTGTTGCCTCGTTAATGCCGGCATTCATTTAATCTAGTGACAGTGATGATTGTCTCAAGGGTAGGATTGGGGAATGCAAGGGGGTAACAGTCTCCATGCACCAATGTCATAGACGGGAGGGCTAAGTGCTGGCTTGATGTCCCCGTTTCGTTTCATCTATGTACGTGCTCGGGGCTGGCGGCCGTGCTGCATGGGCTGTTTGAGATGTTTTACTGCGTTGTGGTTTGAATAGGGATTGCACATAGTATTACTTGTTTGTTTGTATTGGTCCGCTATCCTCAAACAACATGATGCCGTATCAGATGGATTTGCACTGTTTAACGAAGGTAATTGTCAAGTTGTCCGCTACCTTCTAAGCTGCTCTTTGTTCTGAGGCAATGCTTTTCTTTGACCCATTAGGGGCCAATTTCTTTATTCAGCACCAGGTACATGCTCCACTGCTTCCCCACAACCGCCTTGAATTTCTCATGCTGCATGCAAGTTTCGTGTCCAGTTTACATTTGTAAAGAGTGTCCCCAGATGACATTTGACAGAAGGTGCATTTGTCCATTGAAGATGAGAGCTTTTACACCAGTACCCTGTTGCTCTACAGTGGTCATTACTGCAAAGAAGCTTCTATCTTTAACCTTTGTGTGAGCATTCATCCAGTAAGTATTAGATCAATGTCGTGCTATTAAACTTGTCCACTAAAAAAATGATCTGCTGGGTTGAAAGGTGGCTGACTCTGCAAATAACTTTAGAACCACAGGCAGCCCCTTATATTGTCAAACGCGTCTGGGATATTCGCCTGCAGTTTTGTCCTATGCAAGGGCTAGATTTGGAATGTTTTAAATATGTTAGCTCAAGCCTCTAGTTTAGCTTTTGTAGTTGTCTCGGCATTGCACTCTATTATTTAGATATCACTGCATTTCTGAATCGCCAAGAGAAGTTTTTTATTTGTTGTGGTGACTTTATAGTCAATTTGGACATGTGACATATCATAGTACAGTAATATTGTAATCATACTTTTCTTAGTGTACTGAGGAACAATACTATGTGATGCCACTTCCTGTTTTGTGAAGGGGTGAAAGGTTGTGTATCATCACTTCGTGTGGTGTCGCTTGGGGGCGTGGTCAAATGACATCACTTCCTGTGATGTCATCGGAGGTCAAGGGTCATGTGATGTCACTTCCGCGACCCCTGGCATTTTGGTGAAATGACGTCCCTGCTAGAAACACTTGTGTACAGGTGCTTTATAAATGACTTATATCATAACCTGTTTCACCGGCTCCCACAAAACTAGAGACTCGCTGACACAGCACACTGACCTTCTCAAGTCAAAACAAAAAACGGGATACAGTCTCAAAATTGAAGATACAGTGAGCAAGCAGTCAGGCCTGTTTATGGCCATTCAGATTCCAGAAAGCCCATGCGTACCACTTTCCAGGGCCTCTGCTCTGACTTCGGTAGTGATCCCGCATGAGTGTCTAGGTGCCGTATGGCGAATGGAGTTGTGGTGAATTTGTGCACTAGCCAGCAAGGAGCTGATGGCTAGACCTTCTGTGTCACAGTAACCAGCGGGTGTGGCATGGGTGCCCATGGGTCCAACTTTGTAGTTGCAGTTCAGCTCTGATTGGACCTGTTCCCCCAAGCAGCTGGGGGTCCATGTTTGCTTGTTTAATGCACTCAAAAAAGTGTCAATCCTGTTTGTTGCACTACACATGTTGTGCATGTAATGCATAACAGCAAGCTGCAAGCCTGTGTCAATCAAGGACTACAATCATGGATGCATTATATGACATATAGGTACTTCTGGGCTGTCTAAGTCTTGTACGCATTATAACCCACTGGGTAGAGTTTCTACTTGTCCTATGCCAGATATCACATGACTATCTAATCGTAGCTTTTCTTTTCTTTTCTTTTTTAGCTTTTATGCTCCAATCCTATTGCATCCAGTACCTGTATTTATAAATCTTACAGGGATGCAAAAGTGAATGTGATTTCAGAGCTCCTTTGCAGCATAGATTTATGACCCCACTAATGTGAATACAGTAGGTAAACGAGAACATTGAGCAGTGTTTCTTCTGTATTACTAGCTTTGGAATGTTGGCCCTCTGCAGTGCATCTACGTTGAAATAACGAAAACAAAACAATGAGGCCTAAAACAATGACTTTTTTTAAAAATGTATTTTGCACTTTGCACATTACGCCACCTTATTTTATACCCGAACCCAATACCCTATTTGTTTATTTTTGAAGTCCAAGAATACCACACAAATGAGGTCACTAAAATGTGTTTTCAAAGTCGGTTTTCTGCATTCGTTTTTTTTCAAGCGATACCCTCTGCAGTACCTTTGAGTGCCGATTACTGATGTGCAGCGGTAGAAGAGAAGCATGTATCTCTGTATTATGGTATTTTTTTTAAATTTATTTGTATTTGGTTTAATTACAAAAAAAAAATGTAGAACCTTTACAAAACAGAGTACACAAAGGAAACATTAAAATATTTACATTTACATGTACAACATATCACTTTACATCATATTATAAACAGGTTCAAAATAGAGGATATCGTGTCGAACACTTTATACCCTCTAATTCTTAAAATTTAAGCAACTATGTTTACACAGATTGACCAATTCAAATATCAAAGGTTTGTGTGTACCTTGCATCATGCGTACCCAGAGAAATTGCATGCAATCTTCAAAATCAATGTTCACAAATTTCGAGAGCTGATTGGTCCTTCTTAGTTTGAAATATGTATTATGGTATTTGTCTACAGCAGACCTGCTAGACAGCAAATGACCACTGGGGGGTGGAAGGGGGAGGGGAGGCCAGTGCTTTTTGCAACCTGCATGCATATTTCTGAACCCTGACCTGGTACGCCCTGCCTGCCATCGTTACGCGGTAATAAAGGAAGTGCCATTAGATAGGCTGATAGTAACAGATGTTACTTACAATGCAAAGAAGATGATACTTCATAAAAGCTGACACTAGGTTCTGGGTGTGAGAACGCGCAAAAGAAGGAGACTCCAATTTAATATTTCTCTCTTGATGTATGGGGATGCCTCTACTTTGCACCAGGGCAGCTGATGGCAGACGCGTGATTGTGTAGCAGTGTATGACACCCCACTCCTACCCTGCACCCCGTGCATCCCAGTATGGCTCCTTTGCATGCCATTGATGTGTTTATGAAATATCTTTCATTTGCGTTCAGTTATTCCATGATTCATTTATCCACTCGAGATTTTATCAGCATCAGTAATTGTCATGTTGCTCCCTTTGATGTCATTACGGTACCAAGGACCTGCAATGTTCTTTTCGTTGTTCCTATCACTTGGCTGGAATTAGTGGACACATCGGGGAATCCAATTGCATCTTTACTAGAAAGCCTTAAATAACCAGAGAACCCCCAAGCAACCAGCTTCTTAGCCTCCATCTCCCCTAACCAGACTGAAGCTCCCCCGTGGGACCAGTGAGCTCCGCAAGCGCTGGGCACCTCTATCCCCACCATCACTATCGCCAAAGAATGCGCCGGCATCCTAGCATTGCAGGTGACCTGCCGGTCTCGCATCACGCACCAATCCCAGCCCATGCTAACCAACCGCTCTTCTGATCTCCTGAAACACAGATTTTGGGCCTCTGCAATGTATGTAGCGTGGACATCTTGAAATTCTGATCTGAGATAACGGAATAGGGGTCAAGGCTTCATATTTGCCACTCTTTATCTCCTGCGTTAGGAAAGTAGTTCTCAAAGTCCTGGGGATCTTTGACTTCAATCTTCCCCGTGTATCCTTTCCCGGGACTTTGCCTCCCTGTCATGATGTAGCCGGGTTATGCCTTTCTAAAGGGCTGGCAGGGCTTTCCTTTCAACTCCCAGAGTGCAGTTTATCTCTGAACACTTAATTTCTCAATGACTCTGACTTCTATTTTGAGTCACCTGCCAATTTGGAGTGCTCCAAGAAAGCCCACCAAACCCTAAGCCCCCATACTGCAATACATTCAAAGAAGCTGTTTAAAATTATTCATATAGAAATGTAAGTTATATTCTAATAGCTTGGTTTGACTTGCGCCTACTAGCCATGCTACTAAGCACTACAATGGGGAGGGTGAAACATTGAAAACAGTAATAAAATATTCTATGTTAATGTAGGATTCACTTCCATGTCAAATTCGCAACGCATGCCTGTTGTGCCTCCAAAGCACTGTGATGGTTTATAATTGAGACGTGTGTTACATATGCCTAGCTGTTCTTCCAAGCAGTATAAAGATGCAGCAAAGAACACTATATGAAAATCATGCTATCATCCAAGCTTGTCTCTTCCATGACTCTTATAGGTAATCAAAGCAGCTGCCAGCACAGCAAGGTCACTCTGAGATGCTCTGCCAATATGCTTACAGTACGAGCCAGAAACGCACTTCCCCTAAACTTAACACTGTGAACGAAACTGCATTGACATGATCAAGCAAAATACTACCTCAAGGGCCAGGCCTGCAGGTCTCAATACTGAACGTGAAAATGCTGTCCTTCAATGAAACATAGCGCCTTACATATTTTGCAGTGAAAACTAATCGTAGTTTAGGTGACCGCTGTATAATTAACATGGTAGTGTTACAGTGAATTGTTGTTTCTGTCAAACAATAGCAAAATGTCAGCTTGATCATTAGGTAAACAGACATGAGCTGACTAGTGAAGACAGTAGAGATTTAAAAGCAGGTTTTTATTTGTTGATGGAAGGAGGTATGATGTGCTGTATTATGACAGTCGTGCCTGGGGTGGGGCATAGGGGCTCCTGACTTATGGGAAACTTGATTTAGTTACAAAGATGTGTACTGGTTTATTGATAACCCACCCTTAACATAGGGAGTTCCTTCCCTCCCCACTCACGTGGTTATGCAACAAACTGTTTAACAGATTTTCTTTTTTTAGCCCTATCTCAGACACATATAATGCCCCTTGGATCCCTCTCTCCTGAGCTAACAATGAGCCAAGAACCAGGCCGGTGTACAGGAGATGTATTGGTATTTATTTAAATTAAAAGTAATGAAAATTAGCACGAAAATGTCAAAAACCACTTTATCTGTGGCACAACACAATCAACTTATTTTAGCATAAATAAATCACAAAAGTGAGTTAAAAAGAAGACAATCACAATTCCTCACGTTCTCCAAATTTCACTTCACGAAAAAATTACACTCATCAATAACAAACGCACTTATGTAATGTTGTGCGATTTTGATTTTCCTGCAGGCTTACAAGGGTAGCAGTAGGATTTCCAGATTGGTAAAAATATGTTGTGATTCAGTCTTCCCTAGAACCTGTCTGGAATGCATGGAATGTCGGAGTGATTGATGTGGAATGCTGGCTGAGATAATGTTGTTGTATGAGTGATGTTCTATGAGAGTCAGTTGGAGAATGAGACCCCCTGAGAGAGGATGCCGGTGAATGATGTCCCTATCTTATGTGAACCTGATCTGATAAACTTAATGAATTGTACATGGAACTGATTAAAGAAGTTACCAGTACGCTTCAAGATGTCACAGTCATCAATGCCAGGTACCCATCTTTACAATGGCGATGAGGATGCTAGCTGTGCTGGGGGGATAGCACAAAGAAGGGGACATTTACCACCCCCCAACCACCCATGAAGATCCTCTCTCGGGTAGGGGCGGTGCTGTTTGCCAGTATGCAGAGAGAAGGCAAGCGCTGGATGTGCTGGATGTAGAGGGCAGCGCCAGGGCCAGGGGCCAGTGAGTCTGTCAGCAGGCAGACAAAGGACATTGGGTCTGAAGTAGCTGGAGGCTGTGAGGATATTGGAACAATTGGCGGGGCCGGTGCCCAGTGACAGACCACTTGGAGGGGCTTGGAGCCCATTTCAGTGTCAGAGAGGGCTGGGGTCCATTGAACTGTGAGGACCAAGGGGCAAGTGGTCAAGAGAGCCTTACCTGATCAATAGGGCAACTGGTGCAGGAGGGGCTGCAGCAATATTTGAACAGTTCGGGTGCCGTTCTTGAGCTGAAGCGCAGGCCAGGCTCACGTAGGAGGCTCAGTTTTGTCCTGGAGCTGTTTTGTTGCTGGGCTGTCATTTGGTGGGTCCGTGGCTCGCCTGGAGCAGTTTGGCTCGTGGGTTGTGCCGGTGTATTCACTCACGGTGCATCTGCTGTGGTGAGGAATTGTAAGTGGAGGCTCTGATGTTATGTGGAGTTGCAGAGCTGTGCAGAGCACCTGCAGGCAGCGGCAGAAGTTGTGCTGAGCGGTGCAAAACGGGAGGCACAGGCGTCTTCTGGAGCAATTGGAGGCAGTGGGCTTTGACTACTAGAGGTAACCATTGGTTCACAGAGCTCTGTTCTCCTTGACAGCTCCCCTAAAATGATGGATTGTTGAAGACGTCACAGCGGTGTGTTCGGACAATGGCTCGTTGCGTGTGAGCCGAACTAATTTGTGATGCGTGCTGGAGTAAGGTGTTTGGAAGATGCGATTCCTGTTGTGAAAGGTTGAAAAGAGCACCTTCAACTGTTGCGCTGCATAGTCACGTCACGTTGCGTGCGTATCGAAGGAGCTTTGGAGAAGCTAATTGGCTAACAGTCTTGTGGCGCGACGCAAGGAGGAAAAGGAAGGTTCTTTTTTTCCAATAAAGCGAAGTGATTCCAAGAGGTTCCAATGCAACCTTTCAAGAGAGGAGGTCCTCTGGACAATGATTTTAACAGTGTGACAGTAGTGAAGAGGACTAAAGGCAATGAAGAAGTTCTAACTTTACAAATAAGGGGATTTGTGGAGAGTGTTATCAGTCAGCAACAGAAGGAGAGTTGAAGAAGGCGTTGCCAGTAAATTTGAAATTTTGTTCAATGTATGGTACTGTGCTAGACTTGCCGAGAATGATTATCTAGTGACACTGCAGGAGTTGGATCTAGATCTACTAAGGTTTTTCCAAGAAATCGCCATTGAACAAAGGGAAGCATAAAAGGGTTATTAGCACTGATATATATTAGTTGTTGTGTAGTTATGATTCTTAGATTATAAATTAGAATAGTGATGTGAGGTCAGTAGTAGTTTGTATTTTGAACATGGAGTGCAAGTTGGCTGCAGTTCTGTTTGCATGCCATGACCTCTGTTGGGAAATGCATTGCAGTGAAGTAGATGCCTTGTTATCTTCAATGTTAACAGTTTTGTTTAACAGTTCTTCGCCCACAGATGGACTTTAAGAATCAATGGGCCTCATTACGACCCAGGCGGTAAGTTACCGCCTAGGTCGTACCCTTACCACCATGGTGTAAACCAAGTTTACACCATGGCGGATTTACCGCCCCATTCCAAGGTGAGTGGGGCCGTAAATCCCCATTTCCCATTTTACCCTTCCCCATTCCCATTTTTGCCCCATAGGGCATAATGGGAGTGGGGAAGGCGCTAATTACGCCACCGTAAATTACGGTGGCGTAATTAGCACCATGGTCCCTTAGCGCCATGGAAAAAGCAGGCGTTAATATCACCATGGCGCTAAGGGACCTTGTAATCAGGCGTTAAGGGTCGGCGCTGTTTACGGCGCCGTTAACCCCTTAACGCCTGATTCGTAATGAGGCCCAATATTTAGGTGGGGGGGCGCTGTTGCGCACGAGAGAAGATGGCGGCTCTCGTGTGAGCCCCGGCTAGACCCAGGGCCGCAAAGCCAGAAAAGACAACTTGCAGGCTCCGGTTACCCGCGATTTTTGCAGAGGACGAGTGACAGTATCTTCAGATACCCCACACGAAATTTCAGACTGATCGGTGCGGGGCTTCCAGAGATAGAGACCCAGATGATCTTCGGGCGGCCTGGAGATCGGCGAACGGCGTGAAGAGAGAGGAGCCCCGCCCCGGCGTGGCACCATCGGGTAGTTCCTGCCGTTCACTCAGCGTGAGGAAGCCACGGCTACCCCGAATATCGTGCATTGCCCACTTGCCCACCTGCCGCCTTCTTCGCATGGGAACCTGAGAAGCCCGGATGGGTAAAGGCCTGCCCTGTGGTCGGACCGCACTTGCAGAGGTAGGCCCACCTCGCCTCAACCAGCGCGCTGCCTAGCTATCCCCGAGGGGGCCTCCCCGCACCGCCCACGCGGGCCACCATCTCCCGGGGACTGCTGACCGTAGGCGCACCGAAACTAGCGCTCCATTCGTCCATATATGACAGTGAGAAACGACTGCCCCCTCTAATAAAGCCACGACGGGGCGCGGACACCAGCGCCGCCGGCAGATATAGCGCAGAGCGAGTCGTGGTGGAACCGACACGGCCTTCCCACTGAGCGCCTGGATGACCCGCATCTCCCTTTTCGGGGATGATGCCCAAAAACTTTGGCCCAAAGAAAGGCAAAGGAACCATTGACAAATTCACGACTGCGATGCAGAGAGAAGCAGAGCCAGAGACGGACCAGGAAACGTTGGTGCAGGAGAACCAGGCGGCCCTGGCTACGATGATGGACCCCCAGGCCGATTTTCAGGCGATGCAACAAGGCTTCGCTGCACTCACGAACAAATTAGATGGGATCACGGCGAGTGTCACCAACATTAAGTCACAACTTGACAAGACAACCACGCGCATGACGGAGGCGGAATCCAGGATATCTGGCACTGAGGACGCTTTAGAGGCCCTGAAAACCATGGTATCCACAATGGCTATCGAACTTGGAACGGTGAAGTCCAAATGTGCAGATTTGGAGGCGAGATCTAGGAGAAATAACATCCGCATTATTGGCGTTCCAGAAGGCTCCATGAAAGGGTCAATGGAGAAGGCAGTGGAAGATCTCCTCCGCACACTATTGGGTGATCCCGGATGGTCACCGATGTTCATAGTCGAGAGGGCGCACAGATCACTGGCCCCAAAACCGAAACCCGGGGCTTACCCCAGGCCCATCATAGCGCGCATGTTAAACTACAGGGACAGAGACCTGATCCTTAAATTGCCAGGGAAAAACAGGAGCTCAAATGGGAAGCAAATGTTATCTACATCTTTCCGGACTTTACATTGGCGGTCCAACAGGAAAGGAAGCTTTTTACAGGAGTCAAGAAAATGCTACGCGAACGGCAAGTTCAATACGCAATGCTCTACCCCGCCAGGCTCAGAATTCAGCATCAAAACAAATCCTACTTTTTCACATTTCCCGAAGAAGCGGCGGCCTTTATAGAAACGCATATCCCACCGAACATGGGGCAATCTTAAAGTGTGGGCGATTTGAACAAGACTGAGACCTAAATATTCTCATTCCGTCCTCGAACTAAAAAGGGAACAACAACGTCTGATGCCTCCATCCTGGAGGCCCGCATCCGGGACACTAAAGTAGTATGTACATCTCTAATCGGCTATGGAAACACCGTCCCGGAAATCAGTGGGATGTGCGAGAGCAACGTGCGTAAACCGGACACGACACCTATAAGTGAAGCTGGCTTGGGCTCTGGAGACGCCGCAGCCCCCCCTGTAGCAGGTGCTTGAAATGTTGTTGGGTGGGGAGGGATGGATATCTAATGGCACAGTTGAAGTGTGGGGAACTCTGAGGGTGGGGGGGAGGTACTTACACTGGAGTTGCGGGGTTTAGTTATACAAGAAAAAGCACACAGATTTCAGACATGTCGTCATTCCATCCCACAATGGCAGATTATAAGAGGCCACATGGCTTTGTACACCCCACAGACAATGGCTAGCTTGGGCAAAGACAACATCAATATGCTTAGCTGGAATGTAAGGGGCCTGGGATCTAGGATTAAGAGGAGAAAGATACTGGCCTACCTCAATAGACACGCGGCAAAGGTGATCTTCCTACAGGAGACGCATACTGGTCCGCGACAAGGAGGACAATTGATGCCTAACTGGGGCTCGCATCAGTATTTCACGACATACTCCAGCCGGGCTAGAGGGGTTGCAATTCTGATTCAAAAAACACTGCCCTTTGAATGTATAGATGTTGAGTGTGATCCGGGGGGGAGATATGTCATGCTTCATGGCAACCTATGTGATAAAGAATTTGTCTTTCTGAACGTGTATGGTCCGAACATCGACCAACCAGACTTTTATGCCTCAGTGTTTGAAAAATTGGCAAGATACCCGACAGCCCGGGTGATTTGTGTCGGGGACTTTAACACAATATTGGATGTACATCTCAATCGCACATCTACGCAAGCTAGAACACTGACTAAAGCCGCGCAAGCAATACACCTACATATGGCTGATATACAACGAAAAGATGCCTGGAGAACATTGAACCCGATCGGTAGGGAATACACCTATTACTCCACAGTCCATGACATGCACTGCAGGATAGACTTATGGCTCATAGATGTGGACAGCATGGCATGGGTCACAGACTCCCATATACACCCGAGAACGTATTCGGACCACTCACCGATACAGCTAACACTAAGAATCCCTGGTCGGGTCATCTCCAGACCACCTTGGAGATTCAAGCCGGCAGCCCTGAAAGATCTGGTCTATAACACCTCAATGAAACAATATATACAGGACTACTTCGATAACAACGAACACTCTGTCTCTACCCAGTCTATACTATGGCAGGCGTTCAAAGTCTGCATCAGAGGTCACTTGATATCCGTAGAGGGGGGAATCCTTAAAGACATTAGGAATAGGTTAAGTAGGCTAGAATCCCAAATAGCGTCCCTGCAATCACAATATGCATCCGCTCCGTCACCCCAAATGAACTCTGAGCTAAAGACCAAACTAGACGAATACACCGAGACTGCAGAACAGGAGGTCAGATACTTTGATCGACCAGCTGCAGCCCATAGATATGGGGAATGGGAACGCTCGGGGAAATTATTAGCTAGAACGGTACGCATAGAGAATGGCCCCACTACCATACCATGCATACAGATGCCTGATGGCACGGTAACCACCGCCAGGACAAAATGAAGGAGACATTCTATGCCTATTACAAAGACCTATACTCCCCGCAAAGCACTGCAACAGATGACGAGATTGAGAACTACCTGGCCCAGATTCCCACGACCCTGTTAGCGGACACCACCAGGGAAACACTTGAGCTACCCATCACCGAACCCGAAATACTCGATGCAATAAAAGCTCTCCCCAATGGGAAAGCACCGGGTTCAGACTGGCAAAGCGCTGAGTTCTATAAAGAGTTCAGTAGTGAACTGGCTCCCAGGCTCCACGCTGTGTGGATGGAGGCTCTGGACACAGGGGAACTCCCGAGACCACCATGGAAGCTATAATTACTATCCTGCTGAAATCAGGGAAGCCCCCTGGGGATTGTGGATCATACCGACCGTTATCCCTAATAAACACCGATGCCAAAATCCTGGCCAAAATAATAGCATCTAGGCTTACACCACTGATGCCGTACATGATACATGATGATCAGGAGGGGTTTATATTGGGCAGATCTACGGCAACGAATATAAGGAGATGCCATCAAATCATTGCCACGATACCCCCAGAAACCTAAGGTATAGCTGTCTCCTTAGATATGAGGAAAGCATTTGACACTGTCTCATGGCCGTTCCTGTTCGGGGTGTTACGGAATTATGGATTCGGCCCAAACTTCATAAGGTGGATCCGAATACTTTACATGTGACCATACGCTAAGATCAGTATTAATGGATCTTTCACAGATATACTTGAACTACTGGGGGGTACTAGGCAGGGCTGTCCACTCTCCCCACTACTCTTCGCCCTGGTTATTGAACCCCTAGTGGACATACTCAGATTCCGCATAGGAGCGTGATCTGGACCAGCCGATAGAAGAACAGGATTGGTCCCTGATCTGTGCACTGACTAAGCTGGTATCCTGTAACTCGAGATTCAAATTGATACACTATAAAATTGTCCATAGAGTCCACTACACACCAGCGAAACTCAAGCGTCTATATCCCACTCTCTGGCAACTGCCCAAGATGCAACTCTGAAAATGCCAATATGCACCATATGCTGTGGGACTGTGTAGAACTAAGTCAATACTGGGCCGGGGTCTGTGGAGCTCTGGATAAGATGGCGGACCAACCGGTTGAATGGACACCACAGTTGTGTATATTGGGGGCGATTGGGAAAATGAACCCAACTTGGCGAAAACTTCTCAATTTGAGTCTGCTGTTGGCAAAAAGGGTCATTCTGATGAGGTGGAAAAACGCTCGCCCGCCAACAGTAGAGGACTGGAATAGAGACATGCTGTGGGCTAATGACACCGAAGAACTGTATATAGATTCAGTTATGACCCACTCTAGGCCCAGGAATATATGGACACGGTACAAACAGTATCTAGCAGAGCAACCAACCCCTGAGGAGGTTAATGTAATGTGAAATTGGCCAATATATGTATTATGATCACTGTAATTGAAAGTCGCAAATGTAACTGCATAATCTGTGTGCAAAGTTAAATAAAGTTGTAAAAAAAAAAGAATCAATAGTTAGGTTGACTGGTTAGGGCGAGCAGGAAATTGAGAATGTTATTGGTGAAATTTGCCACACTAACCTTTGCTTTCATAGGTGGGACTTTGATGATGATAGAGACTTGAGTAAGTTATAATGTAAAGTTCACAGTTGGTAAAATTGCTAAGTTTATTGCATTAGTTATGAAATGTAGGAAATGTTAGTGATTTTTAGTGTTTTGCCTATCTTTAGACGTATGATGCAGTCAGTGGTTCATGTGTGGCTCCCGGAAATTGAAGTGTAATGTGTGGAATGTGGTCCTTTAAAACAGGCAAATGGTGGGATGGTGGCACTAAGTACTTGGGGTGACTTTGTTGTTGGGTGTTGGCCATCCAGGTATTGGGAATACCCAGCCTTGTTGATTGGAACAATGTGGAGTGCGCAGCAGTGGGTTGTGAGGGAGCTGAGTGTATGCTGATGGTGTTGTGCACTGCAAGTTGAGCAGATGTGTAGAGGGGCTGGTATGCCTGATGTTGTTGAGGAGTTTGGAATGCTATCTTTATTAATGTTGTTGGTGTCACGCCCTTACTATTTAGAAAAGGGGAGAGGCATTGTATGGAGCAGTATTTGTCCCACAGGGTGAGGACGGTCACAGGATTTGTGTGTGTAGAGCGGTCCATTATAGGAGTTTAGAGATGTACATGCATTTAGATGGTGTGTGCCTTTGTGCGTGTGTGTCTCTTGCTCGCGGGTGTTGTTTTGTATTATGATTCAGTCTTCCCTAGACCCTGTCTGGAATGCATGGAATGTTGGAGTGATTTATGTGGAATGCTGGCTGAGAGAATGTTGTATGAGTGGTGTTCTATGAAAGTCAGTTGGAGAATGAGACCCCCTCAGAGAGGAGGCCGGTGAATGATGTCCCGATCTTATGTGAACCTGATCTGATAAACTTAATGAATTGTACATGGAACTGATTAAAGAAGTTAGCAGTACACTCCACAATGTCAGAGTCATCAATGCCAGGAACCTATCTTTACAAAATGCATATGGCAATTATAATTTCTCCAACGCTTTTGGTTTAAAATAAACACAGGGAGATTCATCGCTTTGTTTTTCAGGCCCCCCCTCCTTGCTCTGGTCTATGTTGGAAAGTCAGACAGAAAAATTGGAATGGTTTCGGGAATTCTGGCTTTTAGACCCCCCTTACTGAAAGGCCTGGGTTGGGGAAACTGGATAAAAAGGTTGGACTGATTTAAGAACAAAGACACCCTTCTTCCTTAAAGAATTCAGGGTCAGCTGGACAACAAGGATTACCCAATTAATGTATAGGCTAGAGTTATCAGCACACACTGGTGAGTGAGCTTTGTTCCTTTTGAATTCTAACTAAATTAACCCTGTAGTGTGCTGCCAAATGGGGAATTAATTAAATTAATATTTTGGGTTAAATAGGCTAAGGATCTACACAGTTTTGCCTCCTGCCAAATATAAAGGGAAGGCAGACACCCCCACCTTTTGGTTTCCCAGGCCTCAGTACTACTTGCATAGCAAGCCTCTTTTTAAGATTCAAGAAAGCCAGCTGCATCTCAGGACACTCTGGAAAGATAGAGCAGGAGTCTGGTCACTCCACTCTCAAAGATGGCTCCTGCTCTCTACCATAGGACCCAGTCATCTTTGAGGCCTTCCTAGAAATACACAGCTCCACCTAGATGCACTCTCAGCAATCTCCTCTGGTGTCTCCTTATGCTGTCAAATGGTAGGTTTCAGCAGCCTTCCTGATGGTCAGTATCTTGTCTGTCCGTTCCTCTCTGTCTCCTTTTTCCTCCTGTCTTTCTCCTTTTTCTGTCCCTTGTCCTAGTGCAGTCCCCCTTATATAGCAGCAATGACACCACCAATTTTACAATCGTGGGGAAGAACTCTGGAAAAATCCCTGCCACTAGGATTGGACAGTTACCCTTCTCCTCCCAAACCCAGCCTCCAAGTCAGGATTGGTTTAGGGGTCTGTTAGGAAAGATTTTATTTTATATGTAATTTTCCCTCCAGTTGTACACCCCCAAACTTTTTGCTGCTGTTTATACACCTTAGTCTGACTCTGCCAGAGAAGCACAGCCTTCAGCTGCACTCCTCTGGGCTTTCGCTCACTTTTTATGGGCAAACTGACATGCCCTTAAGACAGTCAGTGCTGGGAGACTTTGTATCCCTTAGTCCTTTTCCAGTGTTGCAACTTTCTTTTCTGGAACATGTAACAAGTGCACAATGTACCTTACAGTACAGTGCACTTGGGTCTCCTAGTCAATTACAAAGACCCTAGATACTCTCGTAGGACTTTTTGGGAGATGTGCAGATGTGTCATGGATAGGGTTGGTGGCAGCTTATCTTTTCATATAATTTTAACCCTTTCCTGCCATTTAAACTGTGTTAACCGCGTTTGGCATGAATAGGTGGCCTGGCTCCAAAAGCGCCATGCCACAAGGTTATTTGTCCTGTCCTTTGGCCATCTTGCTCCTTTGCCTTCCCCAGGTCGAGTCGACCCGGGTCAGTCCTTATTAGGACATGCAGTTTCCCGCAAAACGCCCAGCTTTTGCAGGCTTCTGCATGCCTTGTGTGTGTACCTCCAGGATGTGGGCTGGGGTGTCTGTCCCCAATACACATCCTGGGTGCCAGAGAGTCTGGAATGCTGTGAATGACTGGGACCACTGTGGTCCATTATTGGTCCACGTATGGAGTTTGTGAGCAGATCTCCCATTGGGTCCTCTCCGTTTTGTTTCAAAGGGAACTTTGGATAAGAGGAGGCTGAAAACACCCATACCATGTCGATCTCTGGAGTTCTCACTGAATGAAGGATAGGATCCAAGTATCCTGATACTAAGAAGCCGAGTCGAGGAACCGCTGGTGTACTGCTGGAAGGTTTGGCACCCTCAGCCCGCTGTTGTCCCGTGGGACCCCTCTGCATCTGGTCGTCCTAGAAGGTCTGCGAAGATGCTTGAACCCATTAGAATAGTGGGACCAACTGCTCTCGGCACCTTCAACAAAACCCACAAGTAAGCCTTCTCGGAAGTGTCCCTGGGCCAACCAGTGGGCTGAGCAGCTTACGCGGGACCTTTGCTCCGTCTCCGCCGTCGTTTTGAGGAGGCGGCCCTTGCAACTTGGCATACTGCTAGCTCTGTGTCCCCGGCACCCTCACACTGAATTTCGAACACTTGGCATTCCCAGGTCTGAAGTGAGACAAGTGCGCCAGGACCGGAGTAAACGCGGTTACCGTGTTGCCCAGCCATGGCAACGATCTTTGCAGGTGCACTGCATTTGTGACCGTCTTGCCTCTGAAGCCTGCTTCAGTGAAAATGGCCTGATCCATCCATCAGGAGCGGAGAAATCGCTACTGTTATTGCCTCCATCCATTATTACGCACAAGTGGCCTCTGGGGGTCCCTCTCCTTTCCACTGCTAGTGCAACCTAGCAAACTATTCCCGAACCTTGGAATCACCTCTGCCTTCAAGTGGAGGCCCTCCTCGAATAGTGGGAATCTATTCTTCATCGCCTCACCCATCTTCCTGTGCTGCTAGAGACCCCTGAAGAGACCCCGTTTTGCCGATTGGAACTACCGCGTGCGCCAACACTACATGTACTATTGAGCACAAGGCTCCTCTCTTCTTAGGATTTGGACTGCCTCTTAGTGAGGTGTGTGTTTGATGTTGAAGGGGACTAAAGACTACCTGCAGTGCCTATTTTCCTTCCCCTCTAGGTTGTGAACTTATTTCGTGCTTTTAACCCTTTAGACCCCAATGGTTTTGTATATATCTTGTATTGATTGTGTTGTGTTGGTTTAGTAGGATTGCTGTGATTCTTTTACTGTGTGTTGAGTTACAAAGGCCTTGTAATAAAAGTCTTTATATTTTTGATATATACACCTGTCTGGGAGTAATTTGTAAGTGTCCTTGCTCTGTGTGCTCATTGAGGTCTTTCAGTCACCCTCACCCCTCCTGACACTTAGGGCCTCATCACGACTTGGGCGTTAACGGTAACGCTATTAGCGCGGGGGCTATTAGCGCGACCGCCATAGCCCCCGGCGCTAATAGCGCGGGATCACGACTTTGGCGGACTTGGGAGTCCCCATTCCCCATTGAGCCCATTCGGGAATGCCCCATTCCCCATTGGGCTCAATGGGGAAAATTCGCGCTCTTACCGCCAGCGGATTTCCCGCCGGCGGTAATAGCGCGAATCTTCAGTGGATTTCCCCCCAGCTAAGGGCTGGGGGGAAATCCACCGAAGTCCTGATTTGGCGAACCCTTAAATCGGGCGGTAATAGCGCTACCGCCGGATTTAAGGGTTACCGCCAAAGTCGTGATGAGGCCCTAAGTCTTGACCGCCTGCCATAGCTACCTTAATTGGTCTGGTTTGTCCAAAGGTTACCCTGTTCCAAGAAACTAGGCTGGCCTTCTGAATCTCTGCCCACCAGGTCAGAGTTCGGAAATCCGCCTTAACAAATTGGTGTACAGTGGTGGGATAGGACTGAAGGTATCCAGTGTTGCACACTAGTGAAGGCATTCCAACCCAGGACACATAGTGAATTGTTGTAGCATAACTGAAAAAGGCCATAGACCTTTCTAACAAAATGGAAACAAGTATCTTGTTAACCTTAAATGCTTCTAAATCTTAAACATTAAGAAAGATGTGTGCTGAGAGGGGTTTATCTGCTCAAGGCACAAAAATGTAAATGAGTCAAAGAATCATGGAATGGCAAGAGTCACAACTCAGTGCCATAGCTCCTGAGGAAAGTGCAGAAGGTGGTGAGGCTGCTCTCACTGGCAGAACAGACAAGTCTGTCGCTGCACTTATCAATGGGACCCATGAGGATTTAGATGATGTGATGTCCAATGTTTCCTCTGCCAGTGCTGATGCTGAGGCCATGCTTGAATTCAAGAAGCAAGAACTGCTGTTTAGGCAGAAGGAGCTTGAATTTAACATGGCCAAGCTGAAGATAGAGCAGGCAGAAAAACAGAAGGACAGGGATCACCAGTTGGAACTAGCCAAGCTTCAAGTTTCCAATGGATCTAAGGTTCCTGGACATGGGTCTGGTTCCTCCTCTCATCCAAGGTTTCCTAAAGATCTGCTCAGCGTGTATGATGAACAGAATTACATTATGGACTGGGTGAATACTTTTGAGTATGCATGTGAAGTTGAACAGGTTGACAATGCTGATAGAATTGCATGGTTACTTAGCAGACTGCCCCATTCTGGCTGCAGTGCCATTATGGAAATGTCAAAAGCCAAGAGAGCAGATTTTGCAATGTTGAAGCAAACTCTCATCTTAAAGTTTGGAAAGACTCCTGGCCAATGCTTAAAGAGACTCAGAGAGTACAAAAAGAAAGAAGGAGTTACTTGGGTATCTTGTGTAACTGAGTCCTTAAAAAACTTGACTGGCTGGTTTGAAGGTTATAAGGTCTCCACCTTTGAGGGTATGATATGTCTTGTCATGCTTGAACATATTTTTGCATCGTGTTCCCCTGAGCTTAAGCAGCATTTGGCAGATTCAAAGGAGATAGATCCTAAGAAGCTAGACATATCAGCAGATTTGTCGGTGTCACATAGAGTGTCCCATAAGGACAAGACTCATCCTGGTAAGCAGGAGGAGGAGAAAAAGCCCAAAGATAAGGAGGGTGGGGGATCTGATAAAACTTCCTCCCAGATGGGCCACAAAAAGAAAAATAAGGGTAAGTCATAAGAGAACTCACAGGGTAGTGGAGGTTATCCTCCAAAACAGAACTCAGGTTACAATAAGCCTCCCTATGTCACCAGACCCAGTGGATCTTGTGTGGCTTGTGGAGAAAGTGACCATGTGAAAGGGGATCCCAGATGTAAGGTCAAAACCTTGGGGTTCCACTCTGCTAATCTGGCCTTCTCCTCCTATGAGGAAGAAGAGATTACAGGAGCATCCTTCTCCTCAGATTCCTTCCCCAGTGGGATAGATTCTGAGGTAGTTTTAGTTTCCCTGGGTTCCTGGGAGCCTAAAGTCTCAGAGGCTTATGCTAGGATTCCAGACAATACCAAGCACTACTTTAAAGACAGTGTGCTGATCAATGGAGTCGATACTTCAGCTCTTATGGATAGTGGGTGTAGTCAGACTGTAGTGGTCTCTACCTTGGTAGACCCAGAGGAAGTTGCCAGAGCTTCTCTAATTCCCACTAAGTTGGCTCATGGCCCACCTCTCCAGTTCCCAGTAATACCTGTAAATCTTACTATCAATGGTATAGAGAGATGTCCCAGGAAAGGTCTTGCTGGGAAATTATCTCAGAGCTTTTGGGCTTGTGGGAGATACAGCTGAAAGACCCTGCACAAGGTCTCAAACAAGGGCAGCACTGGCAAGGACCACTGCAATGCCCAAACCAAAGTGCAAGCCCAAGGCTAAAGGAGTCAGAAAAAATAAAAGAGGGAAAGAAAATATTCCCCCTAACTCATCTACCACTGAGGTGAAGGTAGTTGGTTAAACACCAGAACCTGACGAGATAGAGGTGTTGCCTGAAGTATTTGATCCAAATGACAATCCGAACTAAAAGATTTATCAGTAGAAGGTGGTCCTGACAGAGAAGAATTCAGTAAAGGCCAACGTTAGTGCCTATCTCCGGAAGGCCTAAGGAGACAGGCCTGTGCCCAGCTTGAGGATGAACCTCCTGGGACACGTAAGATTTATTTGGAAGGTGGGCTCCTGTACAGTGAGCCTACAGAGTCTACAGAAGGAGACCATAGGAGGTTGGTGGTTCCCCTTGCTGTAAGACCCTTCCTCCTGCATCTGGCACATGAAGTGCCCCTTGCTGGGCACCTTGGAATCAAGCGAACCAAGCAAAGGTTATACATGCACTTCTACTGGCCCAAGATGGGGGTGCAAGTAGAAAGTCACTGCAGTTGTGCCACCTGTCAGTTATCTGGTAAGATTGTCTCAACAATCCAAGCTCCATTGGTACCAATCCCTGTTGTGGGTATACCATTTGAGAGGGTAGGGATCGACATTGTTGGTCCTCTTGACCCCCAAACATCCTCAAGCAATAGGTTTATCCTGGTGCTGGTTGACCATGCCACCAGGTATCCTGAGGCCATCCCATTAAAGACTGTGACTGCCAAGTCAGTTGCAAAAGCTTTACTTGGCATATTTACCAGGGTTGGCTTCCCTAAAGAAGTTGTATCTGATAGGGGCAGCAACTTTATGTCAAAGTATATGCAGGCCATGTGGAAGGAATGTGGTGTCACCTATAAGTTTTTATCTGCATACCACCCACAAACAAATGGTCTTGGCGAGTGGTTTAACAGAACCTTGAAAAGCATGATTGGGGCTCTGGAAGAACCCCAAAGAAGAAAATGGGATCTTCTGCTAACATGCTTACTCTTTGCCTACATTGAGGTACCACAAGAGGGTGTTGGCTTCAGCCCCTTTGAACTTCTGTTTGGTCACCCTGTAAGGGGACCCTTGGCCATAGTCAAGGAGGGATGGGAGATGCCCAGTACCCCTATTACAACCAACGTAGTGGACTATGTGCTAGGGCTCAGAAAAAGGATAGTACTCCTGATGGGTCTGGCTAGTGAGAAGCTGAAGGCAGGTCAAGCACTGGTGAAACATTGGTATGACCAGAAAGCTTCCCTCATCACTTTCACACCTGCTCAGAAAGTCCTGATCATGAATCCTATAAGGCCTAGAGCTTTGCAGGACAAATGGTCAGGCCCTTACACAGTGGTGGAGTCACTGGGTGAGGTCAACTATTTAGTGGACCTTGGAAGGGCTGGACAGGCTCCAAAAGTGTTCTATGTGAATAGGCTGAAGGCTTTCATCCCAAGAGCTGAAATCGCTGCACTGCTACTGGCTTCAGATGTTGAGGAAGAGGAATCAGAACCTCTCCCTGACCTGTTCCAAAGAAGTCCTTCAGACAGCTCAATTGAGGGTGTCCAAGTGCCCCTCACCTGACTTCTGATCAGCAAGCGGAGGTGAAACATGTGCTTAGCCAGTTTTCCCCCTTGTTCTCACAGTCCCCTGGTTTGACACCTTGGTGCAAACATGATATTGACACAGGAGACAGTGTACCTACCAAAAGTAGGGGATACAGAATGCCAGACAAAGTAAGGTCTTACATTAAGACAGAGGTCAACAAAATGTTGGATCGTGGGGTGATTGAACCTTCTAGTAGTCCTTGGTCCAGCCTAGTGGTATTGGTTCCAAAAGCAGATACTTCTGAGTAAAGGTTCTTTGTGGATTACAGGGCTCTGAATGCTGTCACCAAGACGGATGCACATGCCTGGCCTAGAACAGATGAGCTGGTGGATACTTTGGGTGCCTCCAAATACCTCAGCACATTTGACCTCACTGCAGGCTATTGGCAAACAGCTCTTGCAGAACATGCCAAGGAGAAGACAGCTTTCTCAACATCAGAGGGTCTTTACCAGTTCAGGGTGATGCCTTTTGGTTGAAGAATGCCCCTGCCACTTTCCAGAGGCTTGTGAATCATGTGTTGAATGGGTTGGATGAATTCTGTCTTGCATATCTGGATGATATAGCAGTTTTCAGTGCCACCTGGGAAGACCATGTGAAACACCTTAGGATTGTGTTACAGGCTCTTCAGAAGGGCTGCTTAATCACAAAGGCCAGTAAGTGCCAGATTGGGCATGGATCACTGGTTTACCTTGGACATGAAGTAGGTGGAGGGAGGATACAGCCTCTACCCAGTAAAGTACAAGCAGTACAAAACTGGCCTACCCCCCACTACTCAGACCCAAGGGAGAGCCTTTTTAGGACTCACTGGGTACTACAGAAATTTCATGGCAGACTATAGCACCATAGCTGCCCCTCTGACTGCTCTCACAACTCCAAAGAAACCCAAGAAGGTAACTTGGTCTGAAGAGTGTGAGCAGGCCTTCAATGGCTTAAAAGACTCCTTGTGCCAGGCCGCTGTCCTCAGGGCTCCTGATTACCAAAGACCTTTTCTTATGCAGACAGATGCCTCTGACACTGGGATAGGAGATCTACTATCAAAAGTAGATGCGAAGGGTAAGGAACACCCTATTGACTTCATTAGTCGCCAGCCTAAGGACAGAAAGCTCAGATGGTCCACAGTGGAGAAAGAATGTTTCTCTGTTGTGTGGGCCATAAGGAAGCTGAGGCCCTGCCTCTATGGGACCCACTTCATTGTGCAAACTGACCATAAGCCCTTAAAGTGGCTAATGAACATGAAGGGAGAGAATCCAAAGTTGCTCAGGTGGTCCATAAATCTGCAAGGCTTTGACTTCCCTATTGAGCATAGGCCAGGTGTTCAACATAGCAATGCTGATGGGTTGTCCAGAATGTTTAACCGACCTGAACATGAGACTCAAACAGGGGTGGATTAAGTCCCCATGCCTTTAGTCTGGGGGGGGCGAGTATTAGGAAAGATTTCATTTTATATGTAATTTTCCCTCCAGTTGTACACCCCCAAACTTTTTGCTGCTGTTTATACACCTTAGTCTGCCTTTGCCAGAGAAGCCCAGCCTTGAGCTGCACTCCTCTGGGCTTTCGCTCACTTTTTATGGGCAAACTGACATGCCCTTAAGACAGTCAGTGCTGGGAGACTTTGTATCCCTTAGTCCTTTTCCAGTGTTGCAACTTTCTTTTCTGGAACATGTAACAAGTGCACAATGTACCTTACAGTACAGTGCACTTGGGTCTCCTAGTCAATTACAAAGACCCTAGATACTCTCGTAGGACTTTTTGGGAGATGTGCAGATGTGTCATGGATAGGGTTGGTGGCAGCTTATCTTTTCATATAATTTTAACCCTTTCCTGCCATTTAAACTGTGTTAACCGCGTTTGGCATGAATAGGTGGCCTGGCTCCAAAAGCGCCATGCCACAAGGTTATTTGTCCTGTCCTTTGGCCATCTTGCTCCTTTGCCTTCCCCAGGTCGAGTCGACCCGGGTCAGTCCTTATTAGGACATGCAGTTTCCCGCAAAACGCCCAGCTTTTGCAGGCTTCTGCATGCCTTGTGTGTGTACCTCCAGGATGTGGGCTGGGGTGTCTGTCCCCAATACACATCCTGGGTGCCAGAGAGTCTGGAATGCTGTGAATGACTGGGACCACTGTGGTCCATTATTGGTCCACGTATGGAGTTTGTGAGCAGATCTCCCATTGGGTCCTCTCCGTTTTGTTTCAAAGGGAACTTTGGATAAGAGGAGGCTGAAAACACCCATACCATGTCGATCTCTGGAGTTCTCACTGAATGAAGGATAGGATCCAAGTATCCTGATACTAAGAAGCCGAGTCGAGGAACCGCTGGTGTACTGCTGGAAGGTTTGGCACCCTCAGCCCGCTGTTGTCCCGTGGGACCCCTCTGCATCTGGTCGTCCTAGAAGGTCTGCGAAGATGCTTGAACCCATTAGAATAGTGGGACCAACTGCTCTCGGCACCTTCAACAAAACCCACAAGTAAGCCTTCTCGGAAGTGTCCCTGGGCCAACCAGTGGGCTGAGCAGCTTACGCGGGACCTTTGCTCTGTCTCCGCCGTCGTTTTGAGGAGGCGGCCCTTGCAACTTGGCATACTGCTAGCTCTGTGTCCCCGACACCCTCACACTGAATTTCGAACACTTGGCATTCCCAGGTCTGAAGTGAGACAAGTGCGCCAGGACCGGAGTAAACGCGGTTACCGTGTTGCCCAGCCATGGCAACGATCTTTGCAGGTGCACTGCATTTGTGACCGTCTTGCCTCTGAAGCCTGCTTCAGTGAAAATGGCCTGATCCATCCATCAGGAGCGGAGAAATCGCTACTGTTATTGCCTCCATCCATTATTACGCACAAGTGGCCTCTGGGGGTCCCTCTCCTTTCCACTGCTAGTGCAACCTAGCAAACTATTCCCGAACCTTGGAATCACCTCTGCCTTCAAGTGGAGGCCCTCCTCGAATAGTGGGAATCTATTCTTCATCGCCTCACCCATCTTCCTGTGCTGCTAGAGACCCCTGAAGAGACCCCGTTTTGCCGATTGGAACTACCGCGTGCGCCAACACTACATGTACTATTGAGCACAAGGCTCCTCTCTTCTTAGGATTTGGACTGCCTCTTAGTGATGTGTGTGTTTGATGTTGAAGGGGACTAAAGACTACCTGCAGTGCCTATTTTCCTTCCCCTCTAGGTTGTGAACTTATTTCGTGCTTTTAACCCTTTAGACCCCAATGGTTTTGTATATATCTTGTATTGATTGTGTTGTGTTGGTTTAGTAGGATTGCTGTGATTCTTTTACTGTGTGTTGAGTTACAAAGGCCTTGTAATAAAAGTCTTTATATTTTTGATATATACACCTGTCTGGGAGTAATTTGTAAGTGTCCTTGCTCTGGGTGCTCATTGAGGTCTTTCAGTCACCCTCACCCCTCCTGACACTTAGGGCCTCATCACGACTTGGGCGGTAACGGTAACGCTATTAGCGCGGGGGCTATAAGCGCGACCGCCATAGCCCCCGGCGCTAATAGCGCGGGATCACGACTTTGGCGGACTTGGGAGTCCCCATTCCCCATTGAGCCCATTCGGGAATGCCCCATTCCCCATTGGGCTCAATGGGGAAAATTCGCGCTCTTACCGCCAGCGGATTTCCCGCCGGCGGTAATAGCGCGAATCTTCGGTGGATTTCCCCCCAGCTAAGGGCTGGGGGGAAATCCACCGAAGTCCTGATTTGGCGAACCCTTAAATCGGGCGGTAATAGCGCTACCGCCGGATTTAAGGGTTACCGCCAAAGTCGTGATGAGGCCCTAAGTCTTGACCGCCTGCCATAGCTACCTTAATTGGTCTGGTTTGTCCAAAGGTTACCCTGTTCCAAGAAACTAGGCTGGCCTTCTGAATCTCTGCCCACCAGGTCAGAGTTCGGAAATCCGCCTTAACAAATTGGTGTACAGTGGTGGGATAGGACTGAAGGTATCCAGTGTTGCACACTAGTGAAGGCATTCCAACCCAGGACACATAGTGAATTGTTGTAGCATAACTGAAAAAGGCCATAGACCTTTCTAACAAAATGGAAACAAGTATCTTGTTAACCTTAAATGCTTCTAAATCTTAAACATTAAGAAAGATGTGTGCTGAGAGGGGTTTACCTGCTCAAGGCACAAAAATGTAAATGAGTCAAAGAATCATGGAATGGCAAGAGTCACAACTCAGTGCCATAGCTCCTGAGGAAAGTGCAGAAGGTGGTGAGGCTGCTCTCACTGGCAGAACAGACAAGTCTGTCGCTGCACTTATCAATGGGACCCATGAGGATTTAGATGATGTGATGTCCAATGTTTCCTCTGCCAGTGCTGATGCTGAGGCCATGCTTGAATTCAAGAAGCAAGAACTGCTGTTTAGGCAGAAGGAGCTTGAATTTAACATGGCCAAGCTGAAGATAGAGCAGGCAGAAAAACAGAAGGACAGGGATCACCAGTTGGAACTAGCCAAGCTTCAAGTTTCCAATGGATCTAAGGTTCCTGGACATGGGTCTGGTTCCTCCTCTCATCCAAGGTTTCCTAAAGATCTGCTCAGCGTGTATGATGAACAGAATTACATTATGGACTGGGTGAATACTTTTGAGTATGCATGTGAAGTTGAACAGGTTGACAATGCTGATAGAATTGCATGGTTACTTAGCAGACTGCCCCATTCTGGCTGCAGTGCCATTATGGAAATGTCAAAAGCCAAGAGAGCAGATTTTGCAATGTTGAAGCAAACTCTCATCTTAAAGTTTGGAAAGACTCCTGGCCAATGCTTAAAGAGACTCAGAGAGTACAAAAAGAAAGAAGGAGTTACTTGGGTATCTTGTGTAACTGAGTCCTTAAAAAACTTGACTGGCTGGTTTGAAGGTTATAAGGTCTCCACCTTTGAGGGTATGATATGTCTTGTCATGCTTGAACATATTTTTGCATCGTGTTCCCCTGAGCTTAAGCAGCATTTGGCAGATTCAAAGGAGATAGATCCTAAGAAGCTAGACATATCAGCAGATTTGTCGGTGTCACATAGAGTGTCCCATAAGGACAAGACTCATCCTGGTAAGCAGGAGGAGGAGAAAAAGCCCAAAGATAAGGAGGGTGGGGGATCTGATAAAACTTCCTCCCAGATGGGCCACAAAAAGAAAAATAAGGGTAAGTCACAAGAGAACTCACAGGGTAGTGGAGGTTATCCTCCAAAACAGAACTCAGGTTACAATAAGCCTCCCTATGTCACCAGACCCAGTGGATCTTGTGTGGCTTGTGGAGAAAGTGACCATGTGAAAGGGGATCCCAGATGTAAGGTCAAAACCTTGGGGTTCCACTCTGCTAATCTGGCCTTCTCCTCCTATGAGGAAGAAGAGATTACAGGAGCATCCTTCTCCTCAGATTCCTTCCCCAGTGGGATAGATTCTGAGGTAGTTTTAGTTTCCCTGGGTTCCTGGGAGCCTAAAGTCTCAGAGGCTTATGCTAGGATTCCAGACAATACCAAGCACTACTTTAAAGACAGTGTGCTGATCAATGGAGTCGATACTTCAGCTCTTATGGATAGTGGGTGTAGTCAGACTGTAGTGGTCTCTACCTTGGTAGACCCAGAGGAAGTTGCCAGAGTTTCTCTAATTCCCACTAAGTTGGCT